>NW_026099575.1:29057144-29091055 GCF_025091365.1 Daktulosphaira vitifoliae
GCGCCCCATAGTGTTAAAGAACATTTATTACTATGTTCTTACCATTTATATTATACACGTTTTATTTCCATTTACTCGATTTGTAAAATCGTATTATAAATGTATTATAAATAATAATTGGCTGATGTTATAAATGCTGATGTGACAATTTTAATNGGCGCCCCATAGTGTTAAAGAACATTTATTACTATGTTCTTACCATTTATATTATACACGTTTTATTTCCATTTACTCGATTCGTTATACATAATAATTGGCTGATGTTATAAATGCTGATGTGACAATTTTAATCGTCTGCATCCCGAAGCTACTGACGTCCAATCAACAAAAGGCAGTTGTGTCCATTTTATAAGGTTTAGAGTCGAACCTTTAATAGGGGAGAGGGTAATGTAAGAACATTTATTACTATGTTCTTACCACTTATATTATACACGTTTTATTTCTATTTATTTAATTCGTAATGCATATTAATTAGCATAGAGGGAGATGCTGATATGACAATTCTACTCGTCTGTAGCCCGGAGCTACTGACGTCGAACTAACAAAGGGCAGTTGTGTTTGAGTGGCCGTTATAGACATAGTTTTCAATATTATTACTTTCGTCTTATTTATATTATTTATAACTTAACTTGTTTTGCTCAACGACTCGTCTACGCCAATAGTCATCATAGCCAACCAACTCCGTCTGACTTGGATGTGACCAACTGTACTAGGATTCAGGTCAGACGTATTGTACAATAAATATTTACTGAACATCGAAAATATAACTTTACGTTGTCGTTGACATAAAACAATAGTTTAACTTTATTATATTATTACTCTCTAGTAACTAAGGTACATGATTGCCTGTGTCTCCTCCAGATAATTAAAACTCATTTAAGGAGATACGGACAATATTTGGACAGACGTCGAGTAGCTTCATGGTTTTGACCAAGATCCTCAAGTATTAAACGGACACCTAACAATAGCACCGAAATGAAAAGCTTTTCGATGAGCCAACCGCATAAATGGCGAATGTGTATAGTAATGAATGATATCGGATAGTGACGAATTGTTAGTCCATTGCGTATTGCAGTCGAACCCGACGCAATCGACTATAAAATGTGCAATTGTGTCGCTGAAGAACGCAGCACTAATACGCACCGTTCTGTGCATTAACTCGTATTAACTAACGTGCAAAAGGCGAATTTAAAACAAAAAAAAAAACCAAAATAAAATTAAGCTAACAGTGATCCGTACGTACAGCACGTGCCAACAGAAAAGCAAACCGATACGCAAGTGACGCCATTCGCACACACAACCCTAACAGTAAAACCAGTAGGATCAGGTTGCGCTCATGGCGATATCAACTGAGACTCGACAATGATTTACAATACCGATTTTTATTGCGCTATTTCGTTTTGGCGCGACCGAAAGTTTCGATTTTTCTAGTTTAAGTACATCGGAGGAATTACAAACACACGTAGCTGATTGTTCATTTACTACTTCGCTATTCACAGCGGTCATTACCAACTACGGCACTATTTGGGGTTATTACATCAATTAGTCCTAGACACAATTGAAGGTTTCAAAATAAATATTTATGAATTGGACTGTCATAAACGAATCCGTTAAATATCAGTTAGTGTAACCGTTTGTATATAATACAGTGTCATTTCAACAAAAGGATCAAGTTATATCAAAAAAACCAAAAACCTTTTATTTTTAAGATAAATCTCATATTTTTTAAATATGTGTTCTCATTTGAAAAACCAAGTTGACGCCCATACGTAAGAATAAGGTATGAACTTAAAAAATATTACATAGGTAATAATTCGAGAACAATATGTAAGTAAAAGTAACCAAAAGTATTTATTTTTAAAATTATTTATAATCTAATTGTATGTAAGTGGTTAATGATTAACGGAACATCCGATACATATATTTAAAAGAATTTTTATTTTATACTACATTATTATATTTGTATATGAATAATTTTAAAACAGTCAAACATGAGTTTGTCATGAGACAGATAATATTAACTAATATTTTTCATTTTTATTTTCTGACATATTAAGATAAATAAGTTTAATTTATGTTCCTTAAAAACATTTAAAATCAAGATACAACATCAAACTCAATCAAAGTAATTCAATATACACTTTTTTTTGTAAATGCATATACATATTTACTGTGGTGCGTATTTAAAAAAAATTTCGAGGAGTAGGGGCTTAAAAAAAGTGTTGTTACGAAAATACAGAGGCGTATTTACTTGTTAATACAAAACTGGTATTTACTAGTAATTTCAATGTAACCGTATTTCTTTGACGAAAAGAAAATGTTATCGGAATTGATAATTAATAGGACAGTATATGATAAGTTTAAGTATACTCGAAAAGCTTAAAAAAAATTTAATATGATTTTAAATTAAAAACGATCCAGTTGGTTTTCAGTTTATTATCTAAGGAATGTTACAGCATTTTGTCATAAGGCATAATATTTTGCAATTTTTTTGTCCATTAATGACGTAATATCTTTTGATAAGAATAGAATTATTATTCCAAAAAATTGTTTTATAATTTTTAATAAAAATTATCAATATAAAGTAATTTTCTTGGAAGTTGATACTATTTTTGTCCTTGCAATGGCGAAGGTAATACAGACGGGGATTTTAGTTTAAATTTAATTATTCGGACATATGTAATTAAATCAAAAAATACTATTAATTGAAATTACTATTAAAATACAACAATATATTTCTATTCTATTTAAACAATTGATTGATAATTGTAAATAATCGTGCATAAAACAGATAAACGTTTCTATCTGAGTAATTATTAAATATTAAATAGCTGAATTTTAACAATATCCTATTTTACAAATCTCCAATCTTAACTAAATTATATATTTCTAAAGTAACATTGCTAATAGACATAAATGAAAAATACCAACTGTTATTAAAGTATTTATAATATACCTATTTTAAAAAAATGTTGAAAAAACATTTATTTTACATTAAATAGCATGAAACATTTCATTAATCTTCAATCAAAATTATTTTTCTATAAGTACCACGTGGAAAATATAAATATATCGAATATCAAGAACAAAAAAAATTAAGGTATGGAATAAACAGTAAACATTTGTGCAAATACTCTTATTCATTAATAATAATTATTTAATTCCAAAATTCTTATATTTTATAAAAATTAAATGATTGAATTAATTTCGATTGGGTTTGTTTCCCTCGACCATAGAAGTTGCGTTAGATCGAAAACTAGTGTAAAAATTCTGTCAAATCATTAAGGTAAAGTTGACCTCATATAGTTAGACTAGAGACTAAAACTCAACATAAAAAATTTCAAATTATTATGGTTAATCAATATTAACCCATACACAGAATGATTAATAAGTTAATTAATTAAATTAATTTATCGTTAACTACTAGATTTATTCTTAAATAATAATAATTTTGATAATGTTTTTTTTTTGGCTAATTTATCTATCGAATTTTAAGCAGTTAAATTCTTAATGTTATTTATCCAAAATACACGTTTAACTAGTTCATATAAAAGAAAATGATCCAACTAAAAAAAGAGATTGGTTGATTACGACTTTTCAGACCAGCAGTTAAAAACTGGAATACTGATTCAAAGTTTGTTATGGAACAGTGATATTTTTTAGTTAGATAATTTTCTATTGTATAAACTAGTTAAATATGTATGTTGCCATTTGAAAAATATGTCGAAAGGAATAGACCTAATAAATAAATTTAATTTTAGCAAAAATTAAATTACTTATGATTGAAAACATTAAACTTACTTCGTTAAATCATAAGAGAAAAATTACAGATAAACATTTTAGTTGGTATTGTCTACGTGTAAATGTTGTTAGTGACAGTTCGCTCGGTTGACAATACAGTTGATATCGATGGTGTCGTAAGTTATTGTCATAAGAAGGGTAAGAGAGAAACGCTTAAGTATAGAATGTAAGTATAGTGTAGCGCTTTGTCTGTGCAGATAAAGTGTCAGACACAAGTACTTCAATTAAACAGTGGAGATAGCAAAGTATGAGATGCAAACGAAATGCAATACACAAATACTGAGCGTACCAGGAAAATAACAAAGTGCAACACGTAAATACTTGAGATAAGTAGGAGCAAAGGCGTCAAGCATAAACAATCAAATTCTTGACGTGAGTTTAAAAGTGGGATAGCGACAGCCGTGTACTGAGACTGATATTTGACAATGAATCTTAAGGTGCGTACTGAAGTCGACTGATCAGTGGTCAGATACTGATATGGTCAGGTCCAATTGGTAGATTGCGCAGTCATTTAATTTTAAGCTGCATATTTTATTTAATTGTCAAATCATCTGTCGCTAACGGCTAGAGTGCTGTCCAAATTTGTTATAATATTTTCAACAATTGTTTTAAAAATATAGATGACATAACTCGTCGCAATTATTCTGTACCACTTGTTAAAATACGTTCAAACATAACTTAGCCAGCCGCCTATCTCATTCAATATACGTAAATTGACCATTTGTCAAATCGGGTCAGAATATTATTTTTACAAAACTAATGGTATATTTTTATTTTGTAAACAAAATTGAAAAAGTTTTTTAAGTTTGATTGAGCATATGTATAAATGAATTTAATTTTATGAGTGTAATACAAATAAGTATGGTACATATATAAATTTTAACTAATAACCAATATCTATGGCAGATTTATTGGTATGTAGAGATATATTTATGCTATTATTATTAATAAAGTATTTATAAATATTTATATAGATTATCTTTAATTTTTAGAAAATTTGCAAATTACAAATATTTAGCCATTATTACGGGGTATAGGATTTAAGGTTTAATGTTTGATACATTTTTGCATTGAATGTGTATTCAAGAATATGAAAATATCAGTTTTATTTCATTTACTTTTTAGCCAAATTATACTTGTATTAATTTACTAGTCAATATACTAAGTATATTAAATACACACAAACAATTCTCAAAATTCATATTTGTATTTTAGATAACTATCGATTTGGATGTAGAATATGTCAATGACAATGAGGAATACACAGACAGAATATCACTGATGAGTTCTAGACCTGAATCACCTTTGAACTCAATGGACGAACGACAAATGTTACTAGATGTTGAACAAAATATTGCAAACTTGGAAAAAACATTTACTAACAACAAATATATGTGTAGTGATAATATCGACAATGGTAGTATCGGGAAAACACACAAAAAAGGATTTTTTCGGTATAGTTCATTTCATTCTGTAAAAGAATCATCTCTCGTGACAGAACGAAAAAGGTAAATATAGTATATTTTTAATTGAAACAATTATATTTTTACTAATAATCACATTATTTTATAGTCCCATTGTCATTATACATAATAAGAAAATATATTATTTTTACCTTACTGAAAGGAATACTTTTTATTACAATTATTGTATTCCGAAGTAAATGTACTGTATAATTTTGCTCACTTTCAAGCACAGTTTATTTTTTACGCAAAAAGAGCATCGTTAAACCTAAAAATGTATAAAGCAAAGGTTTTTGCTAAATATTGAAAAAATATATTTTTAATTAATGAAATGTCAGCAAGATATTCCATGAGAAAATTACACTGGACACTGAAAATTGTCGTATTTTATTTCAATTATTAATGAACATTCTTTATTAATAAATACTTATGTAAAGTTGTCAATGAGTTAAGTGCACCAGGTGTTTAATGTTTGTTAGTAATCAATGATTATTGATAATAGATTATTTAATACTTTCACGAAAATTTTTTTTATTAATATACTAGTCTAACCAGACAATTAATTGCATCGTATAAATGAAAGGTTAATGATAAAAGCATATTTATGAAAAGCAAGACGTATTTATGGATGGCTTAGAGACATAATGTTATGTCAAAGCTTAAATTTTATAGGAGAAAAGTTTAGTTTTTTAATTTAAAAATTAAATTAATAAAAAAAGAAAATTACAGTGATATGTGATGTACAATATTTAATAAAACGAAAAATATGTCCCAGATTTACTTAATGGACAAATGAAAAAAAAATAACTTATCATTTTAATGATTATATTTACAATTTAGTGAAGTTGATAATTAGTATCGATAGCAAAATAATAATGTTTTAAAGTTGTCTTTAATCATTTCAAGTTATATAAGAGGATGTAACACCGGAAATTGCGTTCTCTAACTAATGATATATTAGTATCTTTAATGTTAATTTCAATCTAGAAGTGGTTTCTAGATTTTAGCCTTGGTCGAATTTCAGTAGACAGATTTTTTACTACTCTTTCTCAGGAAAAAAGTGTACTTCTTCGGACGGTTCGTGGGCGGCATTTGTGTGTGCACTCACCCGCTCCTTTCCTATTTTGAACGTCATTTGATCAACACCTGTATTGTCACCTCGTAGTAAATATTGTATAGATATTCTGACATTTTTCGGCTATGGTTTAATCATTTATTCTACATCTAAAGGCTAGCCGAAATGTCGATACCTAACCGGTCAAAAGTCGGTCAAGATGTCGAAAATTAACTATCGTCGAAAAGAATTGATACGCTAATTTTTGTCTGTAGCAAGTTTGTTTTTGTTGTTGTGTGCGCTACAACTTTTTTTTGTGATTATATTATTTTTCGTGAATTTCCGCTACATTTGTTATGTAATTCTTTGTATTTTTACGGCTAGAATTATTTCTTAGCCCTTCAGAGCTGGTAATGTATATTTTTGTTAAAATTTTTTTGGAGCCAGACATTATTTTATAATTTTAATTTCGAATGCGTTGTGTCTTATGTTGGTGTTGCGGATTTCTATGCAATTTTTGTATTACGACGCCCCTATGTTTTTTAGGTTTGGTAACATGGCAGGTGTGTTTAAATACCCCCTGCCATCTTCATATAAGATTTATGTATTATATCATAAAGGGCGATGTACTTAATTTATTAAGACTAACTGCTTAAAATCAGTCGCTTACTTGGAGCGTGTACCCTTAGCAGATGTGCAGTCCGTGACGGCCGGCGGGTACCCGAAGACGTTCATCATATTGTCTAATTATAAAAGTGTAGGTCTAATAATTTTATTTAGTAATATCTGATTTATATGTCTTTCTTTGTTCCCTAACTATAGACGATTTTTTTTATCGTTTCACGTTTTTCTTCGTATTAACTTAATTTTTTTTTAATGAAGTCTCCTTAATTTAACATGACCACAACAACTCTTTTTCTTATGTGTCCATCTTCAATAGACTCGTGTAGTTTGTATTTCATTCCCTTCAAAATTCATTGTTCCCTAGTTTATAAGGTACGGGGAACAATCTTATATAAAGTCGTCTCATTTAACCGTGGTTTGGTGACAACTAGTCATAAGGTTTTGATGTATATCAATTATCAACGACTCAATCAATAGACATCAGTTTCAACATTAATAAATTTCATAAGTTTACAGTTTTCTTCATATTTTGTTAATATTTATATGATATAGTCAGTTATAAAAACATTTTCTTCTCTATTCTTTAAAAATTAGTAGTAGCTTAATTAAATTATCACCATAAAATTGAACAATTCTCATCTTATGTTAACGAACTCCCGAAGTAAAAACCCAATAACATGGGTGTTCTTACAGGGAACAGAACCTACATATTATCCTCCATGTATTTTGGAGAAAGTAATAAAAATCCTTCTTATANCATCTTATGTTAACGAACTCCCGAAGTAAAAACCCAATAACATGGGTGTTCTTACAGGGAACAGAACCTACATATTATCCTCTATGTATTTTGGAGAAAGTAATAAAAATCCTTCTTACACATATCCGTCGGAACAAAATCTTGAGAACTGCTCTGGACAAAGATTAGATTAGATATTTTTTATTTTCAAGAATTGGTATCCTAAAATAATTTTTTTTAGAACCGAACCTAAACCTATACAAAATAATCGTTACACTTTTTCGTTAGATATTAGATTATACTTATATCTTTTTGATAGTAATATTTTTTAACTTATTATACCTTAATAATGCATTATTTTTTCTCACTTATACATTAAATTTAAAACTAAACAATTTTATTACATTATTTTAGTAGTAGAAGTATGATGTTTAAGAAAGGTGTGAAAAATTTGATGCGAATAGGCAAGCAAAGAACGTCACAAGATAAAGAGATTTTAGTCGATAGTGATGAAAGTACTAACGCAATCATTGCAACCAATTTCCAACGTGGTCACACAACAGATACTAGTGACTTGTCTTCTGATAATGAGTCTCATCAATCAATCCAATCCGATTCGCCGAAACCAAGAAAGTTAGCAACATATTTTAGTAGTTTTACTTTTTTGTGCTTTTTAATAATTCAAGTTTGAAATGTAGACCACTAAAGCATAAAGACAATTTAAATACAATTCAAAATGGACTTAAATCCCAAGACTTCCAAGTATGCATCACAGTTATAGAAGCTCGACAATTGGCCGGGTTAAATATGGACCCTGTTGTCTGCGTACAAGTAGGAGAAGTAAAAAAATATACAAGTGTTAAAGAAAGCACTAATTGTCCTTATTATAACGAAGTACGTACAAAACTACTAATACATAATTAGTGATTAATATTTTACATAGTATACAAAATGATTTATGTTAAGATATTAGACTTTTTTAAATCAAAGGGGTTTTTTATCTTATTATAGAACTGAAAGTAACTTATCCTTGGAGAGCTTAGATCCTTCAAAATGAACCCTATTACCAAAAACTTAATTAAAATATACTGTGATAAATATAAATAAATCTATGTATAGTATAACTTTTATTAGATCGTTGATATTTTATTTTTAATTAACTTTTGACAAACAATTTTAAAACAACTAAAAAGGCTTTTCAGAATATATGCTCAAAGTTAAGCATTGTTATTTGTATAAACCTTCTAGCGCACTATTTCCTGGCGTAAACTGGATTTTAAATAATTTAAGTATCTAAATCTAAGCTTTTGAGTAAAATTATTTAAATATTACATTTTAATTATCCAACAAACACTATTTTACTATATTAGAAGCATAAAATAATTTTGTGGATAGTGCACTATAGAGTTCAACGAGAATAAAACATTCTAATCGTTTTATTTCCTTCTAGAATTTCGTCTTTTATATTCAATGAACTTTTCATGAGTAGGTTTGAAACAAATTTAAAAAACACTTATAGCGGTTTTTCGAAAATTTGGGTTAGGTAGATGATATTTTTTTGTAATATACAAAGATTTTAATACGTTGGTGTTACAACATTAAATTTTTTTTTTACTTATTACTTATTCACGTACAAACAGGTAGTAGAGGGAAAATTGCCTTTTATGGATTTATTAATTAAAAGAGTATGAGCAGGACTTAACATTGATATTTATTAAAAAAAGACACACAGTATGTGTTTAATGAACAAATATGTATTTGCCATTATTTAGTAATTTTTGTGGCTTTGTGAGTTAAGTATTCTTTAGTTAATATTTTAAATATATTTTTAATTTTAAATAAAAATTTTGACGTGTTGAGACTTAGTTGTAGTAGTTTTATTCCTTGATTGTGATAATTTTAAATTTAATTTTATATTGTTTCAGTATTTTGTTTTTGATTTTCATATGCCAACTGTAATATTGTTCGATAAAATTATTACACTATCGGTAAGTAAAACTTTTCTTTATTTATTTGAAAGTTTTAAATTTTAGTTTTAAAAATGAAAATTGTGTATAGCAGATATATATGTTTCATTATCACTGATTGAATTACAATTTAAACTATTATAACGATCATGTATTTAAAATAACTGTTAAAAACGTTTTAAATATTCAAATTTAGAAGTACAAACAGTTTTAATTTTATTAAAAAATTACAAATATTCAAAAATTTTAATGCTATTTGATACAATTAGTACATTTTGATAAATTATAAAATAAATTTCGCTGTATAAAAACCAAAATGTTCTTTCATATACATATTGACCTTAAAAGGACGCCATGTGGAAACCGAAATGATACAGTAGTAATAAATGAAAAAGTCTAGTACAATTAAAAGTGTGAATAATTTTTAATTTTTATTTACTTTTACTATAGTAACCAAAAATAATGACAAAATTCAAAAATTTAATATTGATATACTTTAAATACATAAATATATATATATATATATATGTTAGCTACTTTCATTTTATTGATCAAGATATTACTTACGAAAAATGTCATACTTTTTATTTGAATTGTACATGAAATTATAGGTTATATTCGTGTTTGAGTGTCACCGTCATGCAATAAAAATTTTATATTTGAATCATGAAATTATATTTTTTTGCTTAGTAATTATCGTTTAAAATTATTTTTGTTACTATTACATTATTTAAAAAACCTTAATTTGGTACAAAATCTTCAGGTTTTGCATTCTAAAAAAATTCTAAGGTCAGGTACGGTGGTTGGATCGTTCAAGATCGACTTGTGCACCGTCTATAATACACACGGTATAAGTGACTTATTTATTTCATTTATAATATTTAATTAATTCTATTTATTCTTTCAAATATTTGTAACACAAAGTTCCATTATTTACACTTATACAATTGCATATATTTATATTTTGTGAGCGTTTAACAATTCTAGTAGAGTCTAATGATTTCAATTGACACAAAATTATTTATTATTATTATTATTACATGAATGTTATATGTATACTTCGCGTACGACGTTTGCTTTTCAATTATATCATGTATGCATTTTAAAATTTATATATTTTTAACAATAATGTTTTTTAAATAAATATTATTCTTATTATTAACATTATTATTTGTGTTTGAAATAAATATTAATTTAATAATAAACATTGAACCTACAAATTTTTGCATTATATTAAAACAGTCATTGTAATTTGTCTAACTAAAATTTTTAAACGTATACTTCAGAAAAAATTAATATAATAAAAACAAAGATTTCAAAACATGTTCTGTATCTCATATTACTTTTAACCGAACGGAAAAGCAAAACAGGATTTTAACTTATTAATATACACTGTAAGATCTTTAATTTATAGCGTCACATTGGTCTTATCGCCTTGGTATACTTTAAGAAATAATATAAATACCTCATGAATTTGAGAGTACTCCAAATCACAATCGTGCCTAATCTGATCCTTTAAATAAATAGGTATAGCTTCTAAGGTTAGATCTCGATTTCCCAAAGTTCAGAAGAGTCAAGTAAGATTTATCTGACAATCATAGTTTACTCAAAACTCATATGTACCACGTAAAAATTACACATTCTGCTTAATATACTTACATCGTTAATTATTATTTGACAATTTAGATATGTTTGGTACATTTAAATTGAATTTGAATGATTTATTAATGTTTTTAATTTTAAACAACTTTATTTTACCTTTTATAGTTGAGAAAATTATTCTTAATAAGTTACCAAAATAGATATTGTGTATTTGAACGGTTTTAACGATTTAATAAAAACCTTCCCGCCAATGAAATGCCAATTGACAGTCTTCAAATAATACCATTTGTTTTATTAAATTCCTATGGTAGTTTTAATAATCGTAAATTTTTAATCAAGAATTGTTTATTTATACTTTTATTTTTTTCTGTATGCTGATTTATTTCAAAAAGGTCTTGCAATCAAGGCACGTATTAAAATCGTCGAAACTTTGGGGCAGCTTTAAATTAGACGTTGGCACTGTCTGGTACCAACCAGGTACATATAATGGACCTTAAAAATTATATTGACCGAAAAGAATATTATACAATAGATAAAATTAAGTAATCAGTACTTGTTGTAAAACATGACATACAATCATGTAGGATTATTTATTTTCCAAATGCATTTTCAGAATTTTATATGACATAATATTATGATGTCATTCTATTTAAAATGCATTTTATGTGTTTTTTCCTTTTTTATAATACACTATTTTATAGATTAAAATACTTTAAACAAATTGTTGCTACTTTTATTGTGCATGTATTATAGTTTTAGCGTTATTTTATTAATAAAATATATGTCATTTGCATGGGTCATGGAATCACAACATTTAAATAATATTTTGGTTATAATAGTTAATAAAAACTATACCCTTTACTATTTTATATTCATTTTCATATGCATGATACATGAACGTGCTACCGTTTTCGATTTATGTAATTTATTAATGGAACTTATAATATAATAAATTCAATGAAAAATTATGTTTTGGTAACATTTAATTATTTATTGATAGTTTAAACTTAAAAATAATTATTGTTTAATAACAAATATTTAAATTTGTTTGAATAATTACGTCTGAGACAAGTACGTGTATCATTTTGTTACTAAGAACGAATTCTACTCTAATATAATTTTATCCTATTCAGTGGTGTATTTTTATTCTTAGAGATCCGAGTTAAAACCCGACGAAATTAATAGCTAAACTAAAAAATATACCAATTACTATACCAGTATATATACAGAATTTTTTTATGAGGAATATAATTTTAAATTATTATAACGACTATTTTTTTTATTTTGTATCTACTAAACAAATTTTTAGTGCTTCTCTAATCGAAGTCTTGAAAATCTCACTAATATTTTTTTTGAAAATACGTCACCAATGATAACAGAAAAAAATATTCAAATCTTATATAATATCAATAATCCAAGTACGAATTGCAGTCAAAGTACACGAAAAATATTTTAAAAACGCTCCTTGAAAATATAATTTCTTTTGTATAAATCCATATTGATTAGTATAATCAATACCAATATAGTATATACTTAGTTAATCATAAAAATTTCATATAATTCAAATTAATACATAATTTTCAAATAGTTCACTATTTACAAGAGAAAATTAAAAGATCTAAAAGAAAATTTGTATTAGATGTTTACTGATATTTACATAACTTTCCAGACTTTAATTTACTAAATAATGTTGAATTCCTAAATATGTTCCGTGTTTATTTTCATTATTTCATTTCGTATTTATTACAATGATTACTTCTAGGACTAGTCATTAAAAAAGTTAAAAATTTAGTGTTGAAAACATTATAATAGGTTCTAATCGAATACGGTTACGTTCTTTAAGTTGTCTAATAGATTTTTTTATTTGCACCCTATTCAGTCGTCAAATATATTATAATGGAACCTCGTCTCAACTTTATATAAGTTTAAGAAAAATTATTTTTTGATGAAGTTATGCATGAACTTATATGGCATCTATTTCAGAACACCAATTTTATCATAAATGGGCATTGTTGACTGATCCTGATGACGTGGCTGGAGGACCCAAGGGATACTTAAAATGCGACATTAGCGTAATAGGGAAAGGCGACACTATAAAAATTCCCCCGAAAACTGAAAAGGACGAAGATGATATCGAGGCGTGAGTACTTTTACATATGAGCTAACTTTTTTTTATTTTTTTAACACGTTTACAACTAAAACAAAGTTTTTTAAACTTACTCGCATTGTTTCTTTTAAGTTTATGTTCAGAGTACTTTTTTAAAAATTCTCAAAACAGCATATTTATTTTTATTATATAAAATTATTGTATATATTTTTTTTTTACAAAACTGTTTTAAGTTTATATTATATATAAAAATAAAATTTTTTACTTAATAAGACATTCGAATACTTAGCCAGTTGATTTAAAAAAAAATACCTCTTTTTGTTAATGAACAAAAATAACCACATCTAATATCTACTGTTTAATATTTTATAATAGGAATAATATTATAATAAGTATCTTACCAATTTTCACAGTTATTATGGAAAATGGCAATAAACAAAATCATTTTTTTTTTACTTTAATGCTGTTCAAAATGTACATTACTAATAAAAAATATTCATTGTCTACTACGTTGAATAATACAACAGGGTTGTGGTTTGTATTTCAACTGTTAACCCTATTACAAACAACACCAAGGCATTTAATTTTTATTACATTCAAAAGAATTATTTGTTTCACTAAGTTCTTGATATTTCTTTTATTTTTTATGAAAAAAATATATTTCTTTATATTCTAAATAAAACGAATTAAAAACCGTTGGTTTGATTCAATGACTTAATGAATCTTATAAAAAAATAAAATTATTATTTACCTACATAAAATTAAAGAATTATTTACAAACGTAGAGTATTTAATATCATACAAAGATTTTATTATATTTTTTTTATACAGAATGTTCAGTAAGTAAAGAAACAACCTGTTTCTTTTTACAATTTACCAAATTGTTCTAAAAAACGAGAACAATAGAAACCCGTTTTCGTATACTGAACACTCTATATCTTTTAAAGATACTAAAATAGCTCTTTTACTTTTCAATTATAAATTACTTATATTGATTTTTTTATTGTAAATTAAATTCTATCTAAAAATAAAAAATAAAAAATTATTATATTTAATAATTACTAAAATGTATCTAAAATGAATATATTTTAAACAATTTCAGAGTTTTTTAAATAATCTTACAAATACACCAAAAGTCATTAAATATTAAATACAATAATAATAAATATAAATAAAATATAGTTAATATTAATGTGATAATAAAAGACAGTTAACAATACTTCTTACTAAATATAAAGATTTTATTGAGAATTCATTTATTGTAAGATAACATATAGTTGCAACATAATTAACAATAAGTTAATATAGAGTATCTTTATTAATTCATATTAATTTTTAGAAAATCGTCGAACTTTTATATTAACTTCAAATAGTAATTTCTATCTAAAAGTTCTAGTTTAAAAATAAAATAAATTTTTCCAATTATAATTGTTATAATAAAAATAGATCACTTTTGGATAATATTGCTCAAAATTAAAAATTAATTAAAAATATTTAGCTTAAAAAGTCACAAAAAATAATAAATAATGGCGTGTAAAAATACTTAACATTTTTAATGGTTTGTTTATGATAAATATAAACTAAAAATTAAATGTTCTAATATTTATGAAAAGTTTTTCATATTCTAAAATCAAAATACTATAGAAAAGTATTTCATATTCTAAAATCAAAATACTATAGAAAAGTATTTCATATTCTAAAATCAAAATACTATTGAAAAGTATTTAACAAGTATTAAAAATACAATTTTCAAATTGTATTTGAAAAGTACTTGGGATACTTAATATGATAGTTACCATCATCATAATTGATAATTATTTTTTAATGTTTATCCATAGAAACTTGTTACTTCCTGATGGTATGCCAGTAGATCGACAAAGAGCCAAGTACATGGTACGTATTTACAGAGCAGATGGCTTGCCAAAAATGAATAGTACTTTAGTTGCTAACGTAAAAAAAGCGTTCACTGGTGAAACTCGAGATCTTGTCGATTCTTTTGTTCAAGTATCGTTTGCTGGTCTCACTGTAAGTTTTTCAAATTGTACGAACCTTACCCATATGTATTAAAAAATCATCCACGTGGTATTTTATATCGAGTGTTCAGTAAGTAAGGAAACAGGTCAATTGCCACAAACAATGTGAACAATAGAAACTCGTTTCTTTACATACTGAACACCTTATATAAATTCCATCTGGAAACTACTTTCTGTGTAAGCTAAACGCCTATTGGTTCATGGAATACAATAAATTATACATACTATCATATTAAAAACCACTAAGACTTATCAATTTACGACCTATTAACTCGTTCTTGAACTTAAATCAACTTTAACTCATTAAAATTTGAATAACAATTTGTAAATAATATCTTTAATTAAAAAGACAATTTTTTTTGATTGAATATATCTGATGATATAAAAATACAATTGGGGTTTAGTGTATAAGGGATGATTGCAGAAAAATAAGTTTTCGTGTAAAACAGCTCAATAAAGATCAATTAATGTTAAAAAAATTGAATTGGTTGGGTAATAAAGGTTGGATTTGTATAAATTGTTGATAAAATATGTTAACTGTAATAAGTTAATTAATTAACAACTATTTCAATAACAAAGAAACTCAACTAACCAATGTTTAACAAATTTTATTAGTATTGTAAAAAGTCAGTTGACAAAGTAATTTGTATTATTTTTTAAGTCCATTTCATTGTTTCTATCTAGTTACATTTAGTTTCTATAAAAAAATCAAACTTAATTGAATACGTTTTATTAAAAGATAATAATTATTTATTCTAATTATATTTATAATTTGAATAATGCCAAGTTTAAAAGTTATTTAACTATGAAAAATATTAGACAAATGCAAAATTTATTTTATAGTATGTGAAAATTATTGATATCTTAAAATTATATGAATAACTAATAGAATTTTTTTTTCTTATTCGTTTTAATTAATTAAATTTAATTGCTTTTGATTTTTTATATTTTTATTAGTTTTTACTGCAAAAGAATTTTTTTATAATGAAAATATGTGGTTTTATATAAAATATTTGTACTTTTCAAAAATAATAGACATTATTCTTAAGAAATAATTGCCATAAGCAAAATAAATTGAAGATATAAATAATAACAAAAATTCTGAACTCTTTTTATATCTTTCATAAGGAAAATGTACATTCTTTACATTTTATTAGGTGTCAGTTAGAAAAATTACTTGAATGGCAATAATTGAAAAATCTATCTTCTCTTGAGTATAACTTGATCCTTCTATAGTATTTTGCTTTGCCATGCTATATTTAAACTAATTACTAAGAATAAAAATTATGTTTGTTTTATTTTTTATTTCTCAATCAAGGGGAAAACTAGTGTACGGAAACATAGTTACTCACCAGTGTGGAACGAACAAATTGTGTTTTCTGAAATGTTTCCTCCGCTTTGTCAAAGAATTAAAATTCAATTAAGGGACAATGATCCTGTAAATACCATTATTGGCACGCATTTTGTTGATCTCAAAACAATATCGAATGATGGTGAAAAAGGTGAGATTTTTAACTGAAGAGTTAAAAACCCCGAATACATGTATAAAAATTAATTTTTTGTAATATATTGATAGGGTCAATATAATAATTAAATATAGTTATACGACATTATTGAAAAAGTCAGATACTAGAAATATAATTATTGAAATTTATATAAAATTTGATTAGTGTTAATATTAAAAACAATAGATTTCCTTTTAAAAGTATACGTGTATTATTTTGTTTAAGGTTTCCCACCAACTTTCGGACCAACATTTATTCACCTGTATGGATCAACTCGAGATTACAGCATTTTGGATAAGCATGCAACACTTAACACTGGATTGGGCGAGGGAGTATCCTATAGAGCGAGATTATTAGTTGCCATTCGGACTGAAATAACCGAAAATAGTGAAATTATGAACTCTGGAGTAGATATTGAACCAACTTATCCAATTACAGAGGTACAAGTCATAGCATAAGCTTATAAAATCGCACTGGAAAATTACTTTTAGGCCTAAAATGGAAAATACATACATCATTTATAATATTTACTAATAAAAATATTTTAGCAATGTCTTTAATACCAACGACTTCGACATAATTAAATATAGTTTACTTTTGTTGGTAATCAAAATGAAATGAATTTTTTCATTAAAAATGTTACATAGATTATAATTTATGGAAAATTAGAATACTAATTATAATTAGTTCAAAAAAAAATTTTTTTTTGACATTTCCCACTGTTATCTAAGTACTCTTGCCTCCTCAACTGTTTAGATATTACTGTGCTTAATAAAATCAAATTAAAGATTTAACTCAAAAATATGATTTTCGAAATATCAAAATAGTTGAAAACAGTTTATTATTCAAGAAGAATCTAAGGATATATTAACTCATATGGAAGTTAACTTTTATTCGCTTTTATGTGTTTTATAAACTTTAGTTTTAAATTAATATTTTTTTATTTGAAATCATATGGTAGATCAAAATTTTGTTATCATATATTAATTCTTAATTTATGTTTGATTTTATTTCATTTGTATTCATAATTACTAACCTCATATAATAGAGTAAGACGAGGTAAGATGACGAATTCAGTATTTCTCAAAATCAATAAAATGTGTGCGAATGATGTGCATATTATGATAGTATATCCTAGCCAGCATAAAACATCAAGTGGTACGTAAATTTTAATTGTGATTAGAAATTCATTCACAGAAGTCAGGAAAAACCGTGAAAGTTTACCTTGTCATCTTATACTACTATCCCAGCTTATTGACTAGTTGTTGAGCTTGTAAATGGACATTATAAAATATCATAAATAGAGTGTGATGCTCTACTTTGTGTAACTATATCAGATGTAACTTCCTGCGCTAGTTAAACAAATAATACCATGTGCGTTACGTCATAATCTGTGAATATTGCGTAAATAGCCCAAAACATGTCGTAGTATCCACAGAATACCGACGGTACTCAATAATAGGGTCACGCCTTGCACGAGTGCCCTAGACGTGTATCAACCACCACAGTGCGCCGACAACGCCTACTAGAAAAACGAAAGGGTTAAAATATAGTTACGGCATCCCGCTGGGGAACGACACGATTAGTTAATCACTTATTTTCGGTTACGTGATTTATGCCTATGATAGTTGTGCGCAGGTGGCTTATACAGTTAGTCTTTATTTAGAATTGCTTTAACCGTATTGACCATTAATGAATACTATTATGCTATTTATAAATTTGTCTATTGCAGACAAATTAATTCTAAACATCAAAAACAAACTTACTTATTTTGTGAATAATCAAAACAAACAAACATTGACTTTATTTTAACTTGATAATGATAAAAAAATATATATTTAAATGAAAAGATACGTTCTTCTACTCAGATTTTATTCTTGCGAATGAGAGTCTTTGAAAAAACTGCCTGACACCCTCGTGCATTGCTCTGTTCGGCAGGTAGCACCGATTCCCAACAACTTATGTTAGGTAGCTGGTCCTGGCTACCATCCTCTATGTTCGACGACATTAGGTTAAATTTATATGCATCTCAAATGAGCTCCAAAGTTTAGGAATTGTGCAATAATTTGACACGACTTACGTCGCAATAATGTTGTCGACATTGATTTTGAGGGCCGTTTATTAATGAGCAACAACAGGTTATTTAAAATAAAAAAACAAACAAACCAAAACGACGAACACAATTAATAATAATCTTCGCATAATATCGCGGCACTTTCGTTCGCGTCGACGACACGGTGTCCGTCATGATCCTCGGCGTCAAAAAGTTAGCAGCGTTGATGGCGACGGTGTGCGGATGCAAATCGGTTCGTCGAGTCCGGTCGTGCGGCACGTCCGGAGCCGATGGCGTACATCGTCGACGTTGTTACTTTGACAGAGGGAAGAGGACTCTCCGTATTATTTGTGGCGTCGGCCGTGCGGCACTTGTTGGACTTTGCACCGTGGCGTATGGCACGCGGTGTTGGTCAGTCAAGTATTCATAGTAGGGCGACGGCTGATAAAGGTGGCACGAGTCGCGGGGCATCGTGTATCACGAAGCGACGCGGGACCGTGTCAAATTAAATAATTTATGTAGAAGAATATTAGAAGCAAGCTTAACAAATTAATTTACTTAAAATTACAATCTCACTTTTATCAAAATACATGTATTTATAATTTGTACAGTTATCAGAGTTTGGTGTAAATTCAATGGTAATTTTACTGTAAGACTTCAAACGTAATTTTAATAGAAAACTATCGAAGAAGACTTTGGTATTTTTAATAGCTGAAGATACTATTTATTACGCCTGCAAAGTCCCCTAGCATTATTGAATTCTAGTAAAACATTTTTTTTTCATTATCTATATTTATTTGTTTTAGACGTCCTATTGTAAAAATGAAGATTTTTTTTTATTTATGGTTATTTTGGACGCTTCAATGATAGACAAAAAATTAGGAGAGAAGTCTATATTTTTTGAATTAAGTATAGGGAATGCTGGAAATATGATTGATGGTCACAATGAATCCAGTTTTCAAGAGGACTATGACACGATTAATTTATTAGGTAAATTATTTTTACATGATTTTTCATTAATAGATATAATTTTTTTAACCAATAGAAAGTGTTGTATCCGAATCTTGGCAAAGTACAACGGCTGCAATCAAACCTGTGTCTAATGGAAAAACATATCATTATTTGCCATTACGAGAGGATAAACCTTGTTTACATGTTAAATCTACGTGGCCAGATTATCGAAGGCGAATGTATAACTCTAACATTATAAATAAGATATCAGATAAATTGGTATGAACACAATGTCTATATATTTTTTTTTATTTTAATATATTTATCAGTTAAACGTTTTATTTTGAATGTATTGTTTTTTAGGAGGAAGGGTTAAATGAAGTAGCATTTTTAATAGATGATGACGATGCAGATAAAGAGGACAAACTTAAGTCTGTTTTAGATGAATTATCGTCTAGTTGTAATCATTACGTAAATTTCACTAAAGGGGTAGGGTGGGGTGAAGGCTCAGGAAAAACTAAGCTAGACAAAGAAAGAATGAAAATGTGTTTACGAGAAATCGTAAGTAAAATTTAATTAAAACTGTTTACAAAATTTTATATTAAATGTGTGTAGGAACAAGTAGGAAAAATGTCCAGGAATTTAAAAGCCATAGTAACAAAAAGCTCATTTAAAGAACGATATAAAACAGCGCATGGATATTTACAGAAAATTAAAATACTTATTGAAGATGTAAATACCTCTAAATCAAATAAATTATAATAATTAATTAACAAACGAAAAGTAATTTATTTTCCAGCCACAACATTCATTGCCTGACATTTTTTTGTGGATGGTGAGTAACGGTAAAAGGGTAGCGTACCAAAGAATAATGGCTAGACACCTTATTTATTCGATAGCTGATGATGAATGTGGAAAGTTTTGTTCAAAAGTACACAGCATGTTTTTAAAAGTAATTGTATTTTTATAACATTGATAATCCATAAAATTATCATCATGGTATCATTACAGCTTCCCGGCAAAAAAAATTATGGTGCATCTGGTTGGTCAGTACCGGCTAAACTTCAAGTGTATACATGGCTTGGACTAGTGAAGCATAAAAAATATCTTTCAAACGGTTTGCCCAGCGGTTATAGTACTACTCCTGAACTTTTAAGTTCGAACAATCCTCGACTATCGCCTCCAGCTTATATTCATTATCGAGAAAAATATGTTAGTAACTATGGTTAATAACATAAAATAAATTTTTTTAACTGCTACTTCAATGATTGTTCTAGATGTTTCAATTAAGAGCTTACATATATCAAGCTCGTTCATTAATAGGTTCTGACGCATCTGGTTTATCTGATCCATACGCACAAATAATATTCGGAGAACATTCAGCTAAAACTCAAGTCAGTAACTAAATATATTTTCATATCAAATATTAATTCAATACACAATTTTCAAAACAAAATATATAGTTATGTACTAATAATTTTTATTATGGTATTAATAATACAGAAAATAGTATTTATAAAATATAATAAATTTAGGTTATTGACGAAACGCTATCTCCCACTTGGGATGAACTATTAATAATAGACGAATTAACATTGTATGGAACAAAAGAAGACATTAAAAAACATCCACCAACTGTTGTAATAGAAATATTTGATCAAGATAAAGTGGTAAATAATTAGCTTATGCATAAAAATGAGTAATCCTCGATAACTGTTATTCTCTGTAATAGGGCAAGTCTGAGTTTATCGGTAGAACTTCAGCTCGACCACATGTTAAGCTTCTAGAAGACGATTATGTAAGACCCGATTTTCCTCCATCTTTGGAATGGTACGATGTTCACAGAGGTTTAGAACATGCTGGCGAGTTATTAGCCACCTTCGAATTGTTACAGGTTAGAAGTAAAAATGATAAATCAGTCATTAACATTATAATTATCTTTATTTCAGCTACCTAACGCTCTTATAGGAGAAAGCGCAATATTACCTCCGTTGCCTGATCCAAAAGACGTTCATTCTATTATAGATAGTCAAAACTATGGACCTATTCTTCCTATTCCACATGACATTAGACCAACACTAGCAAAATACAGGTGAGATTATGATTATACAAAGTGTAATTTACTATTTATTAGTAATTCTACCATAGATTATAAATTGCGCATAAAATAATCTTTTTTTAAAGGATTGAAGTATTATTTTGGGGATTGCGAGATTTAAAACGTATACACTTGATGACAGTTGACAAGCCACGAGTAGACATTGAATGTGCTGGCCACATCCTCTACTCATCAATTATTCAAAATGCCAAAAAAAATCCCAACTTCAATACACCAGTAAAATTTTTAGAATTAGTAAGTTAAAATAAATTTTAGTATGTGTTTTTAATTTATCATGTTTGAAAAATCATCTAATATATCTTTAGGAATTGCCAGAACAAGAATTGTATCGTCCACCACTTACAATTAGGGCAGTTGATTGTCGAAGTTTTGGTCGATTTACTTTAGTTGGAACACATCTTATCAATTCAATACATAAGTATATGTATGTACCAACAACTAAAAGAGAGCGAGAGGCTCTCGAAAGAAAAAAATCACTTAAGCAGTTACAAGGTAATATTTAACTTGTAGTATGACTAAATCAAGCCTATATTTAAAGGGTAGCACATCGGAACATTTTGCTTCGGTGGCATTATGTTTAGAGGGACACGGCCATATTCATAAAATTTTATCTACTCCCACCACCCTATTATTAAAAAATTGTTTTATGGGAATGAATTTGTTGAAATGAATCATTTTTATATTTTCTTCACAACTTAAGGTTAAACATAAATTTTAATTAATTAAAAATCATTAGCTATATTAATACTTCTAAAAAGTAAAAGATTAATATGAATATAAGATACAATGTATTAACAATTTTATAATTTTATTTATTTTTTTTTTGAGAATTATTTGACGCTTTCAATAATTTATTACTCGTTAGGAATTATAAGTTCTAATTAATTTTTACACTCTTGACAATTTATAAAATGTTCTAATCTTTCATGTACCTGTAATTTTAATAAATAAATAAATTGAAGTAATAAACTCTTAATATAACAACATTTTTTCTTGGCCCTCTAATTTTGCTACATTGCAAATTGGCTGTATTATATAAAATTTTCAATTTTATAATTTGGGATATTTGCATTCATATTTAAATGAAGATATTATATATGAAATTATAAGTAATGACATCAACATTTCTTTAGATGAATTTTAGGCTTCACAAGGGACAATTATTTTCACAGTTTTATTATTAATAGAAGCTTAAATAAACATTTGATAACGTTTTAAAAACTGTATCAGCTTTATCAAAAGAGAATAAAATTTTGATAGATACTTCAATTTTGTTAAAGGAATTATTAGTATATACCCTAAACCAGACTTTCTTTACTGGTCAAAGGTTAAAGGTATATAATTATTATAATCTGAATACATTAGAATTACAAGAGTTCAAATGTTATTGATAATATCTTACAATGATTAAAATCGCTATCATAAGAAACGCATCGAAGCAAATCTTCTGTAAATAGTGTTGTTTAATTTTAAGAAATTGATGGATTATTCCAAAAACAAAATCAACTTCTATTTCCTTAATTATACCCTGATTAGTAGTTTTTTTGATTTAAAAGCATAATATATGAATAAAAACTTAGTAATTTATAGTTTTAATTATAGTAATTATTAGTATGAAATTGATATTCACTAATTTAATATTGTATATTTTACAGAGAAATTATAAATATATATTAAGTTGATTATTTCGTTACCTGTATGTAAACGTTTATAAGAGTTCTAATTCTCGAGTGTAAAAAATTAAAAAAAATTCTATTAAAAATCTCAGACAAAATTTTGACAGGGAAAAATTCAATTTTTGTTAGAGGGGATGTCAATAAATTTTAACTTTGAAACAAAACAAAAAAGGTTATTTTTACTGAGTTCATTTTTTTTCGTGTCTGTTATTACTAACCTCTCATTGAACTGATTTTGATAAACAACCCGATAAAAGTTTACAAATTATATCTAGTTAAATCTACCTGAAACCCAATCGAACCAACATTACTTTCAAAAATGAAAAAAATTTCCCTCGTCACTCGTAAATGTTGTAAAATCTTTAAAATATTACTATTAACTTATTTTTAAACCTAATAACAAATTTATAACCTATAACTTTTGCCCTAATTATATAACCCATGACATTTCGTCTTTATTCTTTAACCTATAACCTTTCAATTAAAAAAGTGAAATATGAAATCGAAAATTTTAACACAAAAACACACAACTACGCATCCATTTGCCTATAGAAGATAGGTCGTCGGAATAATTTTTTTTTAGAACTTATAGTACATAACATTAGCTTTATTTTAACATATGTTTGAAGCTTGGAGTATTTCTGGAACATTTTCAAAACTTAAGTTGAAAAAATGAAATTTTTTTTACAAAAATTCCTATTTTGAATCTTCTTCTATGGACAGGTAAAGGATCTGATTTTCAAAAAATGTATACTAAATGAAAGAGAATTATCTAAGGTTTTTATAATAATATAATTTATAATAAAAATTATCAATTTTCAAAAAGCTAATAATTAGTACATAATTTTTTTTTAATAAACATAACCATTTTTTTTCCGTGTAAGAGTGTTGGAAGTCGACAAATTTTACGTTTTTCCCGACGAA
This sequence comes from Daktulosphaira vitifoliae, assembly GCF_025091365.1. Lineage (NCBI taxonomy): Eukaryota > Metazoa > Arthropoda > Insecta > Hemiptera > Phylloxeridae > Daktulosphaira > Daktulosphaira vitifoliae. Next base: position 29,081,760 of record NW_026099575.1, read on the forward strand.
ACTAAGTCATAAATATTTATTCCAACTTAAACAACAAATTACTCGTTTTTTAATTAACTGTATTTCATATTTTACAGATATCAATGTGAAAAGAAATAGTTCGAACTTTTGTAAGCCTTATAAAAATAACATTTATTCAAATAAACACTGTACACTACAAAATGATCACGATTTTGATAAACAAGAAAACATCATATATATTAACTATGTAAGCGACAAAAATTTTTTTATAAATATAAATTAGTTTTGATTTGTAAAATTATAAATATTTTACTATAATAAGTAACACTTATTATTTTAAATTTGCTTACTAGAAAAAATGTAATCAACCATTAGGTTCGTGGCTTATTTAATGCAAATTACTAGTGAAATATAACATTGATTTGAACTTAAAGTAATTAAGCTTTTAATACCATTTAGGGTTCTAGTCATCTCACCCAAAAAGACATTAAGACACAATACAATAAAAATCGAAAACAAAGTTTTGAAGAAGTTATTGATGTACGAAATGATGATAGTAGAGATTGGTGGACTAAATATTTTGCTTCTGTCGAAAATGCTATTATAAAAGTTTGAACTTTTAAATAATTTAAAAACCATGAAATGTTTTCTTAAATATATTTATTTGTTTTAATTCAGGACAATAAAAAATTATTGTATGGAAATAGTGACATGTTGTTGTCTGTTCAAGTAGATAAAGACAAAAATGAGGTTAAATCATCAAAAAAAGGTACTAAAGCATCTCGATTAGTAGCTAAACTTAGTCCAAAAAAATTCCAAAGGAAACAAGATATTGCGAAAATTGCAACTATGAAGGTAAATATTTTTAACCCATAAAAAAAAAATAAAATTTCAAAGCTTTTTATAGTGTATATTTTATAAATATAGTTTTTTAGTTTATTAATAGTTGATTAATAAAGAATTTAAATATAAACGTAGTAGTATTAGTATTTTAATTTAATTTTAGTAAAATGTTCAAAGTATACGATTTCATTAGTATTAAAGAATTTTCTAAGTTTTTAATTACTATACTTATATCGTAACTCAAAATAAAATAAAGTTGCCAGTGAGTTGGGTAAAAAATGAGAGTTACTTTTATTGAGGGGTGTGATTCAAGGATCATAAAATAATATTAGTATTAACTCTTATTGTTTTAAAATTTTACCTGATAATTTTTCATTTTTCTTAGAATAATTTTAGTAATAGTATCAATAATTGATAAACAATGTAACACAAATTTGACTTTTAGTTCACAAATTAATAGGTAAAAATTTCGAAAAGGATAATGACAAATTTTACGTAGAAGCTTAAAGCGCGTTTAGAACAGATGAGACTGTGTGGGATTGCTCTACCTTTTATAATATTTTATATCTTCGAAAATCATCATTGTCTCATTCTTGCAATGTTATTGTTTATTAATAAGTAATTATAAAATATATAAATTAATACATGTGAATAATATACAAATCATTTTGATATTTTATAGAACGTTAATATAGTTTGTTTTTACAAAGATTAGGGTTGACACATTGTGTTTTATTATTAAGATAAGAGTAAAAAGAATTGACAAGTATGATTTATAAATTTCCTCTCAGAAAAGAGTGATTTTTAAAGGTGCCTAATAATTGACTCGTGATTGAATTGTGTGTAATATAATATAGTATGCAACAGTATGGGGTTGTTAAATATTTTCCAAGTTATTTATTTAAATTATTTGTTTGATACTAATCATGTTATTCTAAGAATATGAATATAATTTATAAATTGGATTGTTGATCATCTTAAATTAAAATATTAAATGAAATACCATTATTGTGGACATAAAAAGATAAGTCTATTGTTATTCCATATTATGACAGTGATGAGTATATTTCGACACTTGTTATAGGAAGCTATACACATAATTTTATTTGATTAATTATTTTATCTTCTATCATATATCTCAGATACAAAAATCGTGAGATAAATTTTTTTTTAAAGTATCTTTTACTTTTTTTTATAATTATTTATTTATATAGATATATCCCAATGAATTGGAGGCACAGCCAGAATTCAATGGTTTTCGTGAATGGTTATTACCTTTCGATTTATACCGAGGTAAAAAAACGGGTGACGACATTGAAGATGATGCTAGAATAGTTGGAACTTTTAAAGTATTATAAACACTTAATTTAATGTCATTAGAAAAAATAAATTAAAAATTATTCGTTTTTTTAAGGGGTCAATAAAAGTTTATAAATGGCCATTACCTAAAGACATCGAAGATCATACAATCATGGGATTTGATCCGCAATATGGATTTTTTCAAGGTTTACCTTCTAATGATCCAATTCATGTTTTAGTCAGAGTATATATCGTTAAAGCCAGTGACCTTCATCCTATGGATATAAATGGCAAGGCTGACCCATATGTAGTTTTACAACTAGGCTCGAAAAAAATAAGCGATAAAGATAATTACATATCTAAACAGCTAAATCCTGTTTTTGGAAAGTACGTTTACAGTAAATTTTATATACCTACATCTCATCATCTCATACAATTTCATCATTGTTATGAATTAATTGTATTCAACAGATGTTTCGAAATTGAAGCCACGTTTCCACAGGATTCCATGTTAACTGTTCAAATTCTAGACTGGGACTTATTGGGGTCTGACGATTTAATTGGAGAGACTAGAATTGATTTAGAAAATAGGTTTTATAGCAGACATAGAGCTACTTGCGGTTTACCTAAAACCTATGAATTGTAAGTAAATCAATAGAATTATTTATTAAATAGTATAGAATATAAATTTAGAAATTATCAATGGTGTAAAATGATTTTACATTTGAAATATGTGTATGCTATAAATATAATAGCATACACATTATAGTTGTCTAATTCACATAAGTTAAACTATATAAGAAAATTTTTTCTCGTTGATTTAATATCATTATTTAATTTTTATTAAAATGGTTGAAATAATTAAAAAAAAAAAATGCCTTTCAAATATCCAATAAATTACTATTGATCATTATCTGTATTTTACAATGTATATCATTACTTTGATATAAATAATTTTTATTAGACTTGGATATAACCGTTGGAGGGATTCTATGAAACCTACTCAAATACTAGCAAAATTATGTAAAGAAGCTAAGTTAGATACGCCTAATTATATGAACGGTACGATTAAAATTGGCTCTAAAATATTTTGTCTTCAAAATAACTCTGAAGATACAATTGATTGGTACTGCGCAAAAGGTGAGTTTATATTATAATATGGTTTTTGTAAGTATATTGTTTCTAATAATTAAATGTGTGATTGATAGGTGTTGAAGAACATTTGGCTTTGGCTGTATTGCATAATTGGCATGAAATACCTAAAAGAGGTTGTCACCTAGTTCCTGAACATATTGAGACGAGGCCACTTTTTATACCTGATAAAGCTGGAATTGAAAGGGTATAAAACTCAAACATTCAATATTTTATATTTTATTTGTTATTATATTATTTTTACAGGGAAAGTTAGAAATGTGGGTAGATATGTTCCCAATGGATATGCCTCTTCCCGGTCCAGCCTTGGATATATCACCCAGAAAACCCAAATTTTACCAACTACGCGTCATTATTTGGAATACAGACGACGTAGTTCTTGAAGATGATGCTTTTTTTACTGGTGAAAAAATGAGTGATATTTATGTCAAAGGGTTTGTGCTTAAAAATATTATTTTCATATTAGTATAATATATACTGATATTTTATGATTATTTTCATTTGGTAGTTGGTTAAAAGGACCAGAAGACTGTCAGAGCACAGATATACATTATAGATCGTTAACAGGGGAGGGAAATTTCAACTGGAGATTTTTATTCCCATTCGACTACTTAGTAGCCGAAGAAAAAATAGTAAGTTCAAAAAAGGAATCGCTGTTCTCTTGGGATGAGACTGAAAGTAAGATACCAGCGAGACTTGAGCTTCAAGTATGGGACGCCGATCATTTTTCAGCAGACGACTTTCTAGGTAAATGCATTAATAATTAACCTTTAAATGTAAAAACAGCTTTAAATGTTATACTTTACTGTTAATTTCGAACTTCTACCTGAATTAGCCTGAACATAAATAAGTAAAGATTTTTGTTTACATTCTCTCAGGAGCTTTAACATTAGATTTAAACAACTTTCCTAGAGGAGCTAAATCATCAAAGCTGTGTACACTAGATATGCTAAAATCTGATGGATCTGTTCCGATGGTAAACATATTTAAACAAAAACGTGTGAAGGGATGGTGGCCATTTTATGTAAAAAAAGAAAATGAAGAAATGGAATTAACGGTTAGTTAAAAATAAATTTCTAATTCTCCAATTGTGTAGTTTCAAATAACTCAAATATTGATCTTTTATATTACAGTTTAATTAATATAATTAATAATTAATTTAAGATTTGCGCTACACTTTTTAATATTAATGTTTTCATTTTCGTTTTATTATAAAAATCAATTTACAGGGTAAAGTGGAAGCTGAGATACATTTACTCACAGCAGAAGAAGCAGAAAAAATTCCGGCTGGGATAGGTCGTAATGAACCTGACCCACTTGATAAACCTAAGTACAATAAATTATTATACATTTTTGTGGTTAATAAAACTATAATTAATAGTGTATTATAATATATTATTATTATGATAACATCAAAAGAATCAAAAGAAAAGTTATAAGTTATAAGAGTTGTCAGTTACAACTGGTTCATTCTGTATATATATTTTTATTTATCTATAATTTAAGCTGGTTTGACCATTAATTACAATATATTATGAATCGGATATTAAAAATTGAAGAAAAAAAATGTACTTATAATTTGCATTTGGCTATCAATACAGATATTCTTAATTGGATCTGTTAAAAAATCAATATTTCAGTACCAAAAATATTATTAATTTACATTTACTATTGCAAAAAAATACGAGTTAGTGAAAAAAACAATAACTCTAAGTATGAAAGAGCTGAAATAGGAGCATTTATATAATAAATTTGAAATAAATAATATGGAGTAGTGGTTATAATTAATAAACAAAATATGAAAACCATGGTTTCTGGTTTATAAATTTTATAATGAAACATTTAAAATTTTTTTTCAGTCGCCCTGATGCTTCATTTATGTGGTTCTTAAATCCATTCAAATCAATTCGATACATAATTTGGCACAATTATAAATGGAAAATACTTAAGGGATTTGTTGTACTAGCCATTTTCCTCATGCTGATTTTATTTTTTTATGCTATTCCCGGTTATTCTGTTAAGAAAATGTTAGGAGCTTAATCTGATTAAAATGTGTTTTTTTTTTTAATTGTGCAAAATATAAGAAATTATAATTTTTATTTCTAACATGAAAATCCAGAAAAAAAAAACATTTTAGAAAAAAATTGTAATATATATTATTAAGTTTTTTGTTATATTTATTTTATATTTTTTTTTAGTTTTTTATTAATATTTAAAATACATTTTTAATTTTAAACATTGTTATGTATCACACAATCATTAATAACTGATTGAAAATTTATAATTATATGATCATTTCAATTCAATTATATCTAATTAATTAATTTTACGCTACGAATTCAAAACATGTCAATTAAAGAAAAATGGTATAATATTAACTTAATAATGATATAACGTTAATAACACAGTTTATCAATTTTATACTAACTATGTAAAATAATATTCTATTGCAATAATTTAATTTTCAAAAAATTAATTATTATTAAAATTAAAACATGTTATTATTTAAAAAAATTATCACATAAATATCTATTTATGTGACATATAAATTTAAATTTAACTAGTTAAGTTTAAATAAAAAAAATATATGAGTCTAGGGCGCCTAAAATATTCCACTAATATTACGTAATTTTTTCAATTATTTAGTACGTATATTAAATATTAAAATGTATTTTAGTAATAGTGTTTTTATTATTTTATTGAATTTTTTAATTATAATTGTTTAAAATAATTAATAATATTGATGATTTGAGCTTATTTAGTATTCTAAATATACAATATACATGTAAAAGGGAGTATGGTGGGTTTTGTATTGAAAAAAAATATTTCTTTCTTCAAAATAAATTTTTTGGCGGAAATACTTGATGTTTTAAGCAGTAATATTTCTATGATAACACCAATTATATCTAATTTAAGTTAAATATATTAACTTTATTATGACTTTTATAAGACACAGTAACGTGTTTAGGGGTAATCAAAAGGGACAATGTCCCCGGGAGCATTTAAAGAAGCATATTATTTAAGTAAACTACCATTTTTTTAACAAATAAAAGGTATTTTTATAAATTTATATCTGTTTAACTAAAATTTTTAGGGCCATAAATACATTTTAAATACTATACTATACCAATAAGTATATTACACTTAAACAGCAATAGCTTAAATACACCTCTGGTGTAACGTTAATCATAACGTTCATTTTGTTTTAGAAGAGAAATATTTTAAGTTACTATCGACGTTTTATTTTCATTATTTCTAATTGTCTAGAGATATTCCTACAGCTATAAATAGCTAGCTATTTATGGATTCACTATTCAGCTAGTTTTTACATTATTATTTCACTAAAATTTATTGATAATAGTTAATATTTTATAAAAAGAAAATATAATTTTTTTCATTTTCGTTTTATTATATATTCATTTTTATAGTAATTTTAGTACCTAAGACATAAGATATTTCACATTATTTCATCAAAATTTACTTTTTCATAAAATAAATGTATAACAAGTAAAAATAAAACTTAAAGTTATTCTCTATATTAAATCGAAATAATTATTTAGTAATTCATAGTAAAGAATGTAAAAATCAAATAGTACAAACTTTATTATATTCTTCATAAATTCTGATTTTTTTTTGCTTAAATAATGAAAAACTATTCAATGTATTAAAAACTTAAAATGCAATGATTATAAGTGACATTATTTTAACAAAAAAGTTTAAAATATTGCATTAATTGTTTTAAATTATTTACGATTTTAGCTATTTTAATTACAATTTATTTACAAATTTAAATATCCAATAGAACAATAAATTTTTTCTAAAATTATTTTATAACTTTTAATCTTATCTTAATTATACTTAATTTGATTATTTTACTGATAATTTTTACACTTGTATTTATACGCCACTTATTATTATAAATATTATATCATAATTTATTTAACACATAATTTTATTAAGTGTTATAACCGTTTATAATTTAACTTTGGTTAGAGCAATACCATTACAATCATTGTTACCATTACTCACTAATGAAAATTTTTTAAATTATTATCGTTGTTTTGAAAAGTTAAAGTTATTGATATGTTACTTACTTTACTTAACTTTAAAATAAAAACTAATGTAATATTAATTAAATTGTGTAGCTGATTAATTTTTATAATCAAAGACTCATTAATAGTATAATATATTAAATGATTTTCAAAAAAAAATTCTATTTTATTCCCTTTCTGTGTTATATCTTTTTTTTTTTTGACAATATCATGTTTTTAAACAGCTTACAATTAAGAAAATGATATCAATAAGATATTAAACGGTCATTAACAACTTTTGAATCAGTATTGTTATAATTCAAAAAATAAAGGAAAACAGTTGGTAAAATATAAATAATGAAAATGAAAGAAGAATGATGGGTTTAGTGAGAACCTGATGTTGTGGTTCTATTGGGGTCGTATGGTTCGAGGGTTTAGAACAATAAAGACCAGTAGATATGAAGAAGTAAATGTATGTCCTCTTTATTGAGGAATATGAGCTAATAAACTTGTAAACACCTTTAATAGGACACTGAGGTAACGGGGCGATAATCCGACCTTCGAATACCCAGTCGAAGTGTCTATTAATATAGTCAGATACACATTAGGTTTTTAAACTCTTTTTAGGCACGGGGCGGTAATCCAACACTCGAGACCCTGTAATGTGTATATGTAGTAGGTGTGAACAAACTAGCAAAATTACTCTTGATGTTAAAAGGAGGTTATAGATCTATTGCTTTATCGTTCTTAACTCAGATTATTAACTCTAAATAAATGGGATAATATAAATTGACTTACCTTCCTATTCTGTAATGCTCAAGAAGATAAATGAAGTATTTACCAAAAATGCCAATTTTTACTCAATATTATTTATTTATGGTAATAATGTCTTAATAGACTAAAATAAGTTTTAAACACAAATAAGTTATACACAATAAAATAACTCAAACGGCAGCACGGGGCCGTGATCAAAATGTAGGAGCAAGAGTAGTTCGTAAGAACGAATTCACTTGACCTGGAGCTCTGGAGCTGTGGCAGTAGCTCGGTCTTTTCAATGGATATCAGTGCTTTTTATCAGTACTGAAGGGGTACACCCATATCCAGGGATATTGCCGTTTGTGCTATTCATGATTATATTTTATTGTTTTAAAGTATACATTACATGATAATTATATTAGATAATATAGTTGACAATAGATGAGTTGACATATATATAAATAATAAGAAATTGTATTGAACAGCATATTTGTTATGACAGATAAATTATTTGTTTCTTTACAAGTTGTTTAAAATGCAGATTATACATTTTTCATTGATAATTGTGAGATGCTTAGTGCAAAGTATTAAGCATATTACGACAGTATTTTTAAGATTATTATCCAATTATTAAAACTGGTATATTTTAGCTTCGATGCGAAGCTGAGAAGGTATTGGTTTTACTATGATGTGTTTTTTTTTTTTTTTTTTTTTTTTTTTGTGTCTGTTACCACTTTTTCTCAGCTCTCACCGAACGGATTTCTTTCAACGATACGTCAAAAGATCACAAATCGTATCTAGTCGAAGACATTACCCTTCAAAATTGAAAAAATTTCCCTCGTTCCCCGTAAAGGTGAAAGTTGACATCAAAGTTAATAAAAAATTAAATCGCTAATTTTCGAAATTTTTTCAATTTTTTTTACTAAAAACTGCTGTAACTTTTTCAAAAATGAACATATCAATATATTTTTTTTTTTATAGATGATTGATGTCATTACCTATCATTTGGTATATTTTTTTTGTAAATTTGACCTTTTTTCTGCCCACAGGGGGGGATTTAAAATGACAACTTTTTCACAAAAAATTAACTTTTTCAACTTAACTTTTGAAAATGTTCCGGAAAGTCTGACACTTTTATATATATCTTAAATTAAAGCTAATGTAATGTACTTTTATTTGAAAAAAAAAAAATTGACCTCTGGACTTGTCTTCATGGTGAAAACGGCTACCGAATGCTATTTTTGTGTGAAAATT
>NW_026099575.1:29091065-29229490 GCF_025091365.1 Daktulosphaira vitifoliae
ACATCAAAGTTAATAAAAAATTACGATTTTTGTAAAATAATTTTTTTTTATATTTTTAACTTAATAATGCTCTAACTTTTTCAAAAATGATCATATTAATATAATTTTTTTTTATATAGATGCTTGATGTCTTTACTTATCATTTGGTATATTTTTTTTGTAAATCTGACACTTTATCTGCCCACAGGGGGGGATTTAAAATGACAACTTTTTCACAAAAAATTAACTTTTTCAACTTAACTTTTGAAAATGTTCCGGAAGGTCTGACACTTTTATATATATCTTAAATTAAAGCTAATGTAATATACTTTAATTTGAAAAAAAAAAATTTGACCTCTCGATTTGTCTTCACGGCGAAAATGGCTACCGAATGCTATTTTCGTGTGAAAATTCTCGATTTTATTATTTATATTATATTTAACTTTATAATGCTATAACTTATTGAAAAGTTTATGGATCCACACAATTTTTTTATGAGAAATAATATTTTTTAATAAACCCTTTTTCATTCGACATACTTTATCTTAATCGAGATATTAATAAGGAACCAGCAGATCAAGTAGCTTTTGGAATAAAACACCAATTTTTTTAAAATTAAACACTATCTAAAGATTTGCATCGAAGCGTTTATTTTTGATAGTGATTTTAATCACTGTCAGATATCATTATACTTGATCCAACTATGCCACGTCACCACTGTGCCGCGACCCCCCTGTGCTGGGTTTTTTTTATTTTTATCTCTATGTCCTTATGAACCTCAACTTTATTCCCTTAATAGTATAAAAATTCTAAGATCTTCTAAAATACTGATACATAAGTTGTTAACAACTGTTGAGAACAGATGCATAAGTTATGAGAATAAATTTAAAATGAGAGGACTACGGCTATGGCTAAGGCGTCGGACTTAATATTTTATAAAATATATAAGCAATTTCACAGCCTATATCATTAGCTATACTTTGATATGTCTAAAATTCATATTTGGCAGTAGTTTATGGCACCTCGAGCACCAGATTTAACAAAAAAACTCCATTTTTAACAATATTTAGTTAAACTTAAAAATATGGGAAAACGAAGTAATTGAACTAAAAACACTTAAGTATAGGCGGAAATGCGATCAAGTCATCGAAAGCATTCTTATCAAATATCTTCATACCGTTTAAGTGAAAAGCAAAGGCAAAATACTAAAAGGTAGAAATGGGAAACGTTGTCTGAGTTCAATTTAAGAAAAACATAAGGTTAATATGAAACGTGTGTTTCCTGTAGTCGATACCTAGTTGTATGATGGAATGCCACAAGGAGATTCATAAACATCTAAATATATAATAACATCTAAAAACACCTTTATAACTAATTATTTCACAAATTTATTACTAATTGTTTCACACTTTTATTACTAATTACTACTAATTATTTCACACCTTTATGACTAATTGTTTGACACCTTTATAACTAATTATTTCACACATTTATAACTAATTATTTCACACCTTTATGACTAATTATTTCACACCTTTATACCTAATTGTTTCACACCTTTATTACTAATTACTACTAATTATATCACACCTTTATGACTAATTGTTTAACACCTTTATAACTAATTATTTCACACATTTATAACTCATTATTTCACACCTTTATTACTAATTGTTCACACCTATATAACTAATTATTTCACACCTTTATGACTAATTGTTTGACACCTTTATAACTAATTATTTCACACATTTATAACTAATTATTTCACACCTTTATGACTAATTATTTCACACCTTTATTACTAATTGTTTCACACATTTATTACTAATTATTTCACACTTTTATTACTAATTACTAGTAATTATTTCACACCTTTATTACTAATTGTTTCACACTTTTATTACTAATTACTACTAATTATATCACACATTTATGACTAATTGTTTGACATCTTTATAACTAATTATTTCACACCTTTATTACTAATTGTTCACACCTATATAACTAATTATTTCACACCTTTATGACTAATTGTTCACACCTATATAACTAATTATTTCACACCTTTATGACTAATTGTTTAACACCTTTATAACTAATTATTTCACACATTTATAACTCATTATTTCACACATTTATAACTAATTATTTCACACATTTATAACTAATTATTTCACACCTTTATTACTAATTATTTCACACTTTTATTACTAATTTTTTGACACCTTTATAACTAAGTATTTCACACATTTATAACTAATTGTTTCACACCTTTATTACTAATTGTTTCACACTTTTATTACTAATTACTACTAATTATTTCACACCTTTATGACTGATTGTTTGACACCTTTATAACTAATTATTTATCACATTTATAACTAATTGTTTCACACCTTTATTACTAATTATTTCACACTTTTATTACTAATTACTAGTAATTATTTCACACCTTTATTACTAATTGTTTCACACTTTTATTACTAATTACTACTAATTATATCACACATTTATGACTAATTGTTTGACATCTTTATAACTAATTATTTCACACATTTATAACTAATTATTTCACACCTTTATGACTAATTATTTCACACCTTTATTACTAATTGTTTCACACATTTATTACTAATTATTTCACACTTTTATTACTAATTACTAGTAATTATTTCACACCTTTATTACTAATTGTTTCACACTTTTATTACTAATTACTACTAATTATATCACACATTTATGACTAATTGTTTGACATCTTTATAACTAATTATTTCACACATTTATAACTAATTATTTCACACCTTTATGACTAATTATTTCACACCTTTATTACTAATTGTTTCACACATTTATTACTAATTATTTCACACTTTTATTACTAATTACTAGTAATTATTTCACACCTTTATTACTAATTGTTTCACACTTTTATTACTAATTACTACTAATTATATCACACATTTATGACTAATTGTTTGACATCTTTATAACTAATTATTTCACACATTTATAACTAATTAATTCACACCTTTATGACTAATTGTTTGACATCTTTATAACTAATTATTTCACACATTTATAACTAATTATTTCACACCTTTATGACTAATTGTTTGACACCTTTATAACTAATTATTTCACACATTTATAACTAATTATTTCACACCTTTATGACTAATTATTTCACACCTTTATTACTAATTGTTTCACACATTTATTACTAAATACTACTAATTATTTCACACTTTTATGACTAATTGTTTGACACCTTTATAACTAATTATTTCACACATTTATAACTAATTATTTCACACCTTTATTACTAATTGTTCACACCTATATAACTAATTGTTTCACACCTTTATTACTAATTGTTTCACACTTTTATTACTAATTACTACTAATTATTTCACACCTTTATGACTAATTATTTCACACATTTATTACTAATTGTTTCTCACCTTTATCACTAATTGTATCATACCTTTATTTCTAATTATTTCATACCTTTGGGACTAATTACTACTAATTGTTTCATACCTTGGGAACTTTAATAAGCTTTAACAGAGGAATGGTTAATCGGAAACAAAAAATTATAGGAGCAAAGTTATTTGTATTTTTATTTTTAATCATAATAACAAATTCAAAATAGGGGTTTCCATTTAAGATAATTTATGTTTATGTTTTTTAACAACATATTATTGTAGAGATTTTTGAATTAAACAATATTTTAATATTACATTATACATGCCTATTAAAAGGCATGTTCTACATGTAGACAAACTATTTGATAATACGAGGTGTGTTCAGAAATTAACAGAAATTTTCTTTTATGAATAAAATATTTATTTATTCGTAATTTCTCAGTAATAATTACAATACTAAATTATTAAATATCAATTTAATACTATATTCAACTTCTATAATAAATATTTATTCATATATTATACTTATAAATTCAAAAACTACTAATTAGGAATAGTAAAGGAAATAGGTGTTCATTTCGCTTTTGGAATAATCCACAATTCCTTAGAATTAAACACTATCTACAGGTTTACATCGGATCGTTTTCTATGATAGTGATTTTAATCACTTTCAGATATTATCTATACTTGTCTCAACAATGCCACGTTCACACTATGCCGTGCCCCACTGTACTTTTTAAGTTTCTATATAAGAACTATACAAATATAAAATTCTTTTTTACAAAAAAATACACGAATTAACTATAACTATATAGATTAGGACGAGTTTGTAGAGCTAACAATAAAACACGCATTTTTATTTTTACTGGTATACTATTAATGATTTACTAAGTAGAATTATAATATAGTTATGTTTTAACTATTAAAATATGCGAAACGAACATCGAAAATAATATTTGGTTGTTATATTTTGATAATTCCCTGACAAAACGAGTGACACAGAGTATTCATAATAATAATTATTTATGATTAATGAATATACTTTTAAAAATTCGTTTTATTTGAAGCCTAAAATACATTATTAACATTCTAAAATATTACATATGATCTAACTATAATAATTAAATATACATAAAATACTATAATTTTTATTTTAATAGTCAATGTAGTGTTTTAAAATTTACTTTAATTAGTACTCAATAAACAATAATATAAATAAAATCTTTTACAATTTTATTTATATTAAATAAAAAATTTTACATTGTTTTGATAATATAGATGTTTTCAATATATTTTTACAAAAACAATAACACTTTAATGATTACAATATATTTTTAAGAATAATTATTTAATCACAATATTTCTTCAATGATATTTTAGGCACAATACTCATAGCTTGAAGTTCCTGAAATAATAATTTACAAGCATATGGCATTTTAATACGACATACAGAATTACTTTTTTGACACATATGACACCAACCGGAATATGAAAATAAACCACAGATCTTACACACATCCATTTCGACAACATCACTACTCAACATTAATCGTTCTATAATTAACATGCTTGCACCATATGCTATTAAACAATCTCTTTCCATCTCTCCCATACGTAAGCCACCATCTTTAGATCGACCTTCAGTTGGTTGTCTTGTAAGTAAAACTCTTGGACCTCTAGATCTAGCATGTATTTTATCAGCAACCATATGTTTAAGACGTTGATAGAATACAGGTCCTGCATAAATGTAAGCTTCCATTGGTTTTCCATCAATCCCACAATAAAGAACATCTTTTCCCAAATAGTTGAAATCATGTTTCTGTAATTCATTACTAACATCAGTTACAGTTGCTCCACCAAATGCACTACCATCTTGAAATTTTCCTTCAAGTAGTCCAGCTTTGCCAGCCAACAATTCAATTAATTTACCTACTGTCATACGAGATGGGAAACCATGAGGATTCATTATTAAATCTGGACAAATACCCATTTCATTGAAAGGCATATCTTCTTGATTAACTATTAAACCCACAACTCCTTTTTGGCCGTGTCTACTACTAAACTTGTCACCAATTTCAGGTCTTCTGGGTTGCCTAAAATTTTTTTTTATCAAAAAACAGTCACTATTTGAAGTTATCATTACTTTATCAACATAAGAAGGATCATAACCTTTATAAAACATTGGTGTTTCTTTAAAACCTCTATCACCACCTACATCTTCAACAGTAACCGTTTTTGGAGTTGCTTTATTTATTGTAACTTGTTTATCAAAAACTGGTTGACCTATTGCTGCTATACCATCATTATCTAATGCTCTATGTTTATAAATTGGTTTTTTTGTAGTATTATCTATAATTGGTCCTTGTATGGAATCCATCATTTGGTTTGGATAATGTCTTAAAAAACATTTTGAATTTCTAAATGTTCCACCTCGTCCAAATCCTCTATCAACACTAGCTTTATTAAGTATTATTGCATCCTCAATATCATAGCCAGAATAACTCATAACAGCAATAGTTGCATTTTGACCAGCTGGTAGTTTGTCAAAGTTAATCATTGGCACAGCTTTTGAATGAACCATAGGAACATGAGTATACCACAAATTATACTGAAGTGTATCTATTCTATGTAAATAATTTAAAGCTATAGTTCCAATGGCTTGTTTACCCATAGCACATTGATAAGTATTTCGTGGTGATTGATTGTGATGAGGATAAGGTATAACACTAGCACAAATACCTAAAATAGAAAATGGTGCCATTTCCATATGTGTAGTTTCTGGAATAATCTTTTCTTCACTAAATGCAATTAGACAATTATTTTCTTCGTCAACATCAATAAACTCTACCAATGATTTATCTATGAAGTCTTGAAATGTGCAGTAACCTTTTTTTAAGTCTTCAACATGAGAATTTTTTAATAGTGGCTGTCCATTTTGAACAACAATGTAAGGTCTACATAATCTACCATCTCCAGAATTAATATAAATAGTTTTGTGTCTCTCTGATATATAAATAGATATAAATTTACTGAACAATCCTTTACGCCTACATAATCTGAATTTATTAACAAAATCAATACATTTATTTGTAGATCCTATGATATTACCATTAAATATAATTAAATACTTGTAATCTTCATTAAGTTCTTCTATTGAGTGTAAACCCACAGGTTCAGCTCCTAAATTAAGGGATAGTTTTAGAACAGCATCATCATCTTCAGATTCAGTTGTAACATGCGCTAAAAGAGATATGTTTTTAATAAGTCCACAAGCTTCTCCTTCAGGAGTATCAGATGGGCATAACATTCCAAACTGTGATGGTTGAAGAGACCGAGGACCAGAAACTTTTCTACTTTTTTCAAATTGAGAATTTACTCTTGTCATCATACCAATAGCAGACAGATATGATAATCTGGTTAAAACTTGTGTAACACCATGCCTTTCCATTCGAAATCGCTTAATTGTCCAGTTGCCTGTTTGAATAGCAAAAACTAATGAATTAGTTATTGTATCAGTCCTAATATATTTTATTATATCAAAAGGAGTAGCTTTAACTTTAGGAATATTTTTATCAGCAACAGATTTAAGTTCAAAAATGAAACGCTTAAAAGTATCATCAAAAAGTAAAGACAAAAATGATCCTGGTAAATCCAAACACTTATTACCATAATAATCTTTACTGTCAAATAAATCTGGGTTAGATAAAGAAAATATTAATCTCCTCACCATTACTGATGTGTAAATAGCTTTTATATGATAATTTGTGTTGGTAACGGGTATATGAGCTAAAATTACAGTTGATAAAAAATCATGTACCTCAGTAATAACACGGCTATCATATTCTTCAGTAGAGAATCCAATTTTTTTAATTCGATCTCCAATATATCTCAAAGCTTGCTTTTGAGTATAAATGTTCAATTTACTACATTCTATAAAACATGGATACATTTGATTCATAATAGGAAACTCTGTTCCTACCATTTGCTGAATCAACTGGTCTGAACAAACTCCCAAAGCTTTCATAAAAACAACAAAAGGTATATTTTCTTCTAAAGCATTATGGCAAACATAAATCAAATTTTTTTTAAAAATAATATTTGTTTTTGACTTTTTATCAACTGTACTACTCATTACTTGTACTGTTGGAATACCATTAGAATCTTTTTCTACTAAAATTTTGTTTTTAGCAGGTTGTTCCTGCATAAGTATTACTTTTTCAGTTCCTTTAACAATAAAATAACCACCAGAGTCATAGATGCATTCTTTCATTTTAGCTAATTCTGCATTTGATTTTTGATATAAACAACAGCGATTACTTCTAAGCATAATTGGTAATTTGCCAATAATAAACCCTTTTCGTAGATATTTCATACCACTTTTGACATATTCAATGTCAACATATATAGGAGCACAATAAGTAAGATCCCTAAGACGACATTCTTGAGGTGTTACATTTCGTGTGACATTAAAGCCGTCATCTACCTATAAATATATTAACATTAATGTAATCATCAGTAAACAAAAGAGATGGAAATGAATCACTTTAATAAACACAAATTGATTATATTATTTTTAAATATTATTTTCATTATAATTATTCTGTAACTCATAGAGTAATCTTGAACCAAAAAAATTAATGACCAATCAGATTATTTGTTAAATATACACTAATAAATGTATTATTGTAATATTAAAATATTTATAAGTTATTTCTAGGAAAAATTTTTTACAAAAAAAAAATAGAAATTAAGTTTATAAGAGATAAAATATAGGAAAAAAGTTATTAAAATATCAAAATAATTCCTTTGAAATTCAAATGGCAGTAAAATACCTAATACTTAATATTTTTACAGTAGGATAGAATAATAATTAAATTATACAAAAAATTTTCATTCTAAAATTTTAACTATACCTTTATTTATTTTAAAGGCTTCAAAAACTTTTTTAAATTTTTAAATTATTATTTGTATTATATTTTGATAAACACTTATGTATTTTAAGTTTAAGTTTACATTCTATCCATTTTTAAATTTAATGTAAACAATTGAAGAATGATAAAATAAATTATTCATCAAATATACTAAAAGTGTAAAGATGATTTACAACTTCTTTTATATAACAGTTATAAATTAATAATCATCACAATAAAAAATAAATTTTATGTAGATAATTTTATAACTACAAAATGTAAATTATTGGTAATAAATAAACTTATATAATAAGAATTGATTAATTGTGGATAATATTAATTAAAACAAGAAATAATGGTAACATGGCTTCTGAAATACTTATCCGCAATTTTTAAACAATATTTGCGGCTTTTTGAGTTAAATAATAAATTTTATATTTTCTAATTTTAAATTAATATTCTAAATATTATTTTAATTAAATATAAATAAATAAACATGTTCATATCATTAAATAATTTTTAAATTTTAAAAATAAAATACTTATAAACCAATGATATTTCATCTTCATGATGAAACCAATAAAACATTCATTAATCATCAATTTTCAACTTTAAAAATTAAATTACTATGAATATAAATAGTAGGGGCTCAGTGAATCATTCAGTCACAGTTAGTTCCTGAATAGTAACTACACGGGAACTTTAAAATCGACACAAACCTTGCCCCTTTACTGATTTCTCAACCATAATGAGGTTGTGTCAAGTCTACATCCAGAGTAAAAATCCTCTTAAATCAATAAGTTACAGTCAATCTCAAGTAGTTGGGAAAAGGCTAAAATGATGAGTCTATACGATAACACATAATAATGAAAAAATATATACCTGAGGATAACCAACTGTAACATTTTTAAAGTGTAAATAAAAATTTGGATCGGCATCACTGCGTACAGCATAATTTTGTTGGACTATTTTCTTAAGATCACGATCGATAAATGCATTAAACGAGTTTATATGATGACTGTATAATCCACGAGTTTCAAGATATTCTTTGACGAGATACTCTTTATCCCGCAAAACCTCCACCATTTTTCTAGTGAGAAACTATTCGAGAAGAAAAAAATGATAATAAAATAAGAATATCCATTCAAATTAGTTAATTTTTTTTACTTAAAATTTCTAAAGTTAATGAATTGAAGTATACTGATCATTTTAAATAACTTAATTTTGTTTAACATTATATTTGAATGTTTTTTGATAACAACGTGAGAGCGTGAATACCGGCAGATAGAAAACCAGATACGTGGTTTAAGTTGTAACGCGTTCTAAGATTATTCATAATATCATATTATTGAATTTTGTGACGTCAAATTATTATTAGCTTCGATGCGAAGCTGAGAAGGTATTAATTTTTTTTTTTTATGTCTGTTACCACTTTTTCTCAGCTCTCACCGAACGGATTTCTTTCAACGATACGTCAAAAGATCACAAATCGTACCTAGTCGAAGACATTACCCTCAAAAATTGAAAAAATTTCCCTCGTTCCCCGTAAATGGGGGAAACCTCCAAAAAAATTACAAATTTAAAAATCGCTAATTTTCGAAATTTTTTCAATTTTTTTTACTAAAAACTGCCGTAACTTTTTCAAAAATAAATATATCAATAAAATTTTTTTTTTATAAATGCTTGATGTCTGTATCTATCATTTGGTATATTTTATTTGTAAATTTGACACTTAACCTGCCCATAGGGGGGGATTTAAAACGACAACTTTTTTACAAAAAATTAACTTTTGAAAATGTTCCGGAAAGTCTGACACTTTTATATATATCTTAAATTAAAGCTAATGTAATGTACTTTATTATGAAAAAAAAAAATTTGACCTCTGGACTTGTCTTCGTGGTGAAAATAGACATCAAAGTTAATAAAAAATTACGATTTTTGTAAATAAAGAACTCATGATAAAGTTCATGTAGTTTTTGGAATAATACACCAATTTTTTAAAATTAAACACTATCTAAAGATTTGCATCGAAGCTTTTTATTTTGATAGTGATTATAATTACTATTAGATATCATTATACTTGATCCAACTATGCCACGTCACCACTGTGCCGCAACCCCCCTGTGCTGGGTGTTTTTTACTTCTATTCTCATTGGAGTAAAAATTTAATTTTTATTTTTGATTGTTTGTTTGGAAGGTTCCTAAGATTTATTTTTTTAAATGTTTTCACATTAATAAATTATTAATGATTATTAGGATCCTCTTAAAATTAATTATTAATAATAATTCATTTTAAGAGGATCCTAAGTATTGATTTCGGCGTGTCAAGGAAGGAGTATAGGGATCTGAAACTTCTATGGGACAAAATAATTTTGTGGTTTCAATAAATATGGAAGAATGATAAACAATTTTTTCTCTCATAATCTCTCATGATACACTTGGCACACCACTAATTATGGCTTCTTTGTCCTGTATTACATAAGTGCCATTATACGAGAATCATTTTTTTTTGTTTAACATTATCAAACTAAGGAAACCTTGATAAGCCAAAAAAAGTTATACTAATAATCCATTATGTCAAAATTAGAATAAACGCCAAGTCGATTTTACACTGTAGATAATGTATTATGTTTAGAATTGACATAAATTAATTAATTAATTAAAAACTCATTTATTGTGGTAATTTTTACAATTGAGAGAGTTTTTGAAAATAGGAACCTATTTTAGATTATTATACTCAATTATGGGTCATTTTCAATGTTTTATAGTATACAACATACGGGAATTGGAAATAGGCAACCTGCGGTCCAAATCTGGCCCCCAAAAATAATTAACATTAAATTTGTTTTAATTTTTTATTTGTAGTATTGTCTTAATCAAGCAAGTTTCTCTGGAGTATATTCCGAAAACTTGCTTGATTTTCTAAGCGTAATTAATGTTTGATTTACTTAACGGATATTGAAGGGTATCAAATTTCAAAAAGCTGACAAATGCTGTTTTTTATTTTATTTTAAATATACCTTTTTATATATTAAGATTAAATATTTTTAAATATATGATGTCTTTTATTAATTTCAATAAATTTATTGACTATTTTGTATATTTTCCTGATTTTCGAAAATGAATTTCTTTAAAAATCTGACCCGCTATACTAACTACTAATTGCCGCCTGTCAACCTTTATTGTTTATAATATCGAAAATCAAATAAATATTAAAGAATAATAATATTCATTTATAGCTCTATATTGAATCAAACAAAATATTTATTTTGTATATTTCAGAAAAAAAGTAAATTTTTTTTTTATTTTTATTATTTATTACAAAAAAAATAGTTTATAAAACTATTTTTAAACTAAACCTTAATGACTAGATTATTTTTAACCAATTTATTAACTATGTATTCTTATATTAATATTTTTATAATAGTATTTAACAATAATAAATAGATTTTATGAAAAATCGTATAATAATGGTATATTCAACTACATTTTATTTGACTACAATCGTTAAACATATGTTCTCCATAACAACATACACAACTAAAACGTGTGAATAAATATGATACAATAATAAAAATAAAGATTTATATAATTCATATTCTTATAGATATACGTTTTATATTTTATGTACGTCTGTTTTAAATTAATAACAAACTAATTATTACCTAAACTCTAACATAAAATTATTAGTCTTGATCCATTAGTTGTCCCCTACAGAGCAATGGTAGCACATTTTCATCATGTACACAAAACAGCCACCCAATTCTGAAAAGACGTCTTCGAACGAAAATACATTATATTTTTAAAGAAATTTTTCTTTCGTCTCTTATCTTTTTAGTCACTCTCTCCTGATCTTTGCAGTAAATTCTGGTGGATGTTGTATTAAGTTATTATCGATTACAGTCTACGAGGACGAGTAAATTTTATTAAATTATCTTGTAATACACCATTTCGATGTTTTGTAAAATGCACTGAAATTAAAACATCAACAATTAATAAATTAATGAATTGCGTTATGACAATAGTTAAAAATTATCATTTTTAAATTAAGTCTAAAATATGACGAGACAAAGTTATATTACAACGGAGACAAATGAAGTAATCCTAATAACAATAGCAAGAATAATCTATTAACGTAGTCCGTTTGTAATTAATACTCGAGGCATTAATTTACTTATTGTTTTATAGTCAAGGTTTCATAGACAGCTGTAACTCGAGCTTTCTTAAAGAAATATCCATGCGTCTTTATTTATTTGAATTGAACTGTTTTGTGTGTGTTTCTAGTTGAATTAAAATAAACTTTGAAATATATATGGAAAGATCAAAGAGTCTCCTCCCTACATTAATTTTATGTCAATCATCATTGCCCATGCACGGGTACGTAACAGGTAAATTGATAAATATCTATATGGATATCCCCCTCTTTGTGAAATTAAATTATTGGTATATGTTTGAAAATACCATGAAGGTATTGTTTAAATAGTGGAAGTAAACAGTAAACTGTGGGGTCATCACTCTATAAAACGAAAACATTGTTGACAAATCACTCAATAGCCTGCTGTTACCTTCTTATACTGATTGAAAAAATAACAAATACTAATGTAAAGAACAACAATGACTATCAAAGTCAAAACAACGCTTAAATGATGTACCATAAGAGTCTATGTAACAAAAAAAAAAACTGATTAAGTCAACAATACTCTATAAATGGTATCTTAGAATAGATACTAATAATGAACTCAGTAGATAATTTTGTTTTTTGAAATGTCTGAACCCAACTATAGAAGGCCCATCAGAATTTTTTAGATTCCGGTGTATCAGAACATTATTGATAGTAATCTAATATCATATATGTGTAACGCTATGATTAACAACATAAATGAATAAATTATACTCACATAAAATTTCAGGAGGAATGTCGAATGTGTTCTTTAAATCGTTAGTAGTGGTTTTTAAAATTTTGTCTTTAGATTTACTGATTGTTACTGGTGAACAACACACAATTGGCATTTTTCCACGAATACTGCAAATAGTTGGATAAGCAACGTTTTCTTTGATATCCTGTATCGCCGTTTCACATTTATCCAAAGGTTTGCAAGTATGAACTTGACCTACACCGTCTTTTTTACAAACTTCATCTATAAAAATCAAGACAATTAATACAACGTTTATAAACTTTCAACAAATTACTAAATTAGCACTATTATTAGTTTAATTTTTATTTATGTATATGATAAAATCCATCATATATTAATAAAAAGAATGATTTTGCTTTGGAAACTTACAACTAATTTAAAATATCAAAATTTAAGAAATAAAATGTTTATAATGGATGGAATTGTTAATTTTATATCCATTTACAAGTATAAAATTTATAAATTTGTTATTGCACTTTTAATAGTTTCAACAATCTTAAGTTGTTCGATTACTCGACTAGTACCCGATTTAACTTTACTTATTTAAATGAATGGACTTAGTGGCGATTAAATGCTAAGTGATAATTTTGATTTATAAAATGCATGTGCAGTGAAATTAATATCTTAGCAGAATAGGCATAATTTGAAAAGCATAATTTTACACAGGTACATGTTAACCTTGAAAAATAATAAAGTTTAAATGTACTACAAGAATATTGCAAAAATGATTGTTAATTCTCAAAATAATCACAAAAAATCTTTTGGTGTAAGAATATAAAACAGTATACGTTTTATTTTTACCAATAAATAGGAAATTATTCAATAGCTACTTGTATTATAGTACATAATAATAATATATGAGTATTGTGTAACATACGCATACTACTATAATATATTACTTATATTTTACAATAAATACACATTATACACTTTCTGTTAGAATACATCTTTATTTTTTCCCAATAAGTCAAAATTCATTCTTTTTTTTTTTTTGAATTAGAAAGTTACTTTCTATTTATAATAGGTTTACCGTATTAAACATTTTGTACCGGTTTAAATCCTTCACAATTAAAAAAAACATCTTACCCATGTGCTTATCCATATGCATATTAATTACGATATTATAATATATGATTATTTACTTCTAAGTACAAAAAATAAATAAATAAATATGTTAAAAATGAAATATTAATTTTTTATTTTGGTCCAATGAAAAAAACGGTAACTTGAATTAATTGCAGTGTTTGATTCTAAAACGCACGTTATTTACTAATTAAAACATTATACTTATATTTAATTTCGGCTTTTTATTTTAACTATTCGTCAATGAATTCAATATGTCAAACAATAGTTTTATTTCAAGGTTTTAAATTATTAGTAACACGAGATTATTTTCATTGTATTATTTTGATACAATAGAATATCATAATTAAAATAAATGCATTTAGATTAAAATTCAATATAGAACTGATAAGGAATTATTTTTTTTACAATTAATAAATAGTACTATTGTTCTAATTGATTTTTACTCTCGTTATTTTGTTAGGAAATAATTAATATATTTTTATGCATAAATGTATCTTATTAATGTAATAAAAACTGTTCTGTTCTAAACTAATTGAAAAAACTATAATTTTAGTATTGCAAAAATTCAATATAATATCATACATATAAATAAATCTTTTTTTATTTGATATTTGAATTGACCCTTATTAAAGCAAATTTCAAAATTATGATTATAATTTTTAATATAAATTTCATAGAAAATAATTTATAATGTGTCATAAGCATTAATTTAACATGCAATTTTTAGATAAAATTAATGATTTTATTGTTTGATTACAAATGTACATAATTAAAGATTTTACAAAAAAAAAATATTATTACATGTTATGATGTTAAGTACCCATGAACTAATTTTGCTTCGTATAAAAAAATGTTCAGTTTAATGTTTATCTAGACAATTCTCACTTTTAACAGATATTATTAACAAAAATGTTTTTCGCAAAAATAAATTTTTATCAAATTGTAGTCTTCGAAAAGATTTTATAGTTTACTATTATGAAATTTGCACCTAAATCATAGATTTATATTTGTTTTCCTTGTAAAAACGCCACTTTTGTTCATAATAACCAAGGTACATAAGGAAATAATAAAAGCACTTATTATTTATTTGGAAATAAGTAACAAAATATTTTTGTATCTTGTAGTAATTTCCTGTTTTCTTTTTAATTTTAGCTTTCGTTAACATTAACGGATTATATTGACACACAATGACCTAGAGTTGTAGTCGAATAATTATTTAAAACATACACATGCAATTATTGTAGCAAAACACGGTGTATAATTTTACCATCAACGTTTTATTAATTTCGACTAAATAATAAAATTATTATTTTTATATAGCTAATTAAATACTTATCATCAGATTAATTATATTTAAGGAGTTTAAGAATAACTATTGTATATAATTTACTTTTTTATAATATTCGTTGTTTATATATTACTTATAAATAATCTATAGAATATTTATTTTTAACTTATAATCTTATCTACTATAATATATTAGTAAAAATATCTATCAAGCTTAATGTAATTTAAAAGAAATACCGAATTTCTTACGTTTTCAAAGCATAGAAACATTAACATAATTTACAAATAAAATTTGAATATCAACAAAAACTATAAAATCAACTAGCACTTAGTTGTAAAATTAATTTAAAAAATAATGTAATGAAACCAAACGTAAGAATAAACCTTGTGAAAATCATTAACTATTATTTTGAAGACTACTCGTATGTTACACGTAGTAACATCAGTAGGTGTGTTAAAAGTCATTAAATTTAATAATTAAAAAATTTAATACCTAATCAAATATTTTTTATTACCGATTATATATTTTACAATTTTGTCTTTACAAATTGTTTCACACATTGAATAATTCATTTTCCAGTGGAATTAATATAAAATAAACACTTTAAGAGCTGTGGAATCTTTTAATTAAGTATGTGGATTTATAATATTTCCTATTTCGTTAATTCTTTCCTTAATAATTATCAAAGCTGTTTAATACATACATATATATATATATATATATCATGTCCTTAGTCAACACAAAACTAGTTTATTTTATTATTTTTATAATTTGAGTAATAGGAAGTTGTATTTTGCAGCCACGTGATGTTAAAAATCTGATTTTAGGGTTTCGTAATTAATAGAGTATATTTTACGTTTTTTTAATAATTACTTAAAAAGCCTCGTCTTAGTAAGTAATTTATTATACGTAGCGAAATTAAATAGTACACGTACTTAATGTTATTATCTGAGTATTTAATTGTCAGAAGTTGTTACAGTTCAAATATTAGAACAAAAGAAACATAATATATAAATTACAAAGTATTTTTTTATACATCGTAAATTACAAAAAACGGGTATACGCGTTGAGCTATATCTGTGTTTTTCAGTACTGCTATAATAATTGATTAAGGCACTCTAATTTTCAACTTATTTTTTTATTATTTTTAACACATTATTTTCAGATCTATTTCATAACATTGAAAATAGCTAGTAATTATCAAAATTTTACAAACCGATGACTACGTTAATATTTAACTTTAAGAACTTAACTAAATTAGTTTAAAACAATGTTTAAAACATTAAGAAAATTAACACTAATGTAATTATAGAAAAGTGAATAGATTCATTAACTAATGTAATCATATACATTTATACCAGACTTGATGGGCTTAAAAAATATCATGACTCATGAATCGAATAAGAAATTAATTCTATAGTATATTACATAATTTAAAGGTTACTGTATTACTAACTTTTATGAACCATTTGGCGGCTAATATTATTAATTTATAACGTATTATGAATTTTCATAAACAAATAATAATTTGAACAAATTTATAGAACGTATATTATGATTAAATAACAAGTTTAGTCACTGAAGAAAACGGCGGGATGATAGTATCCCTTATAATTATCTGTGTAATGATTGATAACAGATAGTTCCGGCACATAAATTCGCGAAATAAAAAAATCTCCACTGTACAGTTTTTATATATTTTTAATAAAAACAAACTTTTTTCATTTATCGACCAAGTTTGCGAGGATCTTTAAAGTATAGTTTCAGTCATCTACTAAGATTATGTGTGCTATAAATTAAAATTTACTAATATAGTAGCTGTTTTTTAGTTTGCAAAATAAATAAATAAAAAAATAAGGAATTTGAAAAATTGATTTATAAGAATCAGTACAAATTAATTTTACGCTTAACACAATATATTAAATAGATGAGACAGTTTAGAATTGAAGGGTTTAAGTTAATGAAGAAAAATCAATTAAATTTATGAAAAATTTTTCAAAGCTCAATTTAAATTAAAAATAAGGAATTTCAATACAAATGTTAAAAAATTATATTAATGAAAGATTTAATAAAAAAAATAGAAAAATGTGTCAGAAAAAAATTTTTTTTTTAATGTAGTAATATAGAGATACAATTTATCTCGATGAAAATTAAAATAATTTTTAATTGAAATTTTGTTATGTTTTATGTTAAAACTTTATGAAAATTATTTATTACATATTAAATATGAGAATTTCAAATTGCTGATTATCCTGAGAAATAGTTAAGATTTTTAAATAAACGAAATGAATTTGTTAAATTCAAATAAAAAAAATAATATTCCTAGTATTACAATTTATACACTGAATGTCACTTACTTTCATCCAGCCACAATATATTTGGCTGTATAAACGCCAGTGCCGGTGCAATAAGTAGAAAATAGTAGAAAATGTATGATGGAAACATACCTATCATTTTACTATTACTATCACAATTACGTTATATGACATTGACGGTCAAGTGGAGACTGAGTGAACTCTATACCTGAGCGGAAGTCCTCCGAGTAAGAATCGAACGCGGCAAACCGGTTTCAAACGTATCACAATATTGTGTTCCATGTGTACCATTTAACCATATACTCAATGGAATTTTAAATGATCAAATTTTGCATCAAATAAATCATAACTACCAATAATGCCTGAGAATAATGCATAATATTGACAAATTACATTGTTTCTGTCTTGTGTCAATTTTTTTAGCGCCATTTGTTTATTGCTGCGATTTCATGTTCAAGGTCTCAATAAATAAGACAGTCTCATTATGACATCACGTTAAACACGATTGTTTAATTTTTTGAGTAATAATAGTTATATTTGTTGCAAACAAATTAACTAGTGCATAGGTTAATTCCATTGGAAATTTATCAATTTAATTTTATTGAACTGATTAACCTTATTAAAAATATATAGATTCATCTGCATATATGCCAGTTTTTATATTTTTATGAGAACAACATTTTTCATGATATCGTTAAACACCATAATAAAACTAATTAGCACTATAATGGTACCCTAATATTCATAAAATGCTATCACAGTCATGTTAAAAATTAGTATTTAACAAATAAAGAAATATGAAATAAAATAAAAATCACATCATTGTAAAATTAATACCTTCTCAGCTTCGTATCGAAGTTAAAATATACCTTAAATTATTTGTTACCGTTAACTTGTTACTGTTAACTTCAAATACTTTTGATGATTGCTAAGAAAAAAGTTTGAACTTTAACTATATTAATTGCTTATTTAAAACGTTGTATAGATTATAACTTTTCTTAATAGTAAAAAAAAATTTAACAGACTTCAATTAAAATCTGAATGTATAACAGAGAATAATTTATACTTCTCTAAAGTCGTATAAATGCTAACATCTCACATACTCTAAATGGAATCTTATTTTAACTTCTTTCTTGCACAACCGGAATATTTTAGCACTGTTATCACGGAATTAATTTTTCGAAAACCGCTTTAAAATTTAAAAACATGCACTATCTTAGTTTAGATCTGTCGTGTAGCTGAGAAAGTTGATTATATATAAAAACATTTTTTTAGTAATAATGTATCTGACGGCACTTTTTACTGCCATCTCTTTTATAATTAATACTCAATTATGTTTTATAAAATTATTTAGTAAAAATGTATGATACATGGGCCAAGTAATAAAAAAGAAGTTTTTAGTTTAGTTATTTTACTAAAACTAAAATAGAAAAGAAAATGTAAATAAATTGATAAATATGCTAACTTCGAAGTTTAAAATTTACTATCCTATAATATTCAGTTTATTAAATATCATTTCACGAATCAGAATATTTTGGCTTAAAAATATCACTTGATGGAAAATTAATTGGTGTTTTTAAAATAATGGAAAGAACAATGTTATAACTTACGCGACTACTTACATGTCACAAGAATTAATAAAGTACTTATTAACAAATACCTATTAAAAAAAAAAAAGTTTTCAATTCGTAATCAATAATTGAATACAAATAAGATATCAATTGGTTTATGATTTAATTTCAGTTTTCAACATTGATAATTAAAATTTGGAAACTAGGACTTATTTTTATTTATCATTTTTTGTATCAAAAATATAAAGAAAACTTAGAGGCTCAACAGTTTAAGAACTTATATGAACTGCTATAGTCTATTTTTCATAAAAGACTTCAAATTACTATCTAACTAGAAAATAGTGATTTATATATATCAAAGATATATTATCAAAATTTTGATATTGTGATGTATAAAAATATTTTTTAACTATAATTATTAATTTTTATTTATTTCAATGTGCAAAATTGAGGGTCAGCCCATTCAGATTCCTTTAGCTTTGTGACTCATTTCTCTCAGTAACCAATAAACATCTTGTACAAACAATTATTTGACCATTTCAATTGCGTTAAAAAACAACTAAGCCGTAATTAAATTTAATATTGTGTTGATAAACGAAAAATATATTAATTTATCATTATATTCTGTAATTATACTGTGAAATGAGATATTTTTTCTTAATCTTTCTAGCTGTCGGATTGTATTTCGTTGAATTCACATAACATTATCTTAATTTAACTGTTAATTTTGTTTGTTAGATATTAATGTGTTTTCAAATACCTTATGGGCATCGAGTATAAAATTGTTATTATTAATTAGTAAATTGCAACGGTGAAATAATGCGATGTTAATAAGTCGTAGAAAATTCTAGACATTTGTGTAGTTTTATTGTACTTAGTTAATTAACAATGAGAAAGTTTTGGCTTAATAGTAATAGGAATAAATCCAGAAAAAAACTAAAGGGAGATATAATATTATTACATTTTAATTTAATTATTACTTTTCAAACTTCAAATACAATTATAAATTATTTATTCTTTTAAGTTATTTTTTATTTTGTTCCAAAAGGAAAAATATACGTGTTGCTTCGTAAAAATATTTTTTAATGGACAATTGTATATGATAACCCTCTCTAAAACTTTATTCAGATTGTATTTATATACTTCTTGCCCATATACAATAAAATTTTATACGTACTTTTATCAATTATTATAAATAAATATAAAAAATAATAATAGGGAAGGCTGAGCATCTAAAGAGAATAAATTAAAATGTGAGCGTAAATTTTAGGTACAAAAAAAAATTTAGTGAATGATATATTTTGTTGTCTTTGTTTAATTATAATTCAATGTTCATTTAAAAATCTAATAATAGGATATATGGGCACCAAAATGTGATTTTTATTTTAAAAGATAAGTTTTTTTTTCTAACAAAATTTGTAAATATTTGCGTCTATTAAAAATGTTTAATTATAATCTAACATAGCTAAGTCAGCTTTTAAAAAAAATTATAGTAATTAAGTTATAGTACGTTTGTTATAATATAATTCTAACCTTATTCAATCAAATAATGACTTATAAATGTCGTCAGAAAATGTACACATGTACCATTTTTCTAATATCTATTATGTTAAGAAGAACTTGAAATATCTCTCCAAGTCCACTTCCCAACTAAAAAAACCAGTATTTTCTTTGTTTAATCTCAAACTCTTGATGCAAAACTTGATTTGACCACTCCCATTGCTTTGACCAATGAAATCAAAAGATATGTTTTGCAAATTTCATTAATTACTAAAACGATACGATTTGATTATTTACCGGATTTACTTATGCTGAATACTAATAAACTCAGTACAATGATTCTAAAAATTCATATTGTAAAATAAGAAGTGATTCCTATAAATTTTATAAATCTCATATTAATTGAATGAAAAATTCCTATACGTCAGTATGATATTATTATTGTACGCTTTAATTTTATATACAAGTAGTGTATGTAGATTTTAAAATAAAGAAATATAAATTCGTACACATATATAACATTTTTATTTCTATTTATCAAAAGTTTTCCTACATTAAACGTTAAAAACACCCAGTACATAAATGTGAAAATTCGAACATTTTTTTTAGATTGTACTGTTAAAAAGTTTAAATAAAATACTAATAAAACTATATATTTATATTTATAAAATATTTATTAAATAAAAATGTTTAGTTTTCCTAGAGTATATGTTGTAATTAGAGGTATATTTCAAATTTCGTTAACAGAGTACAATAAAAATATTGGGCCCTTAAAATTTCAGTTTATTGAAAGACCTTTATTTTCAAAAATACCCAGCAAAGTGGGGACGTGGTATAGTTGGGTCCCTTATAGATATAATCTGACAGTGATTAATGTCACTATCATAAAAAACGCTTCGATTCAAATCAGTAGATAGTTTTTAATTTTAAGAAACTGGTTGATTATTCTAAAAGCAAAACTAATTCCTATTTCAATCCATTATTTCTAATTAGTAGTTGATTTATAAGTATAATTTATAAATAAATATCTATTAAAGCAATTCAGCGTAGTATGAAATTGATATTTAATAATTTAATATTTTGGTAATTTTTTTCGGAGAATATATAAAAAATTATAAAGTAGTTATTACTTTTATGGTAAACGTGAATGAAAATTAAAGGGCTTGACACAGAACTTTTTTGATAATAATTTGTTGTCAATTATGAATAAATAGTCTGCAAAAGAAATTCGTCAGAGTAAAAAAGACACTTTTATTATTCAATTTTTTGTGCTAATTTCAAATCAGAAATTATATGTTTTCCATCACCAATAATTTTTACATTATTACTAATTATATAAAAACTATAGGATATAACTATATGGAAAATAGTTCTAAATAAATATTTCAATTGTATCATTTATTTAAACACCAAGAATTATATAGAAATTATTAATACTTCTGTTGAAATGATTTATAACGATAAAAAAATAAGTATTAACACAAAAAATCGTTTTTAAATTATTACATATTTTGATTTTTAACATTTTAAAAATAAAAAGTGAAAAATATCATTTTTAACCTAATTTTTTAGTATTTTTAAGTTGATTTTTTTAATTTTATAATAAAAAAAAATTGAATATGTTACCATAACTTAAAGTTCAACTTTAAGTTTAAAATTTACATTATTAAATAGAAACTTTTATGAGAATAAAAAAATAGTATTGTTAAGATTAATATGCAGTCAGGAAATTGTATAATTACTATTTATTGTAAATTTATCAGAAAAGCTCAATATTTTGTTTGCATTTTTAGTGTAATAGATTTCTTAAATAGAAATCATAGTAATTATTTCTAAGTAATTGTTGTTGATTATAAATATTCTACAACTGAAATATTCAAAATATTATTAATTTTAATGATTTACTTTAACAAAAAAACCAATCAAAATGTTGTTAAAAAAATCTACTCAATTGAATTTTTTAGTTGTGATCAAAAAAGTTGGTCAAGTGAGAGCTGAGAAAATAAATGAGTGCTATAAAAAAAAATCACATAGTAAAAAAACTTTTAGATGAATAAGAAATTTCTTCAAACGAGGGGGACTACAGTAATGGGATTCTTGATATTTATTAAAGTTATTGAATCTAAAAGAGATAAAAATCAAATAATTTAAAAATTTTTTTCTAACTCAAAAACTTTTGTAAGATATTTTAATATAAAATAAAATACAAAATCGAAAATTTTAACATCAAAATAGCATACGGTAGACATTTTCACCACAAAGACAAAATGAAGTTCGAAATATTTTTTTTTCAACCTAAAGTATTATATAACATAAGTTTTAATTTAAGATGTATATAAAAGTGTCAATATTTCTGGAGCACTTTCAAAAATTAAGTTGAAAAAGTTTTACTTTCTATATGCATTTTTAAGTTCTGAACCGCTCCCGTATAAAGGGAAATGGTCCGATTAAAAAAAATTATCTCGAATGAAAGAAGTATATAAATAGTATTTCTCAAAAAAAAATTGTTTTGATCCATATTTTTATAAAAATGTTTAGTAATATAAAGTTAAAAATGTAAAATATAAAATCGAGAATTTGAATATAAAAATAGCATACGGTAGTCATTTTTAATATGAAGTCAAAATAAGTCCGTAATTTTGTTTCCCAATATTTAAGTACATTATATTAGCTTTAATTTAAGATTTAATTAATCAAAAAATTTAATGTGGTAACAAACACAAAAAAACACATCATAGTAAAATTAATACCTTCTCAGCTTCGCATCGAAGCTAAAAAAAAGTCATTTTATTCTAGGCTATATCCCTTAAATTTTTCTATTTTGGGAAATAGCTCTTTATCATCTTTCTTTAATATAATGGAGAAATGATTATTTTTATTTCTCACTCTTTTTGCAGAAACAATAATTTTATATTTTAGCTAATTAAATATAATCGATAATTCATATCGATTATATTTCTGAAAACGTTTAAAGTAAAATCAAATTACATTTTTTTTATTATTTTATTTAATTAATAAAAATCGTTTTCAATCATAGAACTCGATATTACGATTTTGAGTGTTTTGGTAATAAATTTTTGTAGATATTTTTTTTAATCTTTATGAAAAAAGGCACTGAATTGTAACGGATTTAAATAATTATTATATTAAATATAGTATGAAAAATTGTTATACAATTGAAATAATTGAAATAAATTAAATAAATTGAAATAAATTTGATTTACGTTATATTCAGAGTCAGGGTTTAATCTAAATATTTTATAATTTTTTTTATTAATTTTTGAAGGTAACCCTTTAAAAGTGTCTGCATTTATATTCAAGAGATTAAGTTTTACCTTTACAATTAACAACTTGTAAACTGTTTATAATTTGAATGTTAATTGTTAGTGCATGCTTGGCTGTTATATTATCATGAAGAACAGATTTTCGACGCAGATAATGTAAAAAT
This sequence comes from Daktulosphaira vitifoliae, assembly GCF_025091365.1. Lineage (NCBI taxonomy): Eukaryota > Metazoa > Arthropoda > Insecta > Hemiptera > Phylloxeridae > Daktulosphaira > Daktulosphaira vitifoliae. Next base: position 29,115,510 of record NW_026099575.1, read on the forward strand.
ATTTAAGTACATTATCTTGGTATTAGGATATTAATGTACTGTAATAACCAATTGAATTAGACTTAAACGGGTAGTCATGATATTTAATATATTTTTTTAAATCACATTAAATTCGAATAAAATTACAATTTTATTAATGAATCATAATCTAGTTTTTTGCTCGTGATGAAAAAATCGAAAATAAAACCCATGATTTAATTTATGTAATTGCTTATATGTTGGAAAATCCTAAATTTAAGTAGTGTATACCAGTATCATAATATAACTAAAGGGAATTTGTGTTAAGTTGATGACCTTAATTGTTGGAGATTGATTGTAGGAGTTGTAATTTTCATTAAAATTGTTCTTTTTAATTCAGAAATTTCTATAATTCATTTAATGAATTAACGATCAAAGATAATTCCAATAAAATATTACCTCATTTTGTTTTCCTGTGTTATAATTATACTAAATTCCTAATTTGTAACATAAAATAAGTCCACGTATAAGATATTAATACAGCCATTCACGAGTTTAACTTAAATTCAAAATTTATTTTTATATCGACTTCACCCTTACAATTGGTTTTACGCTTATATATTTTTTAATAATTTATTTTTAAATTATGCATACATATTTAATATGCAATATTTATGGATGTGTGGGTTCATATAATTTGATATATATCATGTTACAGACTGTATAACTAACTTTTTTTTTTGTTTATCTGAATAATAAGAGTATCCTCAACCAAAAAACAATTTCGATTCCACGAAAATAATTCCGAAGCTGATCAATGAATGTTTTTTAACTCTCCAATACAATGTCGTATATATCTAAAAATCTGTATAGTGATAATACATTTTTCATGATGGAATATTTATTTTTTGAACCGTAGACAATTATTAATTTTATTTGATATAGGTCACATGGGCATACAGTGTAAAATTGGACAGCTCGTTTTTAAAACTCAAATAGTTAAACTTCTTCAAAACTTTCTTAGAACTTTTCATTGATAAAGAGATATCAGTTATGATATGTATTTGCATAAAAAATTAATTTCTTTTTTCTAAATTAGTTTACATAGTTAATTTTTTCAGTGTGTAATTATTACACACTGTTAATTAATTTTTCTATTTCTTTAAATAGATACCTATCAAACTATTAAAACATACTTATTACTTAAAGAGGGGCCAGTGAAAAGGGTATTGGAACGTGTCAACATCTATAATTAACAAATCGCCCGCTCACCTTCAAATTATTGAATCACAAATACAAGATTTTATATGTAACAAATTATTCAACAATAATGAATTCATTACTGATTTTATGTCTTCAGATTCAATACGTAGCTAGAAGCTACACATACTCTGTTGTTTTTTTTTTTATGTGTGATAGTAAATACTATTACTCCAGATATACTGAACCGATTTTGCTCAACAATATGTCAAAAGGTCATAAAACGTATCTAGTTCAAGTTATCAATGTCATAAATTTGCAAATTGCCCTATACTCCAAAATTAAGGGAAATGTCTCAAAAATTTATAATTTTCTTTAAAAACAGTTAATATTTACATTTTTAATTTTTACTTTATATTAAAATAACTTTTCTGGATGGATTACTGTGAAACTTTAAAATGTACAAATTAATAAATTTATTAGTAATACATTTGACATGCTCATTCAACAAGTCGTCGACAATGACGATGATATACTATTTTGGGAACCCAATCATTAGCTAAGGGTTGTCATTTTTTTTCTTCAAATTTAAAATTTTAAAAAAAACCTGATTTTTTTTTTAAATGTATCAAATTAAAGGCAATACTATGTATTTTAAAATGAAAAAATAAGAATTATCCGAAATCTTGAATTTTAGGAGTTATTGCGAATCAAAACAAAAAATCATANCGAAATCTTGAATTTTAGGAGTTATTGCGAATCAAAACAGTTGTCAGTAAAAATGTCAGTTTTGAAGTTTTTAAATAGTAACGGAATACTCACTTCATTCTAATGATTTTAAATTAAAGTCTATTTGATGTAATATATGATTAAAATAAGAAAAATGTTCTAATGACTCATTCTCTATGAGTAATCAGCCTCTTAAATAAAAAAATCATTTAATTTTTGATAAATAAAGTTTTTTTTTAATTTACCTCAAATACGCATCAAAGTGTTTTACTACAGTGATTTTAATCGCGGTCAGAATTCAATCGATCCTAATCTATAAAACTCTTCAAATGTGCTACATTAAATTTTGACAGTACTTAATTTAATTTAATTGTTTTTAACAAATTTTAAATATAACATGATCATCTATAAAAAGTAAATTTCTCTTGAGTTAAATACAGTTTTTAAATTTAGATATATAGATATAATTTAATAAATTTACGATTTAATTAGAATAATCAAATATTTTAAAGAGGTAACGTAATAATTATTTTAGAGTATTTAGAATTCCGTGTAATATTCTTTTTTTTTCAATAGTTGTATAGACCAGGAAAGTTTTCATAGTGCTATCACTAACTGATATTTTTTATTAACTTGTATACAAGTATAACATCATTAGTTTCACTTAATATTGGAAATAATTAAAACATATAATTAATGATTAATTGTTCAGAGTAACAAATAATATTATCGAATTAGCTTTCTACTCTTCTAGGCATTCGTCGTGATCATATACACAAAGGCAAATTTTTGAAAAGTTACCGTTTGTCGCTTTTCTGTATAGATTTTTAGTAATATTTAATTATATCCCATATAATAAACTCCAAATATTTTTTTTTTATAAAATCAAAAACAAAATAGTTTATACTATGTAAAATTTCTCATTAAATCTCACATTTAAAAAATTCTACTTCTTAAATTTTTTTACAGAAGTCAGATTAATCATTCACAAATAAATAAACACTTCAGCAGGATTATATGTAAAAATTATACAAAATATTAGATATAATATAGAAATGTTGTTCGAGTAGGTAAAAAAATACTGTTACATAATATGAAACTATATTATTATACTTGCAAAATTATATTTCACATTTCTATCAACTGAAATATGAATAGAATTTCACATAAGTATTAAAGTTTTTGAAATATTCAACCCTTTAAAAAAAACTACAAAAATAATATATTTTAACTTAAATAAAATTCTCGATTTGATATCTTAATAAAAGTAAATTATTTTGATCTAAGTAAATACTTTATATTTATTCGAATTTTATAACTAAAACACCTGATTTGAGTTAACTCTATGATTAACTAAAACTCTGATATAATCTATGGTAATATTTTTTATCAATAAACATGTGTTATTAAAATATTTTGTTATTTTTTCATAACAGAATGAAATTGTTTTCTGCAATAATTTGCGGTATACTCAATTAAAGTTATAATAAGCTTAAGATATTTTAGCTATTTAATTTTTTGAAACCCTTTTTGGCCGTAACTAACATTACATAAGTTCTGTTATTTTTTTCATATTTTGAATATTTACAAAATGTCTTTCAAGGATACTCCGAGTCAGCTCAATATAGTAATTATTCATTTTTGTGTAAAAATTAAAAATAAATATTTAAATTTTAAACATACAGCATTTTAATACTTAAATTAATCAACAACACACAATACTTATTTATTATTTCAGCTAATTAAATTATTACCTATTAAATGATTGTTTATATATTTCTGTAGCGTGTTTTAGCTACATTCATTTCATCATCGATTCATAATTATTGATATTTTTATAGAACACATTACTGAAATTAAAGCAAATGCCCGTGGCCGATCACTTTATGGCTGCTCCTTTCAACGCGGATCCTGTTATTCCTAAATTAAAAGGCAGAAATGTCTGTGAAAAATGTTGTAAAACTTTTGAAGACAAAACTAATTTGTGGAGACATGTACAGCAAGAACACGGTAATGATAGTGATCTATTATGTTCCGAACCCAATTGTGGCAAACTGTTTGCTAGCAACGCCTTGAAAATAGCTCACATAGCACACCATGAGACCAACGGCGTTTTAACTAACACTTGCGAGATGTGTGGTATGTTGTTGGCTAGTCGTAAAACATTCTATAGACATGTGACGATTGTTCATAAGGACAGTATTAAAGATCTATGTGGATTTTGTTTAAAGTTTAGCCAAAACACTACTGCTCTGAAAGTACACGTGTGGCAAACACACACACGACAAATGTTAACTGGTATACGTTGTGATGTTTGTGGAAAAGGATATTGTAATACCAAAATGATGCTCAAGCATAAAGCAATTCACAAAATAAAAGGCAATTATTGTAGTATCATTCCAATAAATACAAAAAATAATGTTTCCTCCTAATGTATAATCAGCACTGAATATTTTTTATTTGTTATTTATCAGAACTGTTTTTTGTTATTGAAATACCTTATTAGTAGATAATCTTTAATTATATCGTGATAATAAACATTTTTTTGTACCAAAAAATATGTATTCAAATGAAAAAAATTACCATTTATATAAATAATAAATATTTAAACTAATAATCATTACTATTCCATTTTAATAAACTATCTTCTCATTAAACTGTTGAAAATAATAAAAAATTATAGGAAATGTTTAAGTTTATAAGTTGTTAATGATACTCGTAATTTTTTTACACGAAAATCCAAACATTAAATAAGGTTTACTTAATAATATTCAAATCACAAAGCAGTGTCATTAGTACTGAATGTGACTTTTCTAATAGAATACTTAATTAAAAACAAGTTTTTTTGAGTCCTATAATTTTATTTAGCTTATATTATATACGTAAATTTATTGCTTTCTTTGTGCATCGATAGTGTATGAAATAAAATAAGATATGATTTTACATTTGTCTATTTTATGAGCAAATGGTCAATTCAATTTCACGGAGTCTTACACTTGCTCTTAGTCTGCTATTCATTGTGTAATAAAATGTTGAGATAAACCCGCATTGTTCTATATTTATTATTGTTTAAACTAAAATAAAAGAAAGATGCTACAATATGGTTGACGATACTTTTTCAAATGTATCTCAACAGTCAATAGGATCGATCACGTAGAACGACGAGCCAAACAGTTAAATTAAACAAGTATCTATTTTATGTTCTAATTAAAATTAATCACTTTTAGTAGCTTTTTTTAAAGACGTTTTTGTTAATAATTAGTTTTAAAACTAATTTGTTTAAAAAAAACAATACAAAAAATTCCGGAATATATTTTAATATTGCAACAATGTTCAGGTCAACGTTGGTATTACCAAAATCCAATCCTCGGTTAGTTTAAAATGTATTTTTTTTTAATAGCGCTTAAGATCTTTAAGTTTTACTTTTCAGTTTGATTAAAAATAATCTTTATTATATTATTGTAACATATAAATATTAATGAAAATGTTGCAATTTCTTTAATTTAAAAAACATAATCGCCGAAGTTTTTATCTTAATGAGTCATTCAATAGTAAACCACTAATATTATTATAAAACGTGCAACTACATTTTGTCGTAGTTGACTAATTTTGAACCAATGAAACATGTTCACATTTTTGTACCTTAGAGGGATAGAAAAAGATACCGAGAAATGAATAATGATAAATATAGTAGGATCTATGCTTCATTTCCAGTACATATTTTAAAATACTAATAACTTACAAAATATTGATCCAAAAGTTATTATTGACCCATTTAGAACAGATAAATGAAAATATATATGTAACAAAATGGAAAAAAAAAATTTTTTAACAACTATTTTATTTTTTTTTATTATGAAAAGGCTTCAACAACTATTATTTTAAGAGAAATCGAATAGATAACGTTAATAGAATCATTCTGTATAAAATGTAGCATTCATTTCCTTTTAAATTCTAATATTATGCTTTATTTTCTATAATTACCCGGCATGTCATTGGGTCTACTAACAAGTATTTTTGAAATTTAGCCATACCAATAAAAATTATTATCTGTAATGTAATGAGTTTGATTTGTATTGTAATTACTTTTGTCACTAACTTAACCATTAACCTAACTCTCAGTAATAGAGAATATTGTGTTTATCTGAAACGAAAATTAGTTAATTACATTTAATTTAATAATAATTGTTTCATTAATTATTATTGTACCAAAATTATTTTGTAGTTAAAAAAAAATGGCTATTGTTTTTTTGTTTGTGTAGTACCTACATAACATAGTAATATAGTGTGGCGCCATTAATCAATATAAAATTAAAAGGTAATGTTACTTAAAGCGGAAATTTCTTAAGGACGGTTAATTTTCAAGAGTGAAAAATAATTTAAAATAATAATGAGTTTTTCTTTCATATATAACAAAAGCTCAAAAAATATTACTAATTATTATAAAATGTTATTAGAACAACAGTTATCGGTTATCTGTTATTAATTATACACTAACAGCTAGCAAATAAAATAACTTAAAAAGTTTAATAAACTTCGATGCCATATAATATAATTTTCCGATTCAAAATTCGTTCAAAAAACTGATAAGTACTTAGTATTATTTTATTATAGCATCTTTTATTGTTATATGTTATATTGTTGAGTTTTTTAATTTAATTATATATATATATTTATATATTTTTAACATACATGACTTTAATATCTATAATTAACAGCTAGCACTTTATTTTATTTATTTAAAATGTTTAGTAATAAAATAAATTCATTTTATTTAACACTTTAATACATAGGCATAACTAGAATATTATTGTGGAGGGCTTAATATATTATATTCCCTGATCATTTAAAATATATTCATATTATTGTAAAAACAATTTTCTAAATTTTTGGAGTTACCTCCCTAAACTCTCTCTAGTTACAATTATGTTTACATATCATTTTTTTTTATAAAAAAAACATTTGTATAAAAATGCAGCAAATTATTTAATACTTAGAGCGACACACTGACTAAATCCGACACTGAAAGTATTAGATTTCTATTTAATTAGGTTCTTGCGGTTTTCGTTGAATAATTTTAAACATTAATAGTTATGGTTAACTATTTCAAAGGTCTTCTTCTTTTAGCGTAACCGCATTTGAAATCGCTTAAAGAAGTTCAGTTGCCTCATAGTTTTATATACAATTGGAGTAACTTCCAATACTATTATATTTTATACTGTGTATTAATAGAATACCAAACTAGACCCATGACTTTATTAAATAGAATAAAATTACCTAGTTAATGTTTTTATTTTTTACAAACAATTGATAATAATTTAAAACGCTCCCTTTGAGATACATTTTCTCCATCAATAATTGAAAATAATTGTTTGAATTTTTATTCAATTTATACAGAGTTATTTATAAAAGATAAGACAATCATTTTCTTGGAAATTATTGAAAAATTTTAATTTTTGTAAAGGACAATATTACTTTATTTAAAAAATGTATAAAAATATATAGTTTTATAATTTTGGTTTTCAACACTTTTAAGATAAAAATATTAATTTTTAATTTTCTTTAATAGGACCACTATTTATAATTTGATAATATTATGAAAATAAGAATTTTAAACAATTTCGTTTTAATTTTTTTTTTCCAATCGATCATTTGCATTTTAAAATTGATAAAACTCTAAATTTAAAATACAAACTTATCATTAATTTGCTTTTAATAATATTAAAAGCAACAAATATCATTTTAAATGGGCCATACATTATTTTTATGGTTCAACAATATACGATAGTAAACTTGTATAGAAACAAAAAGTATATGACGACATATTATTGTGATATTTTTGAAAAACAATATTTTCATTTACAAAAATTTTAAATTTTCAATAGTTTCCGAAAAAATAAGTGTCTTAGTCTTAATGAATCACTCTGAATACCAACCCGTTTTTATATGTTTGGCATTCATTATTTTAATTATTAGTGTTTATTAAAAATTATAAATTCTATTGAAAATTACTTAAATTAGGTTTTCAGTTGTGACCTCTGAATCACTTGATTAAGCTAAAATGTACATTATTAGCTTGATCAAGTGATTATACAAAAATATAGAAACTATTGTTTCTATAATTTTGTAATATTTGAATTAAACGATTTACTTTTGCAATGTCATTTACGATATTTTTTTTAATTTTAACTAGAGACAAAAATAATGGAAATGTAGCTTTAATAAGAGATGGACAATATATATGGTGTGATAAAAATATTTTAGCAATTCGAAGTATCTATTTAGAACATATTTTTACAAATAATCCTACACAAAGAGAATTTGTCGTGGATAATTTATTTTCATCAGCACAAACCTTAGAAAATCTTATTGATTTTATGTATACATCCTCAATTGAGTTTACTGAAAGTAATATGATTGTAAGTATTTTACTTTATTTTTAAGTATCTAACGAGTTATATTATTTTTTCTTTATTTGAATATTTTTCGTAAAAATTAATTTATTTTTTAAATTACTTATACAAATAGTATGTAGTTGGTTAAGTGTGTAATAGCTCTACCAAGTGAATATTTATTTCATTAAAATATATGCGTATAATTTAAATAAAGTACAGTATTATTAAGCCAGTTTTTTACAAAGATATAGATCATTTTACAGACCATAATCATTCATAAATCATAAAATATTTACATTACAAAGAAGTCAATTTAAAAATTCTTTACACAAAGATTCTTATCAAAAGAATTCAGGGCAAAATTGAAAAACATTTAAATATTCAGGAGAAAGTTTTTTTTAATAATTTCTCATGTTAAGATATTTTTTAAGTCATGTAACTTTGGTGTTATTTGCTTTAACAGTATCAACCTGGAAGAAGAAGGTGATCAAGGTCACCTTACTATTGGTCTCACGCAAAAAGTAATTAAAACAGGTTTTTTAGTAATATATTAATAGAATTTAGTCCTGTATTTGTAATTTTTCTAGAGCTTCACAAAACAAAGCACACATTTTGCATGTAAATTTTGTGACAATGACCACGAAATAATTTTTCTAGTTCATAATAAAAATGCTAATAATTAATGATGGTATCTCAAAACAAGCTATACCAGTCTAAATTATTTTTCGTTACTTGTTTTTATAAAACTTTAAAATGATTAACCGTTTGTTATTTTATATAAAGTATATTGTATCACTAATTTTCTAATTACTTCTTAAGTTTCGTCAGTATTAAATGATATTTGAAAAATTATTAAGTTACTATACATGCGTTACAATGAATATTATTCTTCTGTTACTTTATTGAAGTCAAGTGTCCAATTTAATTTTCTAATAGGTATAATAAATTTTAAAATATTATATTTTTGGATTAGGAAATTTTATTAGATTCCAAAACACTTGGATTGAAAGAAGTAGAAGATGCCGTTTTAAACTATATCAAGTCAAGAATAACTATTTACAACTGCCTACAATTGTGCAATTTTAAAAATATGATTGATGTTTTAAAAGATGACTGTGTGTTATTTATAAAGAAAAATATTAAGTTTGTAACTTTTATGATTAATTATTCAAATTTTTAACTTATTTATTTTGATTTGAGTTAAAAAGGTTTTTTTTATAAGCTGAGCTAACTGATATAGATATTTGATTATTATTTAAATTAGTTTAAATCAGCTTAGTGTCATTTCATAAATATTAAGTAAAATATTTTATTCAGATCACTTTTATTTATACGTAATCCATAAAATATATTTCACAAAAGTAATCATAAATATAAATTAAAGCCAATGTAAATTTGATTTAAATTAAGGCTATATCTATCTTTTTAAAATATTACTAAACTTTAAAGATAATTTCAATAAAGAAAAATAATTAAAAAAATTTTTTTTTAAGTTAAGTTAATAATTTTATTTATCGTGAGTAAGTTACATTTCCTAATCTATTTAAATTTATATTTAGTTATGTGATTAGAACTCAAGATTTTTTTAAATTGGATAGCTCTCAAATAATTGATTTTATTGAAAATGTTCAAAACGAATCAAATCAAAAAAAGGTAATAGATTAGATCTATTTATGAATTGGTTATTTTATTAAGTTACTATTTAAAAATTATTTTAAATAAAGAGGGAGTATAGGTGTAGCGTCAATCGTGGATAAGATGAGAGAAAATAGACTTAGATGGTTTGGTCATGTTATGAGGAGAGAAGAATCGGAAGCCGTAGGAACAGTTGTAGAAATGAATGTTGAAGGAAGAAGATGTAGAGGAAGACCAAAAAAGAGATGGTGGAATGCTATTGAATGTGATATGAGGATAGCTGATGAGGGAGATTGTGTCAAGTGAAAGTTTAGGATAAGAGTAGCCAACTCCAAGTAGTTAGGATTAAGGCGAGGAAGAAGAAGAAGATTTAAAAATTATTTCCTTAAAGCATCAATTATAGGCATAAATTAGATCAGGTTTTAAATTAAATTTATTACCCTAAATCATCAATTATGGTCATAAATAAATATAAATACGATTATAAAAACTAGATATTCATTTGAAATGTATTTATATTTTATGAAAATGTTTATGCATTTGTCATATATAATTAATTTTTATCCTGTTTCGTGTATGATTTTAGTAAATTGTGATTATTGAAGTTCATATTTAATAATAAATAAATAACCAAAAATTGTATTTTTTTAAAAAGATAGAGAATTTGCAAAATATATCTGAAATATCATTATATTTAGTTAAACTATTTATAGTCGATTAACATACTATTCTAAAATTAATTTATATATAATAAAAATTCAAATTAGTGTTTAAACATATTCTTTAGCTGTAGTAATAACAAATTCACCAATGGAGTTTGACCTAATGTAATGCAATTTCAGTCTAATAGAATTTTATATACCTATAATTTAAATCCTTATATGAAATACTTATTTGATTATTTAAAATGTATCCTCGACCTTCATTTACAATATTCTTGGTTATTAATGCAAATTATTACACCGAAATCTTGAAAAACATGCAAAAGTAATTATAATAAACCAGTTATTATTTTTTTTTAACCAGTATAAATAACTTTATATAAAACTGTACTTATAAATTATGAAATAAATATTTTTCCATCATACTATATTCAAGAGTGAATTTTAGATATTTGAAGCGTTAATGATGTGGGTAAAATATGACCAAACAAACAGAAAACAATTTTTACCAAAACTTTTTATTAAAATCAATATTGAAGCATTCCCAATATCGTATATAGAAAATGTTATCATGAAAGATGTTTTAATAATGGAAAATGTCCAGTGTACGTAAGGTATTCAATTTTAGAATTCAACTAAGTAAAGTTTTTTTTTCTGTTTATAGGTAGTAATCATATGGCCAGCATTTTTCTTAAAATGTTGCAGAATGCTCAGATTATGATACAAAAATTAAATAGAAAGAGATCCCAGTTATCACAAGTATGTCGGACATAACTTAGGAACATTAAACAATGGCATACTTATGGTAGTTGTTAAATTTTTTTTAAATAAGAAAATTCTTTTTTTAAAACAAAAAAAATAATTATACTTAAACTATATTTAAGAAGTTAACTAACCAAACACTGAAGTTCACTTTGGTTGAAACAAACCAAATGTTATTGTGATTATTATACTATTATATAAAATTAAGGCATTTTTTCGGCCAAACTATTTTTATCTCATCACAGTTCGAGTTTTGCAGCGTCATTTTATTACCTATCATTAATGATTGCTTTCAGTTGACTTAAATAACATTTTTTTGATAATGAAAATAATAATTTCCTTATCAGTAACTCTAAATCAATTATATTTTAATATAATAAATAAATGCAATGTATTACAGATAATGTTAATATTATTAGAAAACTAAACATGTAAGAAAAATGAAAAAATTTTAGATAATTACCTTAGAAGTCGCAGCCCTTATAAAAATATTAAATTAACAGTTAAAATTTCAAATCGTATTAAATTTAATAAAAATGCTACAATTGCAATTATCTTATGACTAATTCTGTGGGATTTAAAATGTTACAATAACAAAAGTAAAAATTTATAATTTACTTTATTTTAGTCCAAAAATGTAAAGAAAAATAATAATATATTTTATATATTTATTAATTATCAACAGCTTACATAAATCCTAATAATTTATATTCAACTAAAATCTCTTCTTTCTTCTTTTCCACGCCTTATTTCCAACTATTTGGGGTCTATCCTAAACTTTCACTTGACATGATCACCCATATCATCTACGCTCACATCAGCTATCCTCATATCACATTCAATAGCATTCCACAATCTCTTTTTTGGTCTTCCTCTACATCTTCTTCCTTCAACATTCATTTCTACAACTGTTCTTAAAGCTTCCGATTCTTCTCTCCTCATAACATGACCAAACCATCTAAGTCTATTTTCTCTCATCTTATCCACGATTGACGCTACACCTATACTCCCTCTTATATGCTCGTTCCTTATTCTATCTTTTCTAGTCACTCTACTCATTCTCTGCTCTTACTTTCTTATCAACCGCTCAACACTCTGAACCACACATCATAGCTGGCCTTATTACAGTCTTGTAAAATTTACCTTTCAGCCTCATTGGAATTCTTTTATCACATAAGACGCTGGCGTGTTGAAGTGGAAAGAAGCGTCCAGACGCTTCTCTCCACTTCAACCACCCGCACTTAATTCTGTGTCTTTGTCTGTGTAAAATTATTACGTTTATCAAATATTGTCATATCACAGTCAACTCAATAGGACAACATAAAATTTGTATTATGCGATATTTCTCATTTCTGCTCCACTCATTCTCTGTTCTATTTTCTTGTCAACCGCTTAACACTCTACATCACACATCATATCTGGTCTCACTACAGTCTTATAGAAGACTGTATTGGAGATCTTTTATCGCAAAACATACCAGATGCTTCTCTCTACTTTGACCACCCGCACTTAATCCTGTACCTTACATCCTCGTCAATACCACCATTATAGATATCTCATATTATATCAATGTACCTTTTCAGGACTCCTTTTCTCATTAATGCCCACTTTAAAACCTATCTCAGTACTCTATCATACGCTTTATTCAAATCTATAAATACCATACACATCTTTTTCTTCTTTTTCCTAAACTTTTCTTTTAGTTGCCTCACACAAAATAATGGCTCCATTGTTGACTTACCGTGTATAAATCAAAACTGGTTTTTAGACACCAATGTCTCATTTTTATTCTCTTATTTATTACCATTTGCCAAATTTTCATGCTATGGCTCATAAGCTTTATACCTCTATATTTTTCAGACTCCTGTAGATCTCCTTTACCTTAAAATATCGGCACCACAATTTTATTTCTCCATTCATTTGGAATTTTCCCTTCTGATAAGATTTTAATTATAAGTTTCTTCAACCACATTATGCCAACACCGCCTAATATTTTCCATACTTCTACTGGCATTTCATCTGGTCCTACTGCTTTATTCTTTTTTATTTATGCCATAGCTTCCCATACTTTTTTCTCACTAATTAAATCTACCAGTCCCTCGTTCCACGAGATATCCTTTAATGTCTCTTTTGGATACTCTTTCCAGCTTTTTTTCACATCATTATCATTTGATAGTACCCTATTATCAATACTTTTTATATACCTTTTTAAAAACTGTCAACTTTATATATATTTATATAACTTTAATGTGTTATGAAATAGTTAAAACATTTAATAAATTAGTCATAATAATTTATGAAAAAAAGAACTATTCAACAATATTATACTATTTATTATAATCAAATATTTATATTTATACATGAAATGTTTCAATTTAAGTATTATTACACATAAAATAATTATTTTCTGTCAATTTGTGATGATTCTTTAAAATTTTTTTCACTTTATTTTTTAATCGTAGATTTTAATGCTTGCTCAATGTATGATTTCTGAAACCCCAGCAATTAAGGTTCTCCAAGAAGTAAAAGAAACCGAGGGTACAAGTAAATTTCAAAAAAAATTTTTCCTTATTTTTATTTCAAAATTTTTTTTTTTTAACTACAAAACAAATTAAAAATACTTGAAACGTTTTATAGGAGTAATTAAGTCTTGGGAGAATAATCAATTGGCGACAATTTCAAACAATAAATCGCAATGCATAGAAAATACTGAAATGTCAGAAAATGAAAATGATATACATCTAATACAAACTTTTTTGTTTACAAAAAAAGAAAATTTTAATTCACAAGTTAGCCTTACAATTTTTATTAATTATTAAAAAATATCAAATAGGATATTTTGTACTTTTAACTTGATTGTGAGTTTTTAAAAATTATTTTATTTTTAGAATGACATCTTTGTCTTGAAATAATAACCTCAAAAAAAAAAAAAAATTCCTCATATGTTTTACTAAATAATTACAATTTTAAAATGAACCAAAATATTCGGATTCAACTTTTATATACTTTTTTTTTAACTTTTAGTACATAAAATAGGCTTTATTTTAACATATATTTAAGAGACTCAGTATTCCCGCAACATTTTCAAAAGTTAAGTTGAAAAAATTCTACTTTTTATAAAAATCGTTGAAATAACTTGAAACAGAAGGATTGATTGATTTGAAATTATGTGGCTAATTTATTGGATAATATGATAATATTAAATATTATATGGTTTTATGATCCAATAAAAAATTTACGAAACTCAATGTTATCTTATGTACCGTCATTATGTTGCAATAATTGTAATAATAATAATTACTATAATTATTAAAGTATGGATGCTCTCTTGAATCGTTAAATGTCTGTGATAAATAAATTGAATGACACTATTTTTGATTTTTTTGATAATACACGAGCTCACATAAGGTTTATAATTAATAAACTTTTTCTAATCATTAAAAATTTTACTAAAATTATCGAATAAAAATAAATTATTTAATTGAGTACTATAAAAATGAAATTAGTATTTTTTTTCTTTAAGTTCTTACTAACTTATACTGAAAAAATTCTTTTATAAAATATGTTTTATGCAAATTAGATTCCAGTAAATCTTATTTATAACAAAATTTCCAATAAATCCTTCATCATTTTTCAAAATAATAAAAATTAGAAAAAAATTAATTGTTCTATTCAAGTATTTAAATATTTTAATATTGGGCACTATTATAAAATGCGTTTCTTAATAATAAATAGGAATAATGATTCAAATTAGTTTTTAACTATTCATTATATACTAGATATATAAATATAATTTTGGTTAAATACCTATTTAAAAATTAAGTGTATAAATAAATTGTATTATAGGTTATTATAATATGTCAATTTTCTGAAGATTTCAACGAACAATCTCTATCATTTTTAGACCGAAGCGATAAAAAATGGAAGAATATTAATCTTAATGGTTTTCAACCGAGTACATCGATGTGCACGTTTTTTGAAGATGGAAAGTATTTTGAAATTGGAAAATCTCCAGTTGATAATAAGTATGTTAATTATTTTAATAGTTAAATTTATCTACTGTGCCAAAATGTTTAAAACATATATATGATTACTAGACTTGTCAATATGATAGCCCGTAGTAGTAAAAAATTAAGTGAATCAAATTATTTGCATTTAACACCAAAATTGATTCATTTAAAACATTCCGTTTATATAGTGAGTATTTATAAATTTAGCTAGATAAAGTTTTGTAAAAATAAAATTTTAATAAAAAAAATTGAAGGATACCACACCATTTAAATAATATATATGAGATTTTCTCTCAGGAACAGGTCTGTTTACACTGTATTGAACAGCGAGCTTTAAACGTTTGGAAATATTTTAATTCATTAAATTAGTATATTGTAATAGGCCTAATAAACGACTGTAAATAATATTGTCATAATGTTTAAAATGATTTAAATATTTATGAACGACAGTTAATGTTATTTTGTCATAAAAAATAATCTTAAAGTCATAATAAATCAAATGGCAAATTTTTAAATAATAAAATTAAGTTCTTGGCTTTTTAAAAAATTGAAATTCTTATTGTTATCTATGGTTTGGTATCATTTAGGGTAAAATATTCTAATTTCTAATTTCTTATGCCGAGTAGTTGGAAACGTCATTAAATGGAAAATCCCAGTACAATGAAATTTACGATATTCAATCTAATCGTTACAGAAAAATAGAAAAGATGAATGAATTTCGAACGGATTTTAGTGTAGTGGCTTGTGACAATCTTATCTATGCAGTCAGTACTATTTTGTAATATATTTTTTTAATTGAATCATTGTTTTTAAACATTTTGTACGAGTACAATAAGGGTGTAAAGCTTAAGTACCTCCAAAAAATAAAGACAATTTTATTCATTGTTTTTTAGTAAAAAATGTTTAGTAAAGCTTTTCATGAAAAGCTTTACTATTTCCAGTGATATTATATTGATTAATACACACTTTTAAATGTTCGTATGGCAGGTTGGAGGATATAATAGTAAAACAATTGAATGTTATTATCCCGAAGAGAACGTGTGGCGTATATTTAAGCATACTATGAAAGTACCCAGGAAAAATGCTGCCGTTTGCGTTGTGAATGATACTATCTATGTATTTGGTGGTACGGATAAAGCTAACAATGTATTATTTTCTGGCGAAAAATTTGATGTGCGCTGTCAAATTTGGCATGATATTCCGCCAATGAACAAGGGACGCACCAACGCTCGTAAGTTAATAATGATTATAGAATTTTTTTATTAATTGAACAAATATAGAATAATCTGATATGAATACTACCATTATATTATTTATTTACTCTAATTCTAGTTGCAGTTTCCAAAAACGGCTTCATATTTGTCATTGGCGGAGAAAACCAAAATTCTTATGAAGTTTTTGATACATCTTCAATGACATGGAAATTATCAAGTATAAAAATGAATAAAACGTGGGCCCATACTAAAGGAGTAACTCTTGATGCAGAAACTAGTTTTTACTTCAAAAAAAATATGAAATATTTCATCTAAAAATTAATATAACTACAAAAACTTTGATAATCATATATTTACTTTAGATATTTTATTTATCAATTAATTTTTTGTAATATTTAAAGAAACTTGATGGTATTAATTTTATAATTTCATAAAAAAAAGTAAACGTTAAGCATTCGTTTTATGAATGCGTAGATATAAATAAAGTATGTTTGTTAATTTGATTTGTTTTCGGACACCCATATACAGGCTAAAGGTTAGACAACTTAATTAGCTTTCCTGTACAAATTAAATTGTATTTAGCACAGGATTTTAGAATACGATTTGTTATGTCGGAGAACGTTGTCCGAGGGTCTGAGTAGACTTAAATAATCTTATTTGAGGACACATACACACAGTGTAAAATATAAAATCGTCACAAGACCAATATAATCAAGGATATTTTTTATAAGAAAAATACAATGAAAAAACTAACATGGTATTATTTTAATGTTCGACACTTAGCACTTGCACAAGACGGACAATGACAGGTATGACACAATATAAGAGCACATTCAACCAGAATGGTCAGTAAGGGATTTTTTATTCTTATAATATAAGCTTTGCTTCCCCCTTGAGATCATTGTCAATTTTATCAAGGCTATTTTTTTAACGCTAAATTATCAAACACAATAAATAACACAATGATACATAAAGTACTTTTGTTTGTTATTACGTCTAACAATTGTATATACTGCTTAATCATTTTTAAATAGAATATGGCATATTTACATTCTCTTTTTTTAAATAAACTAAAAAAGTCGAAAATGTAAAAAAATCATTTTAATATAAAAATAAAAAAACGTCTTTGGTGAAGTTAATTTCGTTGACATATTTATGAGTCTTATGTGAGATTGTATAAAATAAATAAAATTAATAGTATACATTTCTAAATTTATAATTAAGCTGACTATTTGTCAACTTAATTTGACTATTTGGCCGACCCCAAGTAGTTGGGATTAAGGCGAGGAAGAAGAAGAAAATAATTAAGCTGACTATTTATAAAAGGAATACACTCCATTGTTATTGGCGTGGGTAAGACTTTTAAAAAAGTATTATTGAAAATTGTATAAATAAATTAATGACCAATAGTATGAATCTAGACAGGGTTGCCCTTTCCTATTGCTTGTCATGCCTGCCATATCGCGATAATCTGTACTGATCATTTTAAAGACCTAGTTCTATACTAGTATACAAAGTGATTCTTTTATCATCGACTACTTAATTAATTGAAAAATAAAAACTATATTAACAATTATTTTATTAGTTATAAAGTAATTTAGAGTAATAACTGAAGATGTAAAGTGGGTGCTGTTATTTTTATCATTTCTAGACAATCATACATGTTCTCATTTGAAAAATAAAAGTTGACACACTTATGAAGTATATGAAATGAAATGAAATTCGGCTATAATTAATGGCTTCTTATACTATAATGATTATAAATTGTTAAAATTTTTAAAATCTAATTATACCATAGCATTCTACTACAAAATATACATAGGTCTGTACTTGTTTTTGTTTTTCAATTTTAACTATGTTTAGACTTTTAATAAATAAAATAGCCGTTATTACGATTTGTTGACTTAAGTTTTTTTTCATAGTTATAGCGATTATGTCAACTAAAGGCGACAAAATATTTTAATATTTTTTGAATCTTCATAAGATTTCCTATCAATATAATAAATAATAACAACATTAACATAAATAAAAAAATTAAATTGATCTGTTCAACTTTAATAGTCTATATCAAAGTTGAAACATTATGGAATGATTTCAAAATTTCCACAAATGATTAGCATTATAGTATAAATATAATTAAAGAGTAATGAAAAACAATTTTTTTTTAATTAAATATTTTATCTGTAAAAACCGTAATTTTACTAATAACTTGTAAAATAATTATTATGGTTGAAGTATTAACTACAGGGAAAATCTAAGGACATATTTGGAATCGGCGTTATTAAACCTATTAGAAACAATGAAAAATTGTTTAACATTATTTTTATTTTTTGATTAATTAAGTGATCCATTCTAAATAATTAGACAGTTATAATCAAAAAGAGAAATTTTTGATCAAATGAGACATGAATTCATTTTTATCAAGCTGGTAGTAAACAAATGTACACATTTATAAATAAATAAATTGAAAGATTTGAACAAGGTTCTCCTAAGCCTAAAAATATGGAAACAATGAAAAAATTATTTTAATCGACTGAATTATTCATAGCAATAGTCTTTAGAATTAGTACCAAAAATTATCAAAATTCATAAATTGTTAAAATAAAAGTAGATAAATGAAATCTTTTAATAAAGAAAAAATTTAATTTAAAAAACAAATTTTTCTGTATTACATCGAATAATAGTCAAAATTTTCATTTATGCTAAAATTATGTCTTAGTTATTTAAAATATTATCAAAAATATCTTACATATATATGCATAACTCGTAGAATTAATTTACAAAGCGATAGTTACGAGAGTCCGAGATTGGAGCTATACTGCCGATTTAACTTGTTTCCTATTTGTTTTTGAAATTTTTGTTGTTGTTTTTTTTATTTCTATGATTGTTGTTGGTTTGTTTTTGTCGCTGTCGTTGTTTTTACTGTTTTTGTTATTTTTGTTTTTCATTGAATGTGAAAAAAATGGTTTTAACTATTTTTACATTGTCAAAATAACGTGATTCTTAACATAATATATTATATCATTAACATAAGCGTCATTCTCTCTATCACTTTACTATTGTACCTATTAATCAAAAAATGGCTTGTCAGTTTGATGAAGGTTTTTTATTTTTAAAAGTAGTTTTAGAGATTATCTTTGAAGAAGTAGTTAGTTTTAAATACTAACAGTATGTGATAATAATTAAATAGTATCAATCTACATGAAATACATGAGATGTTACATATTATAAGTAAAAAAAAACAATGTTACAGACGACTTGTCTACTATATGTAGACGGTCCACTAAGTTAAACAAAATAACAAAATTGTATTTGAATACTTAAATAGTACAAAAAAATTATAAAATCATATTTTTTTATAAGATGGCTAAAGTGTTATGAACTTTTAACTTTTATAGATTAAACACATAAAATATAATAACATTGCCATGTGAAATCTCTATCCACAACGAGTAAGATACTAACTCATTTTTTCTCACTCCTCAGGAGACCAAGAGTAAAATTTACTATCTTATTATATCCTATATGTTTATCAAACTTCTAATTAGTTTAATCGTGATACAAGCCAATTTTTTTATATTTCGATGAAAGTTATTATAAAAAGACGGAAACCTAACTTTAGGTTCATTCGTCTCATAATCACAAAATCGAATTTTTCGAGTTACTGGCCTTATTCATTGCGTATATCGAAATTATAATATCATTTTGCTTTATGAATTTTTGCGAATTAAATTCAAAAACTTACTTAACATTAAAAAGCAACAGTACATTGTAAATTTAGTCGATTTTAGATTTAATACTGAAATTTAAATGAATATTAATATGTTGTTGTCTTAGAAAGAACTATTTAACGCAAATCATACTAATACCAATAATCATACCAAATATTCACATTTTCCTTTTTTTATTTTGAGAATATTTTGTAAAAACATTGTTAATTAATAAAAAATGAACTAAAAAAGTTGTAAGTATTGCGGATAATAATGTAATGTAAAAAAATACAATCCAATTAAATAGTTTATTTCATGATTATGATGAATTTAACGATACTAGAAATATTACAATATGTTTGATTTTTTTATAAAAATTTTTTCAAGTATAATAACTGAGAATTAAGAACTTAATAAAAAAATATACTTTGAAATTCAATGGCTAATTTAAACATGGTTATAAAATATTGAATAACATTATTAACAAAGTTTAAAAATATGATTTAACAACTGTTGTTCTTTAAAAAATATATATATACGCTATAATTATAAACTATTATAATATAAGGCACTTTTAAATATATTTACAATAATAAATACATTTTTACATTCATTTTCTTTACCCTTCTGATTCGGTCAAAACAGATAATATACCGTTATTTGATACGTTTTGAGATGAATAGAAGAAATTAAAAATGTAATTATAACTATAGACTTGAGCCTAACCATTGGTACTTACAGAAATTATTCTCTTAATTAATTTTAACACGAAAAAATAAAAAGTTTTTTCGATATGACTATTTGGTATTTTTATGTTAAACTGCATTGGAGACAGGCAATGGTGAAATAATGGTGGCTTTTGGCTTAATCAACATTTGTGCCTTTTTCAGTGTATAATCCCATCCTCTCCAGCGGAACCAAACAATTCCTTAAATAATAAAACGTAGGTATTTAAGTTGTTTTAATCAATTTTATAAAATGAAAAATTGAGCTAATTTAACTAATTAATTATCTTTTAATAAAAAACTAACGATTTTAATAAATTATAGTTAAAATAAAAATATATATATTTTTTGGTTATTTTGGATTAAAGATAGGTTTTTTTGATAATTGAACGTATTTACTGTAGTGCAAAATCCTTTATGAAATGGATTATAAATTGCAGATCCCTATAAAAACTCTACTTCGAAAAAATCTAGTATGCAATCAACAATTAAAATATTCAAAACAATTATTTAATATATTCAATTTGAATATTTAATATGGTAAAGTAACTTGAAATCTTATCAACAATTTCATTAGGATCTTTCAATAATCAAAAATAATAAAAATATACACAAAACGTGTCTGTTATATTGCCTAGACGTGCTCCGTTTTACCTTGTCTAGCAGTTAAATCTTGAGGATCGGTCAAGTATAAACCATTTAAACCTCTACCGCATGACTTCCACCACCATCCACCTTTCAACATAGACGCACAGTTCAAACTCGATCTATCGTTGTCCCTGAAAAATAAAACAATAATTATTTATTATAATAGAAATTTAGAAAAAATTAAATAATGTTTAACACTACAATCTTTAACAAACCTGTTATAAGTGGAAAACGGACTGTTGTTGCTACCATACCAAGGATCATTTAATGAATCACCAGCATTACCTTCATAACCGTCTATTTCTAATTTGTAGTATTCAGCTTCCGAATAAATTTTAAAATGTGAGTACTGAGCGTATCTGAATTGAAAAAAAATTTATATAAATCATTACTACTATTGAATCGATATTAGGTATTAAAATTACAACGAATTATGACATCTAAGTTTACAAAAAGAAATTTTTAAAATTTTAATTTAATATTAGATCAAATAAGCTTTTAGATGTGTTATGGTAAACCCAAAACCAAAACTGAAGTCAAAATAACTGGCATATCAATTGTTTTTATAAGTTATAGGTACCTATATTATGTTAATACTAATTAATAATATGAAAACTCAGATGAAACACTAATCTAGAAAATCACACCCAACTGTTGTATTATACACAACAACAAATATTTACCTTTTGTTGCCTTCAAAATCTTCCAATTCAATTCTCAGCATATATTCGTCATTACTGGTCAGCATATAAATATTCTCATTACCCATCCAAAACTCTTTGGTAGGATCACCGAACCCGTTCTTATAATCCGTCCAATCTCTGTTAAAGTTCTCACGTATAGGTTCACTAAAATCGTCTCTCCTTTGGATAACCTATACATAAATAGATAAATCATTATTGTTGACATCTGTTTTCGACCCTTCTCAGTAATGATTACAAAACATGTTTTGTAGTATACTCATAAATAAGTAACACTACAACGTTGCACCTATAAGATTTTTATCAAAAATTCTTTATTATCTACAAATTATAAAAATATTTTGAAAAATCATTCTAAATTCAACACTTTGTTGTCTTGCAAAGAATATATAAATCAGTATTGTAAAATGCGCTTACTGGACTATTTTCATTTATTTATGATTGCCAACTTCAATGTCACGGTATAACATAACCAGAAGTATATTGTTTTTATAAAAATGAAGTGTCATTAAATAGCAATTTAGTACTAAACATAAATTTATAAGTGTAATACATGGCTGGTAGACAAACATCAAAATCTGACCGTGGATGAAAATGACAGCGGCAAAACTTTAAAAACATTTTTAGTTTCAATCTACATTTTTAACCACGCGTCCTTATAAGACATTCATGCGAATAAGCACTGCCGCCGCTGACCGTGGAGACCTTGGCAATATATTCAGACAATCGTGTCCGTTTTATCAAAAACGATAACCTGTACAGTAGAAGAGTACAATTTGCACACATCGTGGGGTTGCACAATTTCGGAAACGACCGAGGTTGTCCAAAAAATTATCATGAGAAATGTAAGTATGCATGTTATTATTAGTGTAAGAGCGCAATAACAATGCGTTGTGTGTCCGTGCATTGTCATTAGACTCTCAACAATTGCTATAACTATTATTAAGGCTTGATTTTTATTTTTTCGTAATGGATTTTCTTTATTTTTTCCAATTATTACTTCTTCATGATCATCAAAAATATGGAATAATGATAGCTTTAGTAACTAATCCCAGTAGTATTAGTAATAGAAAATTCCGTACCGAAAACTTCAATTATACTAACCGTCCATCCACCGTCAGCAATCTCCTGTTCGCAAAACACCTTTAGGTACCAGTACGCCGTTCCTCGAATTTGTAGATAATACACTCCATTTTGCTTCATTCCAGCATTCAATAAGTCCAAGCATGAATATCCCTAAAAAAAACAATTATATTTTTGTTTGATTATAATTTTTTAATAACTATTTATTTTTACAAAAGTCATTCATAAGTTTTCATGTAAAACAACAATGCAACAATTTTTTAACGTAATAGCCGTTGACATCGTTATTCAGATAATTCATTTAACCAACTTAATGACGTTATAATCGAGTACCTAAATATGACAAAATTTGATAATATCGTTCAGGATAGAGTTTCAACATAATTGCATCATAGTTATGATTATTTTTTTCGAGTTAATTTTTTTTAGCGCAGATTCGTTTACTTTGTATTGACAATAGAAACTTATGTTACAGTAAACTTATTAAAATTATAATGCACTTCGTTGATTTTAGAACAACCAAACAATATTGGAAAACGGCGAGTTTTCAAATATTGTTAACAACAAATTGTTCATACGTACGGTAACAGATTAACTATTACTAGAAAATAAAAAAATGACCGAAATATCGAATTATCATGTTATTTTATTCGATAATAAAGGAGAAACCTTAACCTATTGAGTGTATAAAAATGTATCAATATCACGTATCCGTGTTCAATAAAAATAATTTATCATGCATAATTCTAATCGTACACAAGTGAAATTGGATCGATAATTAGGAGTATTTCAAGGACTAGGAGAGTGATGAGGACTAGACAGTTATTACTCTTCATATAAGTAGGACGTACGTACATATGACATAACTTTCAGACCGATCATCATATAATTCAACATACAATACAATACTATTGTAACGCATTTAATATCTGTAGTCTAACTGTCGCATTATCATAACCACCGCATCGATCACTTTTAGGTACTCATTTGAAAAATATATCTTAAAACGCAGGCCAAGCGGCATGAAGTCGTACAAAAATGAAATATAATAGTTTTCTCTTACCACCCCTAGCTTTTTATTTTTAAACTAATTTACTTCCACAAAAATAAATGAAGATCACGTAAATTGTATGTAGAATTATGAATCATATACCTTACAATCGATCATATCACTTTTCCTCATCGTGTAAACAATACCAACAACAAAAACAAAACTCAAAACGATTTATGCTCTAGACGGCGGTTATGTAATAATAATAATGATTATTATTATTACGTTGGTTTGAATCCATAACAAGTTCAACAGGACGTTAATAAGATCTTACCTGCCTACAACGTAGGTGTCAAGATATACACTGACAAAGTGACCGCGACGCCCAAAAATAAAAAGGATCTAATGTCTGATAAAAATATGGTAAATATTAAAAGAAAAAACTCATGTACAATAGTTTATCATTTTTGAATTAAAAATAAATAATGTTTATAAAGATTATTGTCCTGCGATAAGATAATAGTTGTAAAGACTACTTGGTATCTCATTTTTTTTCAATTGTGTACTAAAAAATGACAATAATAGTATTTTTTGAGATAAAAAATACATAATCAAACATCCTTAACTATTTTTTTTTTTTGTATATTTAATTATTTTGTATTCAAAATTTTAACGTAAATTATAGACTCGAATTACAATATAAATATTATATTAACATTTAAATGCTTGGAAATTTTTGAATTGTCAACTTGAAAACTCGAACATATAAGAGTCTATTGTTTCGTTTGTCACACTTGTACTTTCGTCACTTCTATTTTGAAATAGTTGATTAATGTCACACCAAAGCACTTAGGATGTGACCTGATAAAACCGTTTTGGTCGTGGAATTCACCATAGAAAATTAACCTGTCAAAAACCGTCTCCTTGCCCTTCATTTATTAGACACAGAAATTTTTATAGTCCAATAATACAGACTATAGTGAAAATGTAATCATTTTTGAACACTTAATATTATTTATTTGTTGTCCTCTAATGGATCACGTTTTTTTAATGTGGCTTTATTAACATAACTATTTTCAAACTGAAAATGGACCTCTTTTATTAACAATCCATAATACGCTATAATTAAATAATTCATTATTATCGATTTATCATTAATCACGAAAAGCAACTTCGTCCTGCGACCTTTAGACATTGTGTTTCCAAAATAATGCGTCCAAGCCATGAACTGAAAAGAGTGATACTATCTAATGAGTAAAAATATAGCAATTACAATGACTAAGTATTTCTTTAGAGAAATTATCAAAAAACATTTCTATAATTTATAGGCCTAGATAATCATTAACTGTTAGAGGATACCTTGATCGACCAACATGGGTCAAGTTGAAAATCGCATCTCAATTTTGTGTACTAAAAATACGACCATGTACAAAAAAATACTTCCATCAAATTATTTTTGGATGTAACTGTTCCTCATAGTTAATTATTAATTTAAACGCGAGCTTTATATGATTAATGAAATTAGTACCGTATTTTTTTTTCAATAATTTATCTGAAAATATCTTTAACAGTTATTAATGACTTTTAATCAATAATAAATATTGGATAGTATTTAAATTACAAAAACGAAGTCAACAAAAGATATATACCATTTAATAAAATATAAATGAGTCACTAATTAATAAGCTATTCATTAGCCGGTAATTGATCATTTTTAACAAATATAATTTATTTCACTATTTTGACATTAGTTTTTTAATAAATATTATTTGAAAAGTCAAAATCTCATGTTGAAAATGAATACATTATTTTGTTATAAATATGTCAATTAATCTACTACTTGAACATAATGCATTCTTCTATATTTTTTCGTAAATTGGTTAATGTGTTGAACAATTTACGTAGGAAATACATCAATCTCACTTTTTTTAATTTACATATTTTAAATATTTTAATTTATAAAATTTTAAAAATTGAGTAAACATATTGTACATGAGCATCTTTATTTCCTAATGGAAAGTGTAATTATATGAATATTGAAATATTTTTAAGAAAAAATGTATAGTGGCGCCTATTTCAAAATACTTTTTGAAAATTACAATAATAATAGTTTTGTAACCTCATGTGATTATTATTATTATTATTATAAAAAATATTTTGTTCCTATGTAGTTTTCGTAACTTTTTGGCTTACATTGTTCTCCCTTTTCATTTAACAGTTTATGGAACAAAAATAATAATGCTTTACAATTGAAAAATGCTGCACGTGTCTATTATTCACTGAAAGCAAAATAAATCGAACTACAAACAGAAGCTTCTATTTTTGACAAAATTGTATATGTGGTGGATTATTACATAATGGAAAGACTATTATAATATATAATACAAATAAGGACAATATAATAAAAATGCAATTTCAATAAATTTTAGTTGTATACTCAAAATTTGTAGAAAAATATGTCCACCATGTCTAATGGTCACATTAAATTTGTATTGGATTAGTAAATGTAATCTAAAATAATACTTATCTCAGTGTTTTACACACTAAACAAATTGATGTTTTATACGATTAATTATGTCACCGAGTGCATAAACGATTGAGTCATATTTCATAAAATATATCTATGCATAACATTACATTAAATTAATAACAGGAAATTTTTTAATAATTCAATTATTCTTACCAAAATTGTTTTAAAATGAATTAAACATTAATTCAGATTATTAAATTTTATATTTTTGTATTTATATATTTTAATAAGTTGATTATTTAATTATTCAATTTATAATTAGTTTTTTTTTATTTGCATACTTTCATTTAACCGAACAAGTTATTTTTTTTTTTTTTAATTATTTCTACCAAGTATTAAAAAATATTTTTGGAAAGATTTACAAAAACTGGTGAGTGTTATATTACAACTACCCAATTATTCAAATTGTAATATCTTATATGTAAAATCGTACTATATAGCATTCATTTTTTTGTAAGTTTTAAAACAAGTTCAATATGATAATTCTAATAATATTTTTTGGCATAGAAAGGAAAAATTCAACTTACTTTTACTTCTCTATTAAACTGGTCAGTAAGAAAACTTATATTAGCCGGTGGTGGCTTGTTCTTGACACTGGGAAAAACTACACCTCGATTTTTGGGAGGATTCCGTGCTGTTTGTACGAGCTGCTGAAGGTCTGGTGGAGCTCCCGATGAAGGACCTAAACCTATAGTAGATGGTGTTGTAAACGTTACAGTGGCAGCTGATAATGGAGTTGATTCGGCTAATTGTTCGTCATATCTTCCATACTCATCGATAGTAGGATCTAAGCGGAGGAGTTCCGGTGATACTGGACGCTGAGCTAAGGTCACAACATCATCTTCTTGTTTCTTGAGTCTACGTTCAACTACATCTAAATTGGCAATTATCTTGTTAGTATTCATTCGCAAATCATCATGTATATCACTGATGGCACGTTCTTGGCGTTGGGTCTGGGTAAGAAGCTCATTGGACTTTGGTACCAAATCGTCAACGGAACTCTTTGTGCCGACGACCACGTTCCATACCTCATCCATTTTTTCACTAACGCTCAGTATAGGGTGCATCTGTCTTACTAACCGATCAATCTTGTTAGTTTTTTCAAGAGGTGCCTGAGTCGTTGTGGTCGTTTTGTTACCAGACCTAACATTTTCTTGTTCTACGATTGCTCCATGTACATCTGTCATCATAGTCATCATTTTTCCCAATCCATCAGTTACGACATTAATATGGTATTGAAGTTTACGATCAATGTTAGCCGTATTCGCTCGGATAGCGTCAAGTTCAGCATTGAGAAGTTTGGAAACGTCAATTTGGTGAACGTTAACCGTTTTCTTTTCGCTAGCTTCAGCATTAATATCATCAACTGGAGCTAAGAAATTGTTGTCCAGTTGACTCTTTAGTCCTACCAATTTGGAATCGATATCGCCTACTTTCTTATCCAAAGCAGTCAATCGTGATTCTATATGATGACCTAACGTACCAGATTCTTTCTGGAAGAGTTTTGTATCCAAATTCCTCAACTTACCAATAACCGCCTCCGTTTTATCTATATTGTTGGTTACTCTAGAATCGAGAGCCTCTACTCGACGCATCAAGTGTTCTACTGCTTTATCCAAATTTTCTATTCGCTGAAGTTTTGTTTCCAAAGTAGAAACAATAACTTCAAACACGTTGAATAGGTACTGTTCTCTGAAAAAAAAAACAAGTAAAAATTGATTTAAATGTATTAATACAATAATAATTATAAAAGTATAGTGTCAGTTAATATCAACAATCATTTAAGTATGTGTTTAAAACTATATGGCTGTTCTTGTCTATGAAATTGAAAAGGTAGTAATAAAATATCTATAAAAAGTGTATGTTGGTGAAGTGCCGATTACCTGCATTTCGTATTATATATGAATCATGTTCGTGAACATTATTTTACTCATAATTTTATGCTAAACGTTAAATACGCCACGTGGATGAAGATACTGCACATTGTTTTGAAACATTTCAATCGAGAGAAAGCAGACGGTAATTCTATATTATGCTAATTTAATCGCTTTTATATTAGATATTGAACCTCAAACGTGACGACGATTTTATATTTGTCATTTGCTATTTGTGCCCACTCGGCATGAGTAGCTTAACGAGCATTTAAAAAATCGCTAACGTTTATATTAACGTACATCGATTTATCCAACGAATATTTTAAAACGTATGTACAATGTAATGTAAATATTTACTATTAAAAAAAAAAAAATAGATTCAACTAAAAACAGCGACTTTAGATTGGCTGTCATATCCATAGAAATCGTGATCCGTGCCAAAATATCTATCGACACCACCATATACTGAATGCGTCTACTGCATCTAACAGTAAATCACACGAGACATATTTATGTTATTAAGTACCATTCGATATGAATGAAAATAACGGAGTAACGAAAATAGGGTAAATGGTTATTGGGTGTTATGCACTACTCATTCATACATAAATGTGAAACCATTATCATAAGCTAGTGTTTATTTATTTTTATTTTACAATCGATCATTATTTCGGAGGCGTTTATGCCGCGACTTAATAATATTATGAATGGACATTCGGAAACGTTGATCGTCTAACGAACCAGTATTTATTATCCACTGCGTTGTGAATATATAGGTGATTCGGAGAGTGTGCGCACGATTAGATAACTGCTCTGGTGCACTTTTTTAACGATCGGCCGTTGTGATATAATGGAAACGATATTTTATAATCCGTCTTCCGTTCTGTAGCCTGAGGGTTCGGTTTTCATTGAAACTCCTAGTTTTTAACATGATCCGTAGACACATGTCAAATGAATGTGTTTGAAAACGTTACCGTTTACACATAAGGAATGGCTAATTATATTTTCTTATCTTTTCCAAGCGGTCAGGTGAGTTAGAAATTGAAAATTAAATGTTTGTAGCTCAGAGATTTGAAATGTTGTTGACGGTATGTTCTTTACAACTAGGAAGCGATTAAGACTGTCAGTAGCAATTATTATACACTCTATTAATCATTATCACTCATACATTGCAGTTAAATATAATAGAAGTATGAATTTGTAAAAATGCTTCTCATTGATTATAACGATATTCCTCATTTCATCAAAGAATACTTAATGATTATATGCCTGGTATACGCAAGTGTGTACAAATCATACGATATTAATGGGTATTTAACTTATTAGCTGTCAGCGAAAAATGATTTATATTTTTTAATTATTTTTTTCAATTTATATCACCAATAGTAATTGATTTGTTTTGTTTATTTCGAAGCGGTTTCATTACTTCCTAATATACATCAAATATGTCTCCAATATTTTTAAATGGTACGAGTATTCATTTATTCTTAAACATAACTGCCATATATTTATGATAAGGAAATGAAAATATCAGGTTTTGAAATATTTGAACAAATAGTACACAATAAATAAAATATTTCCCGACCGTTAAAGTCTTCGTCGGGTCAAGTAAAATCTGGCGAATGTACGCGTGTGTCGATTTAGATTTTTTACCCATAAGGATGGCATAATAGCACACAAACTGGTTACCCGTCGCTTAGGGCCAAAAGCTGTAGTTAGAGCGGCGCGGTTCGATATTATATGATCCATTTGCCACTGCACTGCAGATGAGATGAACAGATAAACGGTACGGTTTGCGTGCACACGCCATAATTTAGTATACAAAATCAAGTAAAATGAATAGATACGTTGCCGAGTGGGTGAGAGGAAAGATAAAGATAATTATTACTATTAAAGACAACATTAAATATTAAACGAAAACCGATCAAAGGCTCCGCTTCAGAGTTATCCCGTTGTGCTTTCACACAAAGTTGCTATTTGATCATAACGTACTTACAATATTCGCTACTTTTAGAATTTAGCACATTCTACATGCGATATGCATGTACAAAATTTAATAAAGGTAGTCACCGATGGTCATTACAAGTAATTCAATAGATTCATATTTATATTGCAGCACATAAGTGTTATGTAATACGCACATTCGCAATATTAAAAAATAATTATTGTATTCGCTATTATATGTACAAATACATTATTAAATATGTAAACAATATACAACCGTAGACGGACGTACTTCATTATTTTCTCATACTGATTAGCGCGGTACAATAGCAGGTTTTTATGATATTCTGGTTTAGGAAAAAAAAATTCAGAAAAATACGCCTTGAGCTCGTTCGCATGTTCTAATATACGCTAATACGTATTAACAATGAATCTAAGATTTGTATTGTTGTATGTTTATAATGCATTTTACTGTAAATTCAGAGATAAATATCCACCCGCGATATATAGTAATTGCGACTGCAATTATCTAGTGCTAAATAACACTAAAGATCACTTAGTACTAAAAAATGATGTTGCACAATTATAATCTATTTATAGTTGGTAAGTACGAAAAATTAATCAAAGAAGATTAACTAATTATCTATTTGTATTTTTATATTTAATTTTATAATACACAATTAATGCGTGTCTATAACCAACTGAAATCTTCCCAGTGTTCCATAATGTAGGCCGAGTTTGGTTAACATTAAAGATTATCTTTCAAAAAACAATGATTTTTAACAATGACATCACAGGCTATTGGATAAAAAGACTATTTTAAAAATGTTTCCCGATTTAAATTTGGAAAAATATATAAAATTCGGCTGCGCTAATACTAATAACCACAAATAATATATGGTTATTGGTATTAGTGTTTTCGATTTATTGATAAAAAATGGTATGTTACCAATGAAACGAAAATCCAATACAAGTCAAAAATAAAAAAGTAATTTAATCATCAAATTAATATTGATTATAAAAAATGTTAAATAAAATAATATTATAGTGAATGTTACAATTCAATTTAAAAAATTAATTGAAAACAAGATGTTCAAATTAAAATAAAAAATTCATTTGAAGTTTATTGAAAAATAATAAGGCACATTAATAATTCACTTTACAAATTTGTTCAGTAAAAGTATTTTTTAAAGATATTTTTATATTAAAAAATTTATTTAATCATAATTTAAGTTTTCATGTTTTAGTAAGATCTTAGATGAAATCTTACAATGGTTAACTAATTGATGCAATATAAATGGAAATAACTATGTACGTTGGTCATAATACTTATAAGTGTTGTTACAAATTGTCATGTATAACTTGAAGCGAAATCGTACATCAGCTTCTGAAATCAGATATAAATCACTGGGATAACTTTTGTATTATCTGTTTCGAGTTGTAAATTTAATCATGTTAAAATGATTAAGTTAATTGCTACAAAAATAGAAACCGGGCAACCCAAATTTCACTAACGCTATTACATAAAAAAAACTATAATTTTGCAAAAAAAATTCAACTTATGCAAAAAGAATAAAACTGCTTCAAGTTAAAAATGTTTTGTTTTAGTAAATAATTTGCTAGAGTTTAAATTCAAAAATGTTCTCTTTTATTATTCAATAAATGTATAATATAGTGGAAACTCATTACATCCTCTTGTTTCAATAATTCAACATGTTACTCATTCGCTAACAGACATTCACATTTCCTAATTCATTCAAATAATTACCATAGAGTTATTAAAACAGATATTGGAACTGTTACTGGTATTTTACAATATCGAATACACAAGTAACTTTCTTTTAATACATCTTCAATAAAATTAATTATACAAACATATTATAATTTAGATGAAAACGTTTAATTTTTACGAACCATAATTTGCGCGTTAGGAGCTGCTTATGAATTATATTACCATTTAAAATACACTCGAGTCACTGTAATTTATATTTCTATTCAACTGTTTATAAATTAAAGTAAACATTTAGTGATAGTTTTTAATTATCAAGGTTTCAATAATTATTACGAATGCTGCGCGTGCACGATTAATTAGATAGTATCTATAAATAATCATAATGTTAATAATACGTTTGAAAAAACAATAAAAAAATATATTCTCTAGTATGCCTTAAGGGCTTTTGCATATTCATAAACAATAAGCGTGATCTATACAGTATGGAAAATAAACAAACAAAACTTAAAATATTATAGTTCAAAAAATACATTTGATTAGAATTAATTTGTTGATAGATACTAACAAAATGAGCTTAAGGTTGTTTGCATTCTGTGTCCTACAATTTGAACTAATTTTATAACTACTCTATGTATAATGTATACATTATACAGCGAGACTGAATTAAATGTTTTGGATAGTATAGTTTCATTAGAAACTTATAACATTTTACTTGTAGTAAGTTAATTAGTCTAACCCATTTAAGTCAATTAAATTATTGTATTCGAACTTACTTATAAAATCTTTCATATAATATGATATTAAGGATATGAATTGTAGGTCACATAATACATTTTTTTTTATATACCGATCATTAACACTTTTTTATAGGCTTCACAAGTGATGCAGACTATAAATTAATGAACATACTATCGAACAACCTTATAACTATTAGATCCACTTTCACTACCCTATCGCAATAATAATCCTTTATCTTCTCATTTTAATTTCAGACACATTACAATAATTTTGTGATCATTATATAAAATATCGTTTTTCATACTGAGTTTAGTGTAAAAACTGATTGTAAAAACTACGTTGCCGTAAATTTAACCTATTTCAAGAAACTTAAAATGAACAGACTAAAGTGTTTAAGCATAATAGGTGAAGAAAATCGTATTGTTTATTTAGCTTAATCAAATTTAAAAATAGTCTAGCAATCATTATGATTCTAGTATTATCAATCTGTTCAAAACAAACAAAATTATACGAATAAAAATTAATAACTATGAAGTACATCAATTACGGCAAAATATAGCATATAATTAATTAATATCAATCAATAAGTATGGATGTATAGTGCATGCATGTTACATATGTGTAGCAGCAATATATTGCAACACCTCAGGTGCATCGATTATTATGAGTGAGCTCATTCATTTTTCTGTCATCAATAACCTATAATAATTTCTTTTAGATCGTTTTCTAAACTCGGTCAATCTGATAATACGAAAATAACCCGAGGAAAAGCACTTTATTGCTGCCATATCTGCACGTTCATTACTTATATGATCAAGAAGTGAGAACACTTGTTTTTTTATTTTATTTATTTTTTAAACAACTACAAGTGAGTTAACTCTTAGATGTGAATACACTAATAAAAATTCACTTGCAACCATTGTGAATTAGTTAAGTATCGTAGTATTAGTTAAGTCACGCGACTAACTCGAGAGCTTTTTTATTTATGGCCGTTTACAGCTATTTTTTTGTTGGCATATTTGACGACGATCATATGCACTACAAGACGATCCAATTATCGATTTTCCACGGGGTTTCGACACGTATGAATCGGCCAGTAATGATAATTGTATTAGTTTAATGAAAATCGTGAGTTCGATAGCTAATGACAGTACACACGTAGGTACAAAGTTCAAGGACATACGTGACTAAATTTTCCACAGTTGTTTTCGACAATATATTTTACATTTATATTACTACCTGACGCCCGCATAAGTGGACATATAATATCAAAAATTATCTAACATTTTCTTATTACAAAGTACAATTATATCGTTTTAGTTTGTAAAGTTCAGGTCGCGTATTTGCATTGAACATTATGCGTGAGTGTTAATAACGTCTTGATTCTTGAACAGAGATAATTGTTGATAATTGTCTCGTTGATGCAAAGGAACCTTTCATTTCCTGTACGCGATTTTTAGCGAAACAACTGTGTTCAAACTTGTATTAAATAATGCAAATCTGTTTTTTTAATGGCGCAGCAAGATGTACAAATTTTACTTATTAAAAACTGTTGTTCGCATATAATTAAAAAAACAAGTAAAAGTATCAAAATTATAAAACAATTCGTGAGTTTGGTATAGAAAAAGTTCCTTATTTTTTCATTAGTAGCGTAAAACTATCCTTTATATACGCTAAATATATTGTTCTCTGCAAGAATAAATACTTTATACTTACATTTATATCTAACATATTTGTTAACGTCAACATAAAATTAAATAATTTTATGAGTCTCAATAAATACTATGATAGCGTACAGTATAAAGTAATAAAATAAAAATAGAGTCGTTAGTTGAAAGTTCGAGATCGTAAATAAGCCAAAATAACATTTTACTAATGGCGCATCAATAGTTTCTCTTTTTATTTTCGTTGCATTTTAGGAAAAGAACTGTTCGATAATCATTTATCTCATGGGCACCACGTCACATAAATTTCAACCTACCGGAGAGATATTATCGGACACTATGACAGGGCCGTAGATCGTTGTGTGGGATCTATTTAAAAACATTTGGTCTAAATAAATAGGTGAAACTACTAACACATTCGAAAAAAAACATTAAATATTGTCAGAGAGATTTTGTTGCTGTAGTTTTGAACAAAATGCATAATACAATCGATGAGTATCGTTAGTGTCGTGTGACCGCTAACTAAGAAATAAAGTCACACGGTAAATTTAACTGAAACCATCTAAATGAATATCCTAAGTACAGTATCCATCTCATTAAATTTAATGACTAAATATGGAAGAGAAATGGTTTGTATAGTATAAATGTTACAGATCTTAATTTTATAGGTTTTCTAGAGAAAAATCAAAATTCCAAACATCATTAAATCGTTTACAACATTATCAAGTGCTACTGAACTAAAAAGTGATCACATATTTTGATTTTATAGTAGATTTATTGTAAACGCGTTTTATGTAGAAAAGTGAAATTTTTTATAATCATATTCCGGTTTTGATAATGAACAACGTTAACTGTCGATACGTTTGTACTTTTAACGGGACGCATTTGAAGCATGAGTAGTTTTTACTACAAATGAAAAAAATACTTAAGAAGTGTAATGCGCAGCCAGATCATAAAGCAATAATTTTGTACATCGATGTAGTATTTCAGTCGACCCTTGGACACTGTTAAGCCAAAGAAAATACATCATACGTGAACGACAAACACATTAAACTAGATTTCTACTTAATCATTAAAAATTCTAGGTGCCAATAAGGCGACAGGCCGTAATGTGATTTTTGAATAAGGCGGTTAAGTGCATATATTATCTGTCGAAAATCTGCGAACGGTTTTTAATTTAAAAATAGATGTTAACGATATACACTGGCAATTATAGTTTTTGATGGTGTATCCAGCAACCGTATTTTGCTGTTTTACAACTCCCATTAAGCACTTGTTAACATGCAATTTGCAACGCCGCCCACACGCTGACATAATACTAGACCGAAGATTTCGTAAACGTCACAAGACGCCATGCGGGCTGTGGGAATATACAGTCGCTTTACTAAATAGAACGGCTCATTAATTATGAGATATTTTGTTAATACGCCTAGCACATTTATTCCTAGATAATGACACTTATGAAACAGACACGTGTAAATAAAATTTTTTCTTTATGAAAACTCCATAAACACGTACGTGTTTTTTTTTAATGAATACACGTGTATTTATTTTACAGATTTTTTTAAACTACACGTAAGTTACACGACCAAAAAAATGTTAACATTAGTATGAACGAAACGCTCTTTGTTCATTAACTTTGTAACACAAATTTAGGGCGGAGAAGAATTAATTCAACACCTCTGACAATTTATTTTTGTTTTGCCTAACCCAACCGACTTGCATTAACGACTTGAAGCATTTATAATGTATATAGTACTTAAATCATTTAACAGCTATAACAATAAAGCAAAAATTAGTTTATCATTTCTTATATTTCTATCCTTGCGCATAAAATTTTTAAAATCAATTTTTATAACAACCATCAGAAGTACTATTTTAGTTATAAACCAAATAATATTATTATGAGATGATATTGTTACCATTCATATTATTATATTAAATATAACATTTCAAGGGTACTAAATACTAATTTTATTACTATATAAATACTATTTATTAATGCTCGTATTTTTATTTACTTATTTCTTTTTATAAACTGCATCGAGTCATTTTCTTAATTTTATTATTTTCTATTTTATAAGCTAACTAAATATGTATGTTGTCATTAAAAAAAATTAAGTTGACACTCTTTTTAGTTATAAAGGATGATTAATATAAATGTATTATTAGCTAATAAATCAAGAAATATATGAAACTAAAAGAAATTAAAAAAAATTAAAAAAAATTAAAAAAAAAATTTTCAATATTGCATTTATTGCGAGATTAATCGAGTGATTTATGATAGACAGATTACTCTGTAGAGTAACTTATTGGTCGGATCATTTAACGTTTGTTGTGATGATTATTGTTATTATTACTGTCACATTGGCTCGTAGAAATATATTTACTGGACGACCGGAAATTCTGAGCATTAAAAACACTTTCACACAAGTTAAAGAGAAAAATAATAGAATTGTGTCCAATAATATAGGAACAATATAATGAAAACAAATCTTGTTTGTATAGTTATGTAAGAAAATTTTTTTAATCTATAGTAAAATTAAAATAAATTATTTGACATTTTACAAAATGTTTAATGCATGCTTTTCAACTCCAGTAAATTCATTTGATTTTACTGAATTAATTTGACAAATTTTTAATAATTTAATATTTAAAAGGGTAAGACTATATTTTTAAATATATACATTTTTTAAAAGTCACGTTTTTAACTATAACCACAAATATCGAATATTCGTACTGTTTTTAAGATCCCATTAAAACTTATCTAACTTATGTTCTAGTAGCATTAGTTTAATGCTTCAGTTGTTTTTATTAAGTTTTCTAATATTGAACAAGGAAAGGAGTAGTATTAAATGCGAGGAAATTAAATAAGTGTTAAACAAGAATACTTGTATAATTCTATTGAAAAGCATCTGCATCTCATATAGTACAAATGAGATGCAGATTCTATAGTAATTGGGCAAATTTCCAAATTAGCCTGAAGATACGAATATGTCACTTTGTAATTGTATACAAGGTTTATTACAAAATATACCTGAAAGTAAACAAAAAAACACTTTTACTTATTATTTATTTATTTATAATTAATTGAACCATCTCAAAATAGTAATACATGACTATATTCGCAAAAGAGTAAACATCTTTTATGATATTTGATAGATATTTCCTTACAAAACATAGCATATCGTAAAATAATTTAAAAAATGTATAAATTTCTTAAAAAAATATTTTTTCTGGGGTTCCGCTTATATACACTAACTTCTATAGTTAGTATACAAGTTATGTTTATATATTATACAATGAATAAAATATAACTAATATATAATGCAAAACTTTGTTTTTTTTTTTGTATAATTATACTATAAATAATCATGTTTTTCATTAATTTAACTAACTTTAGCCTGGTATAAAATATAATTGTTCGAAATTTAAATTATGACTTAGCATTGAAATTTTAAAATTAACTTAAATAATCAAATTGATGCAGTTTAACTTCAGGATTTTGTTTTTATACCTCATATTCAACATTGAATAGCAAACAATGACGAAAAAGTTAAATTTTAAACAAATGTCAAAATTAGCCAAAAATAGTGTCAATTATTCTGATTGGATAAAAAGCTTTAAACACGTATTTTTAAGCTTGAAAAATAAATGTAAAATTATTTATAAATGACACACTAAAGATAACTATTCATCATCTGGTCGACCTATGATTTTAAATTTAAAAAAATTATTTCATTGAATACTGAATTTAGTAAGGACAAAAAAATATAATAAAATACTACTTTAGCGATGAATGCCCGCAGCTAACGATGTTCGATGAAAATCACTGTCTTCGGATACTGAACGGACAAAACTTTCTATAATTTTTAAAATTATTATTATTCGAATACAATATTCTTTGTTAATCTAAACATTTGGACAATAAATCACTAGTTTATTAAAGTTGGCGGCGATGATGCAATCGATTACAACAAATATGATTATCGCTGGGTATATTAACAATATCGATGTTGACGTTGGTTTAACGATAAAAAATTTAAACATGTCGGCGGACTTCTTACACACAATAAACGGCAGCCGCGTACATCCCGCTGAGCTGATTTCCTGTGATTTGAGAGCTCCATATATTTTTAAATACCTTCTCGTAAATAAATCACTTGTTATAAATACTTTAGACGTTTTGCATTCATTTAAATTGTTTTAGATTTTTTTCGACTCTTATAACTTATTTTTCCAGGTAATATCGACACTTAATGATTAACTTTTCTTTTTCAACGTATAAACATTATCTTTTATATAGAATCTATGGAAAATCTATATCGCTTATATCAAACATGTGCAAAAGTAGTTTAAAACTACTGTCAATTTTACTACTGAACGCAATCAATAGGAAATATGGCAAATGTAAACTTTTCGATTGAAGCATAATTATTAATCATTTTTTTATCATTATTATTATTTTTAATATATTATTTAAATATAATTTTTTAATACAAATGAGTGTAAAGTTTTATTTTATTTTTGATCGAGTTGGAATTTTTACTATTCAGCATACGTTTCCGTAATCAAAACTTTCAGAATGATAATTGAATAATATTATGGAATGCATTGAATACAAATTAAAACTTGAGGCTACGATTAGGAGAATAATCTGTCCATGTTCCGAAAAACTAATGATAGGCTGTACGAGGACGAGCTTCATTAAATTTTATAATTAAAGGACCTCGATAACATTATCTCATAAGTTACTTTGCAAATGATATCATCGGCATTTATTATATGATTATCAACAAAGATATGGCATGCTAATAACAGTTGAAAAAC
This sequence comes from Daktulosphaira vitifoliae, assembly GCF_025091365.1. Classification (NCBI taxonomy): domain Eukaryota; kingdom Metazoa; phylum Arthropoda; class Insecta; order Hemiptera; family Phylloxeridae; genus Daktulosphaira; species Daktulosphaira vitifoliae. Next base: position 29,155,245 of record NW_026099575.1, read on the forward strand.
TCAATTTCCTTGTGCCGATCATCCGTGATCGTAAAATAATTCATTAATCTTCCTATATGTATGATATCTTCGCGTGTTCTTGATCGAAATCATTTGTTCATTATTTCACAGGTTCAAGGTCCGTCGATCCGTGACTTGGCGTGGGTGCGCTCGGTGAATCCGCGAATTACCTATACACAAACACTGTTCAATAGATGGACTTCCAATACCATACCTCGAACTAAAAGGAGCTACTGCTAAAATAAAATGATCGTGCATTTACGTGAGAATACTTCCAATGTCTATCAACGTTAGACTATTCGTTTTTACGGCCGTTTTTGCTCGTTTGCCAACGTCCAAGAAATATATGACAGGAGGAGCGTCACGAGCCTTGTCCGTGTCACGAACTTTGCACAGACAAATAACACAAATACATTAACGTGTCGATCGTAAACTTCAATCGAATAGTAAGAAGCCAATGAACATTTCTAAAATTATATTTTATTTCATAAACAATATGTCAGTATAATTGAATGCGCTATATTATTAGTTGCGATTAACAATATTATTTTAACTATCCCAGAGTACTCTGTACGAAGACTCATTTACATTTGCATTGAAGTACACGTCACATAAGCTAACAAGTATATTTCATATTCGAATTGGAAAAAAAATATCATAGGTTAGTTATCTCTAAAGATATAAATTTTAAACTGTAGCTTTAAAAATATAATTCAAATATTGAAAGAAAATAAGACTGTACTTTAATTTGTTTTTTGCAATTTTAATATAATATACAAACAGGTACAAAAAATACTTCCATAATACTTTTATTTGTGTTATCAGAAGCAAAGTACACTAATTTGAATTTTAAAATATAAATGATAATAATCTTAAAAAGGTTTCTGAAGAAGAAACAATTATTGACATTTTATAAAATGTCAAAATATGTATATGATAAAATTACAATTGATAATTTATTAATTTTTTTTTTTGCTTGCAAGTTTAAATAATTGCCATTAGGTTTAATATATTGTAAAAAAAATAATTAACAATAAATTCTTGTAATAAATATTTTATTTTAAGATTTTTAGCAAGAACTTATTTTTTACTTATAGCATGCAATATAAGATTGAAATTAACTATGTTTAAAGGACACAGTAATTCTGAAACATTTTTAAAAATTAAATTGAAACAATTAATTTTCATAAAAAACTTACTATGTTGAACCGCCTCCGTAGGTAAATAAACGGTCATATAAAAAATATTTGCTTGAAACATTCATACATTTTTTAATATTAATTGGAGTTAGTGGTTTATTTATAACGTTAAAAGTATTTTTTAATAATCTTTAGCTTTTAAATTCAAATGTTGCTTACAAAAAAAAATATTGATGTTTATGTGAACAACATTGTATAATATTGTATTATGTATGTATCTTTTTGAAGTATCCAATTTTAAAACAAAACATTGTAAGTAAACTGTACCAGATATATTTGCCATTAGCAGTTACATAATAAGTTAATATAATGTATCAATTAGTAATCAAGTGCTGCAGTATGAGTACATGTAATAAAACATTGAACTCTCTAGAAGAATGCAGTCGCCGACATCCGGACATTTCTGTCACAACACGCAATATATGAGAGAAAGAAATTCAAGATAGTGAGAAAGCATCCAGAATTACTTGTTGATTTCCAAACACTGCAATGACATTTTTACATAACGTATTATACTTTAATGATTCATATTAGTTTATTCCTCCTGAATTTAATTAAACAAAATTCAAGTAAAAAATAATTTATTATAAGATCTGGTTTTTATAACGTAATTTTTTTGCTATATTGAAATTATTATTATTGTAATTTAAAATTATAATACGTAAAAATTAAACTAAAAAAAGGAGATTGCCCATTTAGCCGTGCGTTGCCTCAACTAATTTATAAATAATGAATGATCGTTAAAATACAGGCATCGATTATACTGCAACAGAAGGAACGTCAAAAATATGACTTTTATCAATATTGATATAACAAGTTTCTGGGCATTTTTTTAATAAATATTTTTAGTAAAACTCGTAATTCTGTTGTACGAATGTAATAAATCGTATGTTATAAAAATAAAATCGCCTCTTGTATTAAAACATACATAATTCATATTTTTTTTTTGTGATCATCCTGAAAACTTGTAAAAACTGAGATACTTACTATTGCAATATTAACGACGATGAAGTATTAATTAATTCTAGCTATGAATGGAGACTTAATGCATGGCCATACCTAAGGTGGACATAGGATACAGAATATAGGAAATACATCTTCTATAATGAAAATAATTGCTGGGTCAAGGTATATCATGAAAACAGTATAATCCTATCTCACATTTACGCTTTCCGTAGTATTTAAAAATTAGTTGGGGTGTTGACAATTTCAAGAACAAAGTATCATCTCTTCTCCCCCTCAATTTTTTTTTTGAGGTTTCTTTCGTTTTTACTTTGCTGGGAAATCCATTCCCTATGGGTCACATTATTGAAAAATATCGTAAAACCCTAGCGATTATCGGGCAGTAGGGTGGGCAACCAACACTGCATTAAAACAATACAATTACATGTGGTTTAGTTTCTGTTAAATCAATCATCAATTACGTATTTTTTACAATTTTTCGAATAATTACAATACTATTACACAACGCTTAAATCTGATTATTCTATACAATGACCATAATAGCTTATTGTAACTATTATTTTTTACTGTAAATAAAATTTAATTTAAAAGATAAATTTATTAATGGAACGTAGATCATTTCAATACTTGCAAAATCTTAAAGAAGGAAAATGTACTATATGATTGATTGAGTATGTAAATGTAATTTACACAGGAGCCGATGTCAATGATTTAATAAACACTGAATATTTAAAAAACAAACCTATGCAAATGGCTTTTTGGTAAAATAAATATAGCATATAAAGTCAGTGACGGATTTTCAACACTTTTCTAAAGGAGGGGGTTCTAAAGAAAAAAAATTATTTAGGGAACTTACCGTGTCTTACCCTGCATATTAAATAACATAAAAATATAAATTTCTGGGAGGGATCCAAAACACTTGAACACCTATTCTCTCCAAAAGTCCATCACTAATAATAATATAATTAACATTTAACTAATTGAAAAGTGAAGTTTCTGAATACAAGAATCGTATAATGTAACAAAAATGATTCAAACATTAAATACGATTAAAAAACATAAAACGTGATATTCATCAAGATTTAAAGTAATCGAAAAAATTTTCAAATTGTAAACTTCTTTTTTTTATAAAAATTGTTATGCTTACTCATCAGAGCCATTAGTGAAAATTAAAAAGAAGATTAGTTTAGCTGTCACGGTTGATACTAACATTTTACAGCGTTCATGTAGTAAAAACATTTAAATTTTTACTTGGTAGTGCTGAACTAATACCATGAAACACTTTGCTTGACTTATACTTTTTACTTGACTAACATAATTTTAACCAAATATAGCGCAGTTGAATTTAATTAGAAATTCAGAATTTAATCAGAAAACATCATAGATATTGCACAGTATAAATTTTATTTTTATGGGTGTCTAATGGGCAAAATCTTTAGTATTACGTAGTTAGCCGAAATAAACTAAAGAGTCAGTCCAACATAAGCGCATTGCTATCAAAGTAATCGTATTACCTACCACGTCATCGATAATTATATTAAAATTATATTGAGAGTCCTAACGCCATGCGGGAGTCTCGCGGTTTGACCGTTGTGGTCAGTTAATTTTGATTGACATTTATAATTTGTATTTTTTACATTTTTTCAAACTACCGCAAATCGTGATTCAGACGTTATGAAAGTGTCTGTCGGTCGTGACCGCATACGCCACACTCCTGGCTCACCGTTTAATGCTCCATCTGTAAGTCTACTAAAGTCTTTTGTTGCATTGTATATCAACAAGCTTAACGACTAACGGCGTCCACGTTAAAAGAATAAAAAACGTAACAAATTAAATAAGATCGCCATTGATCTATTGTTCTCACGACTTACTCGGATTGCGAGTACAGCCACATTTGTTTGCCTAAGTGTGAGATAATTGCGACTAACGAAGAAGCGCAGAATCATTTGGAAGAACTATGCGTATACTTACAAAGTAATAATGTAGCTATTGGAAATATTTTTTGGTTATTGACACTATAACAAGTTTTAATTTTATGGTAGCTTTGTACTCTTTGTTCGTAACTTTACAAATAATGTTGAACCAAAATTGCTGATTTTCCCTCAAAATTAAACGCAATGAATTTTACTCACCTGTAATAAAAAAAGAAACCTGTTAGTCAAGTTAAAACATCAAACAAATAAAAATGATAATTAATATTATGTGCGTATAGTGTTCAATAATTGTTTATATATATATAGTGTTGGTCTCGTCTTCAAAACCGTGATAGTTAATGTCACGGTCATTAGGATTTTAAAAATACAAACAAATAGGACTGGCTTTAATGACATTATCTTACAAGGTTTTCTTGAAATCACATTTTCAAAATTAAGGGAAGGTCAATTCGGTCACGTTAATTAGGATGTCCCATCGCCAACTACAAAGTAGACCGAACTTCCGAGAAAAAAAATTTTAAACAATATAATAGAATTTTTTTTTTAAATTGCACGAAGTATTTAATGGACAGTTATCTTAGATTATTGCCGACAAATTCTGAATATGGAAAACCGAAAGCAACTAACAGTTCCAGTGGTCTTTAACTAACAACAAGTCTCCATTTTCGGTTAATTCGTATTTTATCTTGTAATACCAATCGGGTTATCTAACGATCGAATAATGTAATTACATATGAGGTTTTAGCTAATTTAAGCGATTTTACACAAGTGTTCATACGATTTTAACGCCTCATCTAACGGTTATAACTATTATGTAATCGACTATAAAATTTAAACCGAATATTGTATTTTAATAGATTCTACGTTTTGTTTAATTTATAACATTTGTTAAATTAGCTTACCTAATTTTTCAGCATCATGGAATAAATGATTAGTAACTAATTAAGGATTTATATTTAATTTTCTATGACAAATTTTAATTTATAATTAATATTTTTGATTATAATAGTTTAAAAACCAATAATTCATAAGTGTCTTCGAGGTAATTAACAAAATTCCTCAAGAATAATTCAAATAAATTACAAAACCCATACAAATTTCTGTTTTATCAGCTAAAATCTTTGTTAATATCAATTTATTATAATTTTATAAGAACAAATTTGATAAGTAAAAAGTTATTTTTTTAAATTTATTCCTAATAAACCTTAAAATAACTTTTCCAACGAGTACTACTATGATTAGTTATTATCGAGGTGGACATAATGCCCATGCACTCAGACTTGTTGTCCAATGTGCGCATACTACTATGATTAATACTGGTAAATATTTTTATTTGAAAATAATCATAAGCACAAATGCATTTTTTCAAACTAAAATATTTTTGAAATAATTTGTGGTTTTTACGGATTTTGTTTGGTTATTATACATGTGAAATCGCATCACACTGTTTGTCTTTTCAATTTGCACAAATTTTTTACTTAAAACACGTTAGTAACTTGACATTGTTTTCTCTTGAATGATCCAACAATATTCAATCTATTTACCGTTTTGTCACATAGCAATACATTGCTAATAGACTTAAATATAGTTTGTATAAGGTGAATTTGAAACATTTTTAGTTACGTTAGTTTATTATTTAGTAACGATTACCTAACTTCTATTAAAAAACAAGGTAAATAATCAAAATATTAAATACTATATAAGTAACTAACCTATTTATCTAAGTTTGACTTAAAGTAATACAAGCTTTCGAGTACTTAAGTCAAATATATTAGTTCATGTTTTTTTTTGAAGCCATATGTGCTTTTTTCTTTTGCGCAATTCAAGGTAAATATCATCATCAAAACCATACCTAAAGAATATGTCACCTAACAGATGCCACAATGCAATTTGAACTTGGCATAACTTCAATAGCGTTAAAACAGTATAGAGTTGACAAAATGAAAGAACAAGACTATTATATTTTACAACTCATGCAGTGCAAAATCATGAACAATCCTGAATGATATTTATTAATGCAACACAAGCTTAACAAGATAACCATGATAATATCACATTCAAACGATTAACGGTGTTTAATCAACGATGATTTGTAGTAATATTTCAAAACACTATAACACAAGTTATAGAATTGTTGGAAGTGCGTAAACTTTATCAAATCAATACAATTAACAGTACATTTGTTGCTAGAAAACGCATACACTCCACGTTTTCATTTTATAACATACATGGCTAACCAATTATAAAGACGGTTTAGATACCATCACTTTTTTACAAACAACTTGTATGTGCTACGCGTACGGCCATTATGAGTGCGGCAGAATAAGTATAATGCTTTAATTTGCAATATTGAGTTCATCAAAAATGGTCATCGAACACCAGTGAGGGAAATTTACACAGAAGGTATTGCAATTGACTTGCTCACATAAATGATAATAAATTAACTATTACTATAATAATACACTATAGTCTAGTTATAAGTAGAACACGTTAAGTTTATCTACATGACCGAATTGTTACAGTAGCGGAGCAGTCATGAAGGAACATGGCAGTTTTTTCACAGTCGACTATCAGGTTCATAGGCTCATGGGCGCCGGAAAATAACTGACGGTCCGTTATTATCAAATCACGATTCAGCTATTATACAACGAGTACCGTACTGAGCTACATGTGTACAAGTGGCCCATACATATTCACCACAAAAAGTACATATACAGAAAAAAGTTGATAGTACAGTCGCAGCATACAGTGAGAGGTACGTAACGATCATAACTGCAGCGGATTGTCCATCACGTTAGGTCAAGGTTGTTGTGCTAACGAAAATGACAGCTAGAAATTAACAATTGCAAACCATCTAAGATGCGAAACTTGAATAACGTATACCACTTTTAAGTTCATACTTCATGTTATACGATCGTGTCTAACCCCTGCAATGAATTTTAAACAGTCATGATCAAGCGTTTTGTACTTCCTCATTGCAACCGTATCAGTACTACTGGACCAGCTGACATTTGAATGTCGTATGATCTCAAGGGTTAGGATAATATTTTAAATCTACCCGTCTTTAGAATAACCACTAGGGTATTCACAAACTACCAGCATGTTGATTTTTAAATAAAAACTATACCACATTTTATATATCAATACAAATATATTTATCTAAGGAAAATACTTTTTATAGGGTGTTCAGCAAGTAAAGAAATAAGTCAGTTGTTACAAACAGTGAGAACAATAGAAACCCGTTTCCTTACTTACTGAACGCTCTATATATGTTATTAATATAACTGTTAAGCATTCAAAAAATTTGCTATTGAGTAAAGATATTACTAAGTTTCTAGTCTGCTCAAATCATATTATGCATAAACATAGTCTAAGTAACTTAAACCTAATACATATCATTATAATAGCCACGGCGATTAACTCTAAACGTTTATTAAAACTATTTAATTACTTATCAGATTCCAATGATTTACGACACAACTGTCTAGCGCGATAAAATTACACCTAATTATTATTATTAGTGGTAAATATATTAAAATATGATACTGATCGATTATTTTTTTTTGCATGACCGCCCACGGTACGTCTACTAAACCGCCTCAGAGAATACACGAACACGTTATTTACAGAGTACATAACAGTTTTATAAATTTTAGTATTTAATTAAAATATTAACAAAAACCATTCTATCCTAGTGAAGTATACGATATTCGACTATGAACGCAATTCGGTAACAATGAGTTAAAAAGAAAAAATAATGCAAAGTAAAAAAAAAAATAAGATTGACATATTAATTATTTGATTTTTACGAACTATTACGGTTGGCTAACCACTCGAGGCAATGAAATGTGTTTTTCAGAGCCATATTCCAACACAATAATGATTTAGCACAAACTGATACAAAATGTGCCTTAGACTTGTAAGACATGTTAGTTTTAATCAGTAAAACTAATACAATATTGCAAAATCACCTATATAGTTTATAAATAACAAAACCCCAATATAATGACCAAATTAATACTATAAAATACCGTAATTATACAAGTGCTGCAATGTGAAAGTGCAAAAAAATTGAATAATAATTGAGATAATCTGTTTCATAATATTTGCAAATCGATAGAAGCTACTAATTAATAGTTTACCGCGTTTAATTAAGTTTACCGATTATGATCCGTATACTCGATCTGAATAATTATGTAACAAAAAGTCAATTTTTAAATGAGATTAGCTTTCTTAATTCGTAAATCAAAACTGTATTACATTACATAATCTACAAAACTAATTGTTTTTATGTTTCTTTAAAACATTAAATAAATTGTCAAAAATTCATACTACTAAAACATAGTTATATTATTTGGTTTAACATGACGAAGATTTGACTTAATGTACTCAAGATGTCAACTGTAACACTTCTATTATCAAGACTAGCGTTCATGGGGAGATTTACGTATCATTAACACACATTTTTAGATATTACAATGTAATGATTTATCAAACATTTATAATTGATACAGATACTAACAATTTTACGGTTTCAGATCAACAAATTTATAAGACAAAAAATAACCCTTAATGATATGTAAAAAAATGTTTAGCAAAATATTTTTATGTATCCTTAGACTAAACTGCTTAACGCCAACACTGACTATAAATAGCATTTTAAATTTATTTCATGGTCCATAAGACACATAAATAAACAATTTTCACAAGTATACTATATGGTGTTCATTCTATTTTGACAAAGCAAATTCGTAACTCTTACGGAAATTGTTCTAATTCTGTATCAAATTAATTTTAAATAAAAAACCCAGCACAGGGAAGTCGAGGCACAGTGGTGACGTGGCATAGCTGGATAATGATATCTAACAGTGATTAAAATCACTATAAAAAAAAAAACGCTTCGATGCAAATCTTTAGATAGTGTTTAATTTAAAAAAATTGGTGGATTATTCCAAAAGCTACATGATCTGCTACTTCCTTAGTAATATCCTGATTTAGATAAAGTATGTCAAATGAAAAGGGATTATTAAAAAATATTATTTCTCATAAAAAAATTGTGTTGATCCATACACTTTTCAATAAGTTATAGCATTATAAAGTTAAAAATTTTAAAAATAAAATCGAAAATTTTCATACAAAAATAGCATTTGGTACCCATTTTCACCATGAAGACAAAATAAAGTCCGAAAATTTTTTTTTTCATAATAAAGTACATTACATTATCTTTAATTTAAGATATATATAAAAGTGTAAGACCTTCCGGAACACTTTCAAAACTTAAGTTGAAAAAGATAATTTTTTGTGAAAAAGTTATCATTTTAAATCCCCCCCTGTGGATAGGTAAAGAGTTAAATTTATGAAAATAATATACCAAATGATAGGTAAATACATCAAGCATCTATAAAAAAAAAATTATATTGATATGTTCATTTTTAAAAAAGTTATGGCAGTTTTTAGTGAAAAAAATTTCGAAAATTAGCGATTTTTAAATTTGTAATTTTTTTGGAGGTTTTCACCATTTACGGGGAACAAGTGAAATTTTTTCAATTTTTAAGGGTAATGTCTTTGACTAGATACGATTTGTGATCTTTTGACGTATCGTTGAAAGAAATCCGTTCGGTGAGAACTGAGAAAAAATGGTAACAGACACAAAACAAAAAACAAACACATCATAGTAAAACCAATACCTTCTCAGCTTCGTATCGAAGTTAAAAATATTTAAGTTATAACAAAAAACTGAAGCTCAGAATATTAATTCTAAGAATTTTCTTCAAGAAGTTAAAATATTGATTTTCAAATAAAAATAGTTACGTTTTTAAATTTTTAAAAGTTTATATTATCATGAAAAATGTATTTATTTGTTATTTATTATAAATGTATTCAATAGTGCACTTAATTAAAATATTTGTTTAAATATGGTTGCAACAAAATGTAACATAAACTTTTTTAGGGTACAAAAATATCTATTCATATATTCAACATAAAAAAAATATTTATACTATTATCATAAATGAACACTTTTATCATTTATTTAAACGGTATGCGTCACATTAACTTACCTAAGTATTATATAAATGAGATGTTAAAAAAATATTGATTAATTAAGTGAGAGTCTATACAAATAATAAAACAGTCATCATATTCAGTAATTTATGCAATGACTCCTAATTTGAATCTTAGCGTTGTAGTTTTACTATAAAAAAACGAGAAAATCGTGTGAATAGTTGAAACTTTTTTCAGTTATCTCATAAGACTTCGATGTGATATAAACTAAGCGTTACTAACGGTTTTCGATTTAATTAGTGAAACTATTATAATTTTTGCTTTACTGTATTAAGTTTATTCAATGAAGCATTTTTACTCCTACGCAAAGTATCATAATTATTTCTAGCAATTGTCTATGTGTGCGCGTGGAACAACATTACAGATCCCAGAAGAATATTCCCAGGTCACATAGAAAGCAAATTACCCGATGGTTTTCATTTTGATTATAAGAGATGAGCGCGACCATTGTAGCATCGGGTGCTTTGTTTTGTTAAAGGGAAGAGCTTGTGAAACAATAAACAAATAACACGCCTAAACTGTTTATCCAAACGATTTCGCTTAATAGAAAACGATGAACCTGTTGCACGAGGTCGGGGTTTTCGTAGTAATGACACACAACGGTTATTAATGGTAATATTTTTACATGTCGATTTTTGAAAGCATCGCAAAAAAAGTGCTTATGACCCATAAACCGAGTAGCGTTCGCGAACTGTTCGAATTCATAAGAGGAAAAAAACTTACAGTAAAATGATATACTATTAACCGGCCACGTTGCCCCGAGTCATACGTGTATCGTGACACTAACCTACGCACTCTGTTGATAAAACTGGGTCCTTCCCAACGACATAATGAACTCCCATTGTTACCGTATACTTGACTTGCTAGTACGCGAAACGGTCATTCATTACTGGTAGAGACAGTTTTTTTTTCTATAAGCACTGACCTGTGTTAAATTATAGCACGCGATCGATCGATATTGCTTTTGTAATGCATATCATATTATGTAGTGTCATTGTATATTATTTAAATATAAATCCGTTTCCCATTTCTAGGTGAACTCCAAATAACTATTAACCACAGTCAGACTTAACGTAACGTTTATCAAATTTGTTCATAATAGTTACTTCAGCAACTAACGATTTATTTTTTTAAAGTTATAAATAATAGAATAAAACTACACTCTTAAAAGAAAATATAGCCTAATTTTCACATACACGATTTGAAAGTTTTTAGCACATACAAGGGGAAATTTCAATAAGTAGTAATAAAAATGTCACGTTTGTGTACAAATATTTGATACCATGTCAAAATTACACTATTTGTGTGTAAAATTAACTATATGACGTATACGAATTTTTAGATGTCTTATAGTGAACGATATCAATTTCTTGAGTTTTCAGTGAATAGCATCAGTGTATTCGTTTAATAATATAAAACAATATCTATAGCAAAGACCTTACAAAAGCGAAACTCTTTGTTATTGAAAGACTTTGAAATACCATTATTCTAATCTAATCCATAATTATACAGTAGAGTATAGGTGTTCATAAAGCGTCGATTTAAATGGCTACTCACAAAATTAAATTTAATATTTAATAGGCGTCTTTTTCGTGTTACTTTTTGACTTAAACGAGCTATTAAATATTTATATCATACCTCTTGACAGCTGTGTAGTTTGACTAATTGTTATAATTACTGGCTCTTCGAATAGTCTATCTGGTATCTGGTATTCAATTATAAAGCCCCCTGGATATTTTATGAAGAATAACATTGTTTTGAAACATCTTTTGTAAGCTGTAGTGGGTTTAAACGAGATACATAAAATATAGAGCATATAAAAGTTAAATTATGAATAGGGTTATTGGTTGATTTTTAAAATAATTTGTTTATTTGATCAATTTCGAAATTGGCTATAAATTAATACCTCGGGGCTAATTCTTACATACATTTAAATATTATTAGTTTACTTGCCAATTATCAAGAACAGGGACTTTGAAAATTTTGATTGAAACAGTAATCCGGTCTTAGGAAATAATTAGTTATAGAAGTTTATTAATTGTACAATAAATTCCAAACAAAATTACATAAGTATTGTTGAATGGAGAAATACTATCGCGAATAAATATCACAAAGACAATGTTTAAGAGTAAAACTTTGAACAAACATTAGAGTTCTATCAATACAAATATAAGTATTTCCTAATAATGTCCGCACGACTATAAACGCAACTGAATCGGTTGCGATCTTTAGGTTTCATCAAACATAGCAGGTACCCGTGAGTCAATAAAAAACCAATATGAAAAAAATTAAATTTTGGCGGTATTGTTAATTTTTTGATTCGTTTGCACGGTGTCAACACATAATCATAATAAAGTTGCAACAGTAGCGATTACGTCTCGATTAATTGTGATTTCCCTTAGGTCCTTCATGATCAGGCACCTATGGATCTATTATCACTTCAGCATTCGTTGCTCTTTTCGTACAAATTATCAACAACCGAGATAAGGTTGTGTCGTATTTGTGCAATACACTTTGTGTATTCTCAATACCCTTTTTTTGCGTACGACGTGATCAAAGATTTGCTAGGTAATTTCGGCCAATATTGAAACACATTCTATACGTTTTGTTGTCACACGACATGGTCGTCGGTCACGGTGTGTTGTTTGTATATATCCGCACTCGCATCACAACCTATGCCTTAGAACACAGACACATCTCGCGCTGAGACCGAGTAAAGAATTAATTATTGCGACTATTTACATTACAGAATCATGAAATGATGTTGCGACACACTAAATCACAGCACTTTTAGATTAAATTTTGGTATAAGTCGACATAAAGGTTTAAATTTCTTCAACGCAATTTCGCTACATAACGATATCTCATAACGTTGTTTACGTTATATAAGCTATAACAGTTTTTTTTAATTTTATCATATAAAGATTCGCCTTATAACCACATACAAGGAGTTGGATGACATGCGAATACCGGAGCTTGATCGCACAAAGTATAACATTAGCGTTTAGCAATTACTGAATTCGCAGTAATAAGCTGTACGAGGTAGTAATTATAAATTCAATAACAACGCAAACTAACTGACGACTTTCTACGCCAATTAAAAAGTTGCGGAATAATGATATGTTCGAAATAACAACAATAATATAAAAAAGTCGCCGCGATACATATAAATCATAACTACGGAGACGAGCTGTCATTTTCTAGGAACCTAACCAGACGTGATCTACTACTGGCGAATATCGTAAACAGTGTACAGGATCCTCCGGGCGCCATTTCGGCAATAGGCTTTCGCACTATAATTATTTGCGTGTGCTTATAAAATCAATCATTATATCACAGAGGACCAGTACACGTATAATAGAAAACCGCCGAGCACGTCACCAGGTTGCCCGTTTAATTGAAATTTAATAATATGTTAATGGTTTTTTTTAATCAACCGTTTACTGACCATGCGTCACGGTCGTATGGTTACGTCTTGTAAACATTTCGGATACTTCGATGGACACGCGGCAGATTTAAAAAATAATTCAACCGTTAAACCAAAAATTTACAGTATAGCGGCAGTGTTGATAGATGATCACTGAAAATCTGTACCCAGTATTGTATGTATGCATTCCATAAAGCCGTTGATAAATCTAAAAATTGTAAGTTCACCGAGTGGAACGTTTTTAGGGAAAATGTCCAGATCTGACGTTGTCAGTTAAACATAATTTTGTTGAGCTTTTTCACACATAAAACCACTGAGTGGTCCACTGTCAAAGAGAACGTGACAAACGAAATCTTAAAGTAAACGGTTAGTTGCGCAATATTTGAAATCAATATTACTTCTTAAACTGTTGTACGAAAATAAAGCTCAAGGGTTTAGTTGCTACCTTCTAATAAACGTACTATTGGTGAAAACAAATCATGAACCGGTATCAAAAATCCAGATTGATTTTTACAAAATATTGGCAACATTCAAGACTTTACAATAAAACTAAACTAATTTAATCATGAACATTGATTAATTAATACGATAAAATAATTCAATGATCCGTTAGAAATGAATGTTTAAACATTTCAATCGTGAATAAATTTTAATTGTATTATGTTTGTAATTCAAATAGATTTCGATTTCACATTTTATGGAAAAAGTTTTATATTATTGAAAAAATATAAATACGCAGTATACAACTCACCTTTCTAAAAAAAAAATATTAATTTTGCATAATTTTGATAAACCGTTAAAATAAACCTATCTAGCCATTCATTTTATTGTCATAAATCTTCAAAAACCAAATCGAAGATCTCTCCTAAATCTAAATTTAATAATACTCCTACCCGGTTAATAATAATGTTAGTGGTTGACGTGTTACTCGTTTGACGGGTTGTTTTTGTTAGTGGAAGATATTTAAAATCTTTATTGTCAAATCTTTATTCAAAATCACGAAACAGCAATTTAGAAAATTGCTTAAACGTTTTGGAATATTAATTTTATATCCTATTACGTTTCAGAAATTATCATTAAAAGCTTTCTTAGAAAAATGATTAATACAAATGCAATTGTGGTTGTGTATACCAAATTACCAATTTACCACACGTATAGATGAACATACTATCTAATAGCATCACGCTCATTAAAATCTCTATCTTTTTGTACTGTTATCGTCAGGTTATCGCAATAGCTTCATATCATTCTCGGTTTAACTGCGAATCGCTCGCGTACATACAAACAAACTAATGACAGAATAGGAATGCATAAACATCATGCTTTAAGTAATACTCTGAGACCAGTCAGTCTCACTTTTTACGTTATGAATCTTCCTACACTACGAAATGTTTATTAAAAACCATTGTTCGTCGGGTACAAAATGTAGCATAGGTTGGACTAGGTCATAACTCACAGCGCACACAAAAACTCTTCGAGTCTTAAAATCTAAGAATTAAATTAACCTCTTACTTAATAAAGCAAAACTATTAGGGTTTATGTAAGCTGCAGTAATAAAACAAAATTAAATCACAAAGTTACTAACATCATTGAGAACAAAATTATTTTCTATAAAACTGAAAATTTAGAAATGTATAATCAAGTTTCATATCACATTCACGTACAAAAGTCATTATTTTAATACCAATAAAACATTATCTTCTTACATCAAGCTGAATGTCATTTATTAAAATTATTATTTCTTGTTAGATACTACTGTTACCTGGGCTTGTCCCCAAGGCTGCTCCATTTATAGTGAATAGTCACACATCAGTCTTATTTTTGATCATTCTAAAATCATAACAGTTTAGTGAAACCTCACACTGATTGTAGCAATCGATTACGACCAATTTTTCTTTTTTTTTTTTTGCTAAAATGATGAAAACAGTGTGGGCGCCTATAGAGTGAAAGGAGCGATTATACATGTGAGTTTATTATACGTATTTATTATATTATATTTACTGAGAACTTAAAAGTAAGTATATTCAAATAAAGCTAAACTAAACATTATTTTTCAAATTAACTAAATTGCCTCACTTAAAAATTGGGAAAATTATATGTGATAAAAATAATAATAACTCTACGCTTATGAGACAGCTACATAGTGATATTATTAAATATATATTTCTATTAATTTAAATAAAATTAAAATTAAAGTAATGCAACTAACTATTCAAAATTTAAACTACAACTGAAATCTTCTGTTTGATAATCAAAATTAAATAGAAAATTGTTTGCGCTGGTATCGCTCATATTTTAAATTCATTAGTCGATCAAACCACTCTTTGGTTGGATTTAAATTCAGTATTGAAAATTCATTTCCAAAAGATTGGTTAATATTTAATTCGTTCTAAAATATTGGATTTCTTCACTTCACTAATTTATATAATTTATTGTTATTACATACATTTAAATATTTAAAAATTATTATTTTATTACAACTACTTTTTTTTTACATTAATTAGCCTAATATAAAACATTCGAAATCACACAACTCGTATAAATATTTGATATAACATCAAGTATGTTATACAATTAGAGTAAAGTTGTTCCATACTAAAATTACAATGTATTGTAATGTCTCTTCCTCATTTAATAACACTACCACATATGGCTTACAAATAAGTAAACCAAATCGTTTAAAATATTGCATACAAAATTTAATAACGCTTTGATCATTTATTAATATTAATCTATTTTGAAAGTGATTTTATGCAAATAAAACGAACTTTACGTTTAATAATTAACAAGAAAATCAATATGAAAATCTATTTTTTGACAATTGAGTAATATATCAGTTGTGACATATTTTATTTTAAAATAAGAAAGAGCTGATGAATATACTAAAACAATGAAACGCTCAATAAATTTATAGAAGATTATGTTTATAAAAATAACAATACTAACTACCAAATATTAAAATCATATCAAAATAAAAATGAAATAAATATTGAGTTTGATAAAAACATTGAATTACAACCAGATTTGATTAAAAAAATCATATCTAAGTTAGTCAATATAATGTTTAAATTTCCTTTAAAAATATTTTAAGCTGCTAATTCAAATTTTAGTACTTTAGAATGATAATAATAACATGACTTCTCAATTCCACTCTATATTTTGAATAGTTATAACTTAAGAAATAATGGGTCAAAAGCTATTATTTTCTTAATTAGATCATTTTTTATTTAATAGCTAATTAAATATGTATGTAAACAAAAATATTATATTTTTTTAACTACGGCAGCTATTTGCATATAGGACATAAAATATCGAGATAAATATTTTTTCAACTTAATTCATAAAATTTAAATTAACAAATACTTGATGGCGCAGTATTACCAAAACATTTACAAAATTTAAGTTGAAAAAGTTAACTATTTATGCAAAAGTTGCTATTTTTAATTAACCTCTGTGGGTAAATAAAGGATCAGATTTTCGAGAATTTATACCAAATGAAAGGGCAATACCTAAAGTATTTATAAAAAAGTTTGTTTTAATTTATTTATTTTTCAAAAGATGACAACAATTTTAAGAAAAAAAAGTGTAAATTTATCAATTTTAAAAATTAAAAAAAAAAAGGTGTTATAACTTTATGAGGGGCTTCCCCCATTTATAGGGAAAAAGAGAAAATTTTTTATTTTTCAGGATAATGTATTCAATTTCATACTATTTGCGATCTTTTAACGTATCGTTGAAAAAATCAGGTCCAGTGAGAGTTACGAAAAAATGGCGACTAACATTAGAAAAAAAACACAGTAAAATTAATACCTTCTCATTTTCATTTCCAAACTATAATAGAAATAAAAATTGTAGAATTGCTCTCTAAAATTACACGATTAAAAACATAAAGATAATTATTATTATTATTATGAGAAACGACGTAAGATGAGATAAAAGTAACATAACTTAGTAATATTATTTCAGACTTGAATGATGACTCATTACTCACAGGAATGTCTCCGATTGATGAACAATAACTAGCGCATTAAAAAATAAAGAAAGTACTTAATTAAAGTTAAACGCCTTATTGTATAGTCGATCATATTGTAAATACATTTTTTTCACATGTTTATAATACTAATATTATTGTTTTAATTGTAGCCGTGATATAATGTAATTTTATCATGTTAACGAGACACAATAACTTAGAGAAATCCAAATTATACTTTAGCCGTTGGAGACCATAATTCGCATAAGCTGTTCAGAGGAAGAGATTTACTCAAGAAATTTAGTTTCTCATGGCCTAACGGTTTTACGGTGTACGTTCTTCCTGTATTTTATGTTTTCCTTACATTTTTACATTTAATATGTGCACATTGTGGGCTACGATAATTTTAACACTATAAAACTAGAAAAAAACGAGCGCATATCAGACTATTAATAAAGTGTAGATACAACTTGAAGATATGTAAACTAGAATTTTCAGATATAAATATGCACGACAGCCAATTAAATTTTTTTACTTACAAATGTTATGAAAATGTTCAGCAAATCTACGCTTACAAAGAATAATAAATGATCTTCACTCTACAAATTAAATAGTTTAAATTGAAAATCAAAATATGACTCCGGTGAACACAACTATCAAATACCAATAAAACATCAGAAATTGTTTATAAATTTAGCTGCTACTAATATATTTCCCATTAAAAAATTTTGCTTCTAAATATTTTAACATTTTATAAATTTAACTAAAAAAATATTAATAATCGACAAAAAAAAATAGTGATACTTAAAATTCTTTATTACACAAAGAGTCAAATTAAAACTTTGGTTAGTACTCCGAGTTAACACTATTATCATTATGATTTTTGTAATCCATAAATAAAATAATCTTTGATAAATTATTTATTTCGCGTTTTCTTTATTTAATGTTTGGGCTTTTTGCAATACATATAAACCAAAAAATAATTGTAATTTCGATTTCTCTTGTTGAAAGTAGAACAATTTACCTTTAAAGTGGCATTCTCAAGTTTAAAAATAAACGTTGCAATGTTCGAGTACGCGCATGAATAGATTTAAAACAAACTTACATTAAAAAGGCATGAAGACTAACTATATAGATACACCACCGAGCATGACGATTTACATGCTCAACGAGTACATTATTTATGTTACTCATAATTATTTAAAATAACCGAAAATATCTGATATTATTGAGATGATGTGATGTAAAAATACATTTTTATCCCTGACCCAAAACGTTAGTAATTCAACAGTCATTATATGACGCGATGCATTAATGTCAAACGTGCCCAATCGGTTGATTAATAAATTCATTAATTAACACCAATGACATGTGTGATATTTTTGAACAGTTATATGACATAAAAATAATGACACTTGAATACAAACTTATAATTAACGCGCTATTAAAATACATTTATAAGTACATCTAAACATAAACAATAATTCCGAACTATTGGCGTTGACTTTAAATCGAAATTGTCATTACAATAATAAACACACGCAAGTTTCAAATAAAAAGGCTAACCAGTAGGAAAAATGAAATATTGAATAGCATTTGGAAGGCGTGTCCGTTTCTTTTAATACATTAATTGTTTTAGCCCCCCAAATCCGACTGTCGGTGTTTATGCGGATGGCATTTTTATGATCGAGTTCATATGAGAAGAGCGACGTTTCATTGTCTCGCACATAAAGAAAAGACATTTTTTTTAAAAAAACTGACCACAGTGTTATAACAGTCCACCTGAGAAGCCTTTCGATCAATTACCGTGTACAAATATGTTCATGTATTGGTTGTGACGAATACTCTGACTGATTGCTATGTAAACTCACAAGTGCACACATACGACTTCCGAAGTAAAGAAAAACCGCCGCCGTTCATCTCGGAAACGGCGCGGACGGTGAAAGCGCAACGCAATGGTCGAGTTTTTTCTTATTCGCAAAAACACGTTGCTCCAGGGTTCGTACGTGTGTGAGTGTGTTGCTTTAGGCCCACGGGTCTAACGCTAAACGGGTGTGGTCGATCTGTATATGTACGCGCGCTGGCTGATATTATTGAGCAAACCGACCCCCATATTTTATATATGTATATTATGTACATACATTGGTGTTATGCAACATTACTGCAGTAACTCGTATGTGCCGCAGAAATGCGATAATAATGTGTATTATGCATACACTGCGGTAGCCGTTTAGTGGATGATCTTCTTTGATTCAACTCGCCGATATTTGTTGACCGGTTCTTCCTACTCTCGAAAGACCAGCACAGCGTCTTACAAATGACATAGTATTTTACATTAACTTCTATGTTCATATTTAATAAATAACTAGCCGTCCGATGGTATCACAGTAAGTCACCTGCGATAGTAACGATTGTTCCGATTTATTATTAACGCGTTACAAACGTCATTTCAGAACACTCGTCACGAAATGACCCAGGAGCCAAAGATGAGATCAACCCAAGACGCTTTTGGAATCCGTCAGAGAATTACAAAAGGTCAAAGTTTAGACAAGATAAACATAATGATATCCATATTATACTTTACAACAATAATGTGAATCTCATCGCTCAATCAATCGGTTTCTAACAGACCATTGGAATTAAATCTTTGTTTAATTCTAAAATTAACTTATTAAAAAGTTTTAATTGTGTAATACGCGACAATATTTAGATATATGTATTTGTCTTCGGTCGTTTTATGTAAATATTCTAATATACGTGTTTTTTCACAATACTACATTTTTTTTTTTTAATATCTGCAGTTTTATCCGCTCTAAAATAAACCAGAATATTATTAATTTGCATTTATCAATTTTATTAAGATTAAATTGTGCGACTTATACGCATTTGTTTTTAGAATTCAAATTATCGTAAAATCTCAAATGAAATATACCACAATGAATATGTTTACAATGAAGATGTATAAAAAAAGAAACAAACAGTTATGCAAACTCTAATTGTACATTGAAACTTGTACTTAATTTGTCTCCATTTTATGAATCTATTAAAATATATATCTTTGATATTCTACAATATTTCGGGTGTTACGCCGCTAATTTGCAATTTAACATACGAATTACCATAATAAAATACAGATAAAATATTTAAAAAAACATCTCTGCGTATAAATGTGCTTATTGACACAATTAACTAATAAAACTATTCAACATTTTCTCATTATGTATTGAACACGAAACGTTAATAACTTAATAACACATACAAATTGTTCAATTTTACTATACATAAAACGTTTTCGAGACATGAAATAATAGAGACGTTCAAAGATCTCCGCCAACGTTATCAAAATGATTATTAACTATAAGTTTATAAAATAAAAACGCATACATTAGTAGTTTTAAAGATTCATAAATATATAATAGAAAATCTGTATTTTTTTTTTTGCTATCTATTATTTCTACAAGTAAAATAATGGAATAGTTTTTTTTTTAGAATGCTATAATATATTTTACTTATATTTACCATTAAAAAATTAGCTTATCTCTAGTGTAAACTAACACAGTGCAGATGAGAATATAACAGTCATCTAGTTTGACCAGTAAAACGCGTTGCACCGTATTAAAACACAAATTTCTTAATTTGGTCAACGTGTTATTAATGCAAGTGCACACAGCTATAAAAAAACATAACTGACAGGACGAGTTCATTTTAATAGACAGTAATTTAATCAAATTAGTGACATGGCAATTATAAAATGTGGCTATAATAATTTATTATTTTATTGAAATAACGGAAAAGTATATCTTGTGATTACCGTGTACGGCTCCGCACCATTCGATAGTGAACAGACTAATAAAATAATTATTTCGAATAAATTCAAATTGTTGGTTTTCAAAAGCGATTTAATACAACATATTTCAAACAGAGACAGCGAATATTTAACAGATTGTCTCTTTTTTTTTTTAATTCACAAAACTAAAACATAATGTATTTGTTCTGTATCACTTAATCGCCAAAACTATTCGCTTGATATTTTCGACTACTATTTTATCATTTTAAAAATTATATATAAACGTTAAATACGAATTGGAAACTATTTATCTCATAACACTTATAAATCACGAGATAACAAAAGCATTATATTTAATAACAAAGAAACTCCGAAACATTTAATAGGATAATTAGTAATATTAGCACAAAATTTAATACCAATTGGTCAAAACTAACTTTTGATAACAATAACAACTCACAAACACATTTTCAAAGCGGTAACTCTATAAAGATACCACTATATTGTTTATTCATTCAGCATTTACGTTAATACAAGATACACGTGTAACTGTTGTTACCAGAATTCAAAATCAATGCAACCAAAAACGAACACTCGATCCGAAGTTACAGAGGTCGTTAAACACAAGTGACCACATTTTGTAACGAAATTTGCACGCACAAGTACCAAAACGAGTAACATTTCCGCTGTTTGGCTTTACTTGAAGATTCTCAAGAAGCCATTACACTTATAGAAATCGGTAGTAAGCCAACTTTACACATTTAAATACAACTTCATACCATCGGTAACGAGGTCTATACATTTTATCAATAAAATACTTTTCAACGCTTGTTTATCGTATGTAAATGTAGCAACCTATAACTACCTGATTATTTGACCACAATGTTAAATATGATTTCTAACCGAGACAGAACTGGCGAAACAAACGATTGGTGTAATTGATTTTCATATTTATTGCTGAATTGTACAATATTGAGGACCACCAGCAAAATAATCTCGAAAAACCCGGGAGGCCAAACTAAATAGTCGACGCACGTCAACAACAACACAAGTTGTAATATATTAATCCCAATTCGGTTAATAACAATTTGAATTAGCGAGTCATTAACATATTGTCATTAAGCGCACACAAATTTCACTTTCAAACAGAAAACAAAATCGTTTGACGAGCAAGCCTTTTTTGGTCGGTGTGCACTCATTATGTCCTATTGCCAACGTTTATAATTAATGTGTTCGTAGTATGCCATGCGATTGCTACCAATATTCCATCGAATGAAAGAATTTGACACATATTTTTATTACACTTAAAATCTTGTCATGAATTATCATTTCAATGTGTCTCGACTAGACGAAATATATTGCAGCAATTGAAAAGGTTACAAAAAAGTATGGAGAAACACTTATACAGATCAAAACTCTTGGACGATTTTGGATACACAATCGTTTTACGGATAAAATAAGTACGAAGATGTTTTTCTTTGCAAAGAAAATAAGTCTTTTTGTGTACCTCATCGATAAATCATATAAAATATAATTTTCATTTCAGTTAAACAACATCACTGTTACTATCAACGACAGTAAGTCTCTGGTATGATGTGAATTGGTATACTTGATATTATGCAGCAGTATCATTAATCAATCTTTAGTCTGTAATATTTACACGATGAATACTGTTGTTATAATCCTGCGCACTCGTCGAACACCCATTATCGATACGGTTAGCACGTGTAATGACCGTCATAAACGGATACTCCCACAACAACATCAGCGACCAGCATAGTAGTCGAGTGGCTACATAATATCTTATCTGCAATAACAATCGTAAACACGTTCCTCCCGCGTAACCGATTGAATAGTTGCGGTCAACGCCGGTCCAGTCAGACAGATCGTCGCCACCGCCAATATCATTACTATCGTCGAACACCACGTGGGTCGTTTGAATTAATCTCGTGTTTTGATAACGTATCGATATTTGATTGAACAGTGAATTTTACATAACCGCCGCCGATTTTCTTCGGGCGCATTACACAATACAGTCGGCCGTAAGAAAACCGTATCGCGTTCAAGAACACACTCCTACTGCTCTCGGACGTCTAAATACTGTTATTGTATAGTTAGCAGACAATCCTGCGATTCCGTCTATGGTAGTGCTATACGCCAAAAAGTCCCAATAATAACAGTATCGAGGATATCACGTTGTTATAAACTAGATCTGCTGAGTGTGTATGAGTGACTTTCACAACGTGCTGCACCGCGTCCAACAATAGGACACATCTATGTCTATCGAGTTGACTGTGTGACCGTGTAGACATTTTATACCCGTTATATCCATACATATTTAGTTCTATGTCATGCTAATACGACAATGCATTAGCATAAAATATCGACTTGGTTTTCTCCAAAATTCTTACTTAAGGTACCACCAATCGTATTATCTGAATGCTGACACATACACGCTCATTCATACATAGTAACGCGCAGACACAATAATCATCGAATTCGTATAGGAATCTAAAGATCATTGTTGTGCTTTGTGGTTCAACGAACGGCAATCAGCCGCAGGGCCTCGAGCCCAACGACTAACCGGTTAGGTGATACTAGAAAATTAAGGACTTGATATAACCCCAAGTGATATTAATAGTAAAATGTATTGATCGTTAGTCGGTAAAATGGAATTACCTTTATTACTACAATTTCATCAACACTTCTTCAAAAGTCAATGGGAATTTACTTGATAAAATCACAAGTAAGAAGGATATAAAATTTGCTATAACAAATATGTGTTCCTTAATGAGATATTACCAAATAATTTGTACAAATTTACTTGCTATTTTCGTCAGTGTTAATAACACATGCTTGTCATTTGTAATTACAAGTTTGAGACCTATCTAAATTATATTTATTTCTTTGTGCCTATTCTTTAGGGCATATCTTGTTAGTTAGTCTTGAAAATCTCTTAAAAAGTTAAAATATAAGGTTAAATGTTATAAAATAGCTGTGTATTTTTCTAATATAAGTGGCATTATAATCTATTGTATAAAACAATTGTACCGTAGAAGCAGAAAATTATATTCATCTCGAGTATTTTCATCAACATGTTGAATTGTACAACAAAGAACTCACGAAGCTCAATTCGTATGACAATTAGAAAATATACTCGAAATGGCAAATTAACACTTGCTTCAATATTTTTATTTTATTATTTTTGACACGGAATATTTTTTTGTCGAATAAAACGTTTGGCATGACTTACGTTACACACGTTGGGTTTGTTACAGTTTTTACGCCCACGGTTTTGCCCAAATCAAACAGAACAAGACGTTGACAAAATACATTGTTAAATAACGCCGACGGAAAAAAATTGGTGGTAATAATAAAATTATACAAATTTACACCATGTGAACACATTGGAAAGTAGTTCGGCCTCCATCTTTATTACATTAAGTAAAAGTTGTGTGGATACAGATTTTATTAAGGCTTGATAGAAATGAAATAAAACTCGGCACTTTAAATTACTAAACGGCCTTCGATCCTAAAAATGATCATAATATTGACACTGTGATTCCATAATTCCGAGTATATAAAATTGAATAATTGAAAAATACTTTTTGTTTCGAACTCGTGTACAATACATGGTAAAAACGAGTTAAAATCAGAAGATTAAACAAAAGTTATAAATGTTATATTATATTATATTATATTGATGAAAAATAGTGAGGATACATTCAAATATTTTTTATTACCTCACTTCCCTTAAATAATTGCTCAACAATGGCTTTACACTGCATTACACTGAGTAATTAATTAAGTGTATTAAACTTATGAACTAGAAATTAGGTTTTCCATCTTTTACATTAATTTAATATTGATTTCGTATATATATATATACTCGTAACATAGCAAAAGCTTTTGTTTATTAGAAACTATAATATCAACGCCAATCACATTTTAACAAAAAAATTAAATCAAACTTATTCTTTAATCATCATACAATACACATAATTTCACAACCTAATTTTAATAAAATAAAGCCATTTGAACTCATTACATAAAAAACATAAAACTGATATATATTCGCAATTAAATGACATCAACTTTCTGTTTTTAAATGTATTCATGTATATAGTACTCTATATAAATCACTGATCTAATACCAAAACGTTTAATTAACAAGGCTATCCAGTATAATAAATAGAGTAAAGCGAATTAAAAATCATAAAGTAGTAAGTAATTAGAAGTTGAAATATATTTAATTATGTACTGTGTAAATAAACACAAAATAGAAATGTTTTTTTTAAATATATAAAATTATAGCTTTAGTACAATTGTATTAAGTGAAGGTAAAAATAACAAGATAATATTTTTTCTCATAAGTTTCTAATTAGTCAATATTTATGGCTGAATAGTGAGTCTAAAATAATATAGAACACGACTAAAAATATAACACGCTTCATTATCATGGGATACACTTTTTTAATTGAATTTATTTCCCCACGAGACTACACGAGTGTAAAATTTCGTATTTCAAAAACTGAATAAAAATAAATTTCCAAACTCTAGTCATTCATTATGTCGTTGGAAAAATCAAATAAACTAGAAATATTAAACGTAATTGTAGTTGCAATAAAATTTAGATTAATTTTTTAAGTCTGTTACAGTTACTAGTTTCTTCTAAAGAAATAAAAATTTGAGATTATTATCTATGAATTGTCAATTTATGATACGAAAAAATCAAGCGTTAACGAGATATGTGTTACCAAATATTATTCTACTACAGTAAGTACACATTAAATACATTTGAAAATGCGGTAGACCGCGTGGGAATATTTATCTGGGTATCTAATGGCATTAAACACATACACCGCAAATGTACAGGGTCGTGTAATTGCATTAGTGCTCAACAACGACCTGGACTCGATAAGATATATTACTTTTTATCGCTATTATTATTATTATCGTGTGAATGTCGAAAGGATTTATATAACTTTTAAGTACACTTGAATGTTGCCGATTATGTTTAGACTCGCGAAACCAATCAACTAATTTACATAAACTATACTTATGAGCCTACAGAAATTACACCTTATCATAGCGATTTTCGTTTTGAAGTTTTTAATTCTGAAGAAAACATTAATTATCGTTCACCCGTACTCTATACTATATGCTAAATGCATCGCAGACAGCAATCAAGACTGTTACCACATTACGCAACCCCTTTAAAACGTACACACGTCTAATAATATAATAAAGTTAGTACAATAATAGAAAGCGGATGATAAATAATCGCATTTGTATGATATCGGACAATGGTCAATTTCCTTTTTCAGACTATACAAACGGCGCCCCATGCGATTGTGACACAATCATAACTATAATAATAATGATTATTATCATTACTACCGTGTGGATTTCAATTTGAATTGTCAGCCAGTCTAGAGAAGAATGCTAAAAGTGACATTGGTCATTTTTGCTAGTGTCACATGAGATGCACTGCAAAGAATGCACAACCGATGCCACATGAGTGAAACCGTCTAATTTCCATCCTTTACAATTATAATAAGAACTCACGATAATTAATTCTAAACTAATGTTCAATGTTTCTTAATTTTCAAAAGTACTCAGGCGATGAGAAAATCTTGACCCATTTTAAGAATGCCGCGAAATCAAAAACTGCAGTTTTTTTTACTCTCGGGTTTTCAAAATTTTAAGATACACTATTTTCCAATTATTATTAAAGAAAAACCATTTCGGACGAGCAAAATTATTCTTACTATCTTCGATTCGTGAGGTATTTTTCTACATATAACTACTACACCTCGCTTAAGCTCTGTACAATGAATATAATTTCGTAAAATCGGCATCAACGGAGGAAACTTTGTGTATACCAAATAATAATTTTACATTTTCGACCTTCGTGTCTTCAAGTGTAATGGTAATTCTGATGAGTTCGCGGTCGGAATAGATTATACCTCTTTGTTAAACTTCCATCAGCTCACTGATAACCATTTTACGTGAAACTATTGAGAAATATTTTTCGAAAACTTATAACAAAATTATAGTGATACTATGTGTAGTGCAATCTATTTGTTTCGGCGAATTCAGTGCACGCACAAGCGCGTGAATCGTTAATCATTATCAATTAGTCTACCACAAAGAGCAATGTATGAAGACTTTGTGTAGTCTAAAATAATTTCAAGAAATCATAAAACTGACCACACGGATGTCTTATAATTTTCCAACGTGAGAAAACTGGCAATTCTTGCTGAAAACAATTTTTACCGCACCACTCCTGTTCACCTCTATACTAATTATGCTGATGGAGGCTGTACAATTTGTAGCGGTCCACAATTGTCCAAACAAAATAAGTAGCATAAGGTTCTATGAAGGTTGATCTGAACCTGTTTAAGATTGTTTTATTCTCCAAGAATACTCCATTCAAAGTAAAAAATAAATTTGTTATATCATTTACTATTGATTCAATGTACAATAAGATTAAATTAAGAAAGTAAATCGATCAATAATTTAACCTAATTGAAGTCAATAAAAACGTGTTTAACAATAAATACAATTTGACACAAGCATTTGAAATGCATAAAAAAATCTATTTACAAATATATTGAATCAAATAGAATGTTTCCACCTAATTTTTCTTCGGTTTAATAATTTGCAGATAATTTTATCACTTTTATACAAAATCTTCAGTAATACATACGGTTGCCTCATAATATAATGCATAACAATGGCAAAATAGAATAATCTATTACTTATGGGCAGAACGAATCTGCAATTCAATTTTTATTACTAAGAATCTGTCATCGTCTCAGGTAAATGTCTGTGCAATGTATGAAAATCAAAAACTATTTATGCGTTAACCTTTTCCTTTGCATAATCCTATAAGAGTAATTACTTTTTAAAAAAGTCTCAATTATATACTGCCACACAAATAGTCTAGTCGTTAAAGTCACCACAAGAATAT
Organism: Daktulosphaira vitifoliae; assembly: GCF_025091365.1. Classification (NCBI taxonomy): domain Eukaryota; kingdom Metazoa; phylum Arthropoda; class Insecta; order Hemiptera; family Phylloxeridae; genus Daktulosphaira; species Daktulosphaira vitifoliae. Next base: position 29,183,564 of record NW_026099575.1, read on the forward strand.
AATGAATAATCTGAAGTTCAAGGGTTTGGATTGCGAATTAAAAAGACATCATTGTTAACAAACGTAATGTTTATTTATAAAACACTATTATTCCACCCGCAGATATACATTACATTATGAAGCTTTTCGTAAAAGTGCAATTACTTTAATATTACGATTCTCTAGACGGGTGTCATAAAACACGCGAATAAAATGCACCACAAAAGATAATAACAGCTATCCACTTTGTCTATATAAATATCTTCAGAGACATGAGGTAGGCGTTGTAATTCATGCATTATTCAATGGCAATAGTAAAAGTATACCAGGAAACTTTGAAAATAATCATATAGCTCTCGGACACGCCCTAATATGGCACTACAATCACTGTCAACCGTGATAATTAGTTTTCTCGCTTCATATGTTTTTTGCACAAGTAAAAGTTTAATGTAAAACGAATAAAAAATAATTAACCGGGTTCATCCCAAGTTGTAACAATATTTACATTATCCAACAACATCTAAGAACATAGTACTATTTTTAAAGATGTTATATTATAACATATTATTATGACATAAAAAATTATCTTATAAAAATTTTTAGGACTATTAATTTTATCTGGTTTGATTCAGATGATACCTCACAGTACGGATAACACTTTCTAGCCTTAAATATTTCCATGGATTTTTAAATTATTGCTCATAACTTAAAAAAAACTAAAAATGAACTATATTCTTTCAAACTATTTGGTAGAAATCCCGTTAAAAAAAGATAAACAACAAAGAAATTCCGTTGATGTTTTTCTTATCTTTTACACAAATCTTCTGTGGTGAACAATTCCCATGACTTGGAATCCGCAAGGATTAAATTGACTCATCAACAAATACATGTCATGTTTCTACAATGGAGCTAAACCGAGAAATCCGAATGACAGGTCCCATTGTGAGCGATAGATCAGAAAGGATGACATTATTTTATAAACAGAAGATTCACACCTTATGACAGCAAATCTATCGGCAAAAAACGAATAAGCCCACGCCGTCGCGTCGGCCTTTCGACGTGATATTATAACATGTATATTACATTATTAAATATATGATAAAATAATCTTCACCTCGTCGCCGTGTTCCCATAAACGACAAGTAAACGAGTGAGTGTGTTAAATGTTAATATACTTTCGACAATGCGCGACATGATAATTACTGATGTGTGGATGGCGACGGAGTACCATGAATCCGGCACAAGGTCGTTATTTAATATATTTTTTGTGAATGATCGATCCGCATTTCGCATACGGTGAAGAATGAGCGACTATATAAATTGTAATAAACGTACAAGTTTATTGACCCGGTAAGCATCGCGCAATACGACGAATTCAACATCTGATAATACAATACATTTTTTATTTGATCAGTTTTCAGTCTTGATATCATTGATCTATATAACTCTCTCAACTGATGCATTCTGAATAATCTATCAAAAACCGGATACCCCACTATTGTTTGTTTGTTAAGATACTTAACGATCACACAGCTTACCTTTGAGCGATATTATAAACGATACATGTAAAAATGTCGAAATTCGTGTGTCCATTTAACGACGTGCGAGGATAACGATAAACAACAGAAACTATTTGATCTTAATTTTAGTATAAATTTGTTCCAGTTTCATTAAAATATCTTGCCATATAGCAATAAATATAGTGATTCTTTAACTATGACTCACATAATATCTATAAAAATGCATAGTATAATTTTTTTTCCTTTTTGAAAATTAATAGCATTCCACATTCTATAATTAAAAAAAAAAAATCGTTTCTACCCACTTAGGTTTCTTAAATTTGGTCAATTTAAGTTTTTTAAATGGAAATATATAGGTATCCCATGACAATTTGCCATAAGAAAAGTATGTGGATTTTATAATTAATCAACTTACAAACAAGAAAATTATTTATCTATGAATTTGACTTATCGATTACAACTTTTGGACCAGTGTCTTGGAAGTTTTTTATTCTTTTACGTAACGATTGTAGTATTACGACAGTAGTTAAACGATTCCATATACAGAAAGAAATTTCTATTATGCACACTCGTTTAATAATTATTGTTATACATTATAATAGCATTACAAATAATAACAAACAGATCGATGACCGCAGTTCTCGAAGCGAAATGTTTCAAATGATATTTAACTAAACAAGGACGAATTTAGTTATAATTTTTGTCGCCTTTTCGTATACCACTTTACCACCGTAGTCCTTGGAAAATCGGTTAGTACATTGCAGGCGCGGTCACTACCGAGGGGGGCCTTTCTACATTATGAAGACAACCACCGACTGTCGTGAATAAAATTATAATATACTCGTATGTAACGATAGTAATAACTGTAATGGAGAAAATTATATAGTGCGGTCGTCACTGGAGTTGACGGTGCGTGACACAGTTGCAGCGTGCTTTAATAACACGGTTATCGGCTGATTTGCAAAAAAAAATTATGTTTACACTGACAAACTAGCATTGTATGAAAATATATCGAACGATATTTAGAAACAATAACACACCAGATATCGTATTGACACGAAAATCGTGAACGTCGTTCTTGATTCACCAAAAGAGGCGGTTAGACCTGTTGACTGAGGCAGTTGCAATAGCCCTGTCGGCCATTTCTACAGCAGTATGAACAGTAAATAACAACTTAATGTTCCTTCTTAACGGTACTAAATGAGCAAGACGCTTCCTAAACTCATTATTCATTGAACAGGTGGTCAGTAAAGTTAATAGACTTAAATTCATCGAAACTTGTCACCTGCAATCTGATAATCTGAGACTTAAAATAATTTTGTCGTTTTCCGTGGGAGCAACACGTTACATACAATGTTTACATTGAAATATATATGTACATTAATTACTTTTTAACGAACATAGACAGCAAATTATAACAATCTAGTTTCATTTCATACGATTAAATCAATGTTGAAAACGGTGACAAATTAATGACATATCTATAATGTAATTTGTAAACCTTCAATAATACTCGATTAGCATATCACACAATTAGTGTTCAACAAATGTTCAAGTCGACTATGAATACAACACTTTTCACAGTAAAAAATTTTAGTTTCCAATTCAATTTTTATATAATAAAATTAGAATGGATCATTACAAAGAAATAAGATAAATCATCAGTAATACACTAAATTAAACGGTAACGTATATTTTGTTATTTAATTATCTCTATTGATGCCGTTGGTCCTTCGACCTACATACTATTGCATAGGCTGTAGTATGGAGGCAGTGTGTTATACTAAAGTATTACTGTTGCAAAAACTTCTGGGTGAAAGAAATTGTATCGGTAGCAGCTTCGTTGTATAGATAATCGCACGCATTTGAAACAACGCTACTACATCTGTCTTATAAAGAACATTCAGAAGTTACAACATAATAATAATGTGTAATCTACGTCCTAAACTATCACTGTAATGTATTTTTTATATGACATGAGATAATTAATTTAGAAACCCGTTGAATAATTTCTTTAAACGTACGAGTGTTTTTTTTATTAAAAATAAATCATTCGTACAAATTACCAATCAATATTGGGCGAGTCAAATAAAACAAATAATGATTCACGACTGTTTCTGAACTATCTATTACCATAGTACAAACATTGGAATTTTTTTCTCTGAAACGCAAAATTATTAAAACATTATGGTGACAGTTACCAAAATACTGTAACAAAAGTATTGTTATACGATAATACAAATCTATACATTTTAAAATTTAAACAAAAACGGGCTGAATACTTTTATTGTATAGATAACTAATAAAAATTCAATAAATTTTAACTCTAAACAAACACTTTTAGAGGTTTTAAGGTCGTCTCTAAAAAATATTTGTCCTCTATCCTGATATATTAAACATGCACACGATTGTTTCTTATGAAAAATGACAATTACGCATATTTCATCACATGTTTTTTTACCACGATTTTAAAATAAATGACAGTACACGAATTATGAAGTCACAACGTATTTTAGGACTGAAACTTACTGTTCCTAAATAAAGTTATATTTTACAAGCAGCTATGTGTTTACTTGGAGATTCATCGATATTAATAAATGTGAGCAACAATATGATGTGACCTAACGTTAGCACGAGATAGTAAATCGGGTAATTGCTAATTATACCAACTAAGTTTAATTACTAATATTCGATAATCGAGTTGTACAACAGTCAACAAACAAAATGAAAATTTGAATACACAGTTACATAGTGTCAAATAATAATTATTTCCAAACAACGAGACATAAGTGTGCACGTTGTAAAAACAACTATGCGCAGTAATTTCGTCAACTCGTCACGACGTCAATACTGAAATCTCGTTTTCAAGGAATTATTTCTGTTTTACAGAAACAAAGAGAAGACGATAAATTTAGGTTATACGCATGACATTCGTTCAGTATTGAAAATGGGAATTAAAAAATAATAACACCGATAAACACACGTTGTCTTAAGTTCACACGAATAACCCCAATAATACCTTCAAACTCACCGGTGACGTTGCGTTCTACTACAATTTCAATATCCTTACAGTACGGTCGTGATGTCCGATACAGATATATCTGCCGGTGTCCACCGTCTAAAAAACGTATTCTTATAGATTACTTATCAGAACACCTACAGAACGCACGCGGGTAAACAATATTATAAGCACAGAGCCAGTTAACCGTTCGATCACGCTGCATTTCAGGTTTGTTATTTTTCACTCAGTTTCATTGTGTTCGGCCTCTGTTTAAATGGGCGTAAAATTCTGCAAAACCGATACTCGTTTATGGCGCGTGCATTGTGTTATAAAACATTGGAATTCATTTTTTTACATTTTGTCCGAGCAGAGTTACAAAATATCGATACCGTTTGAGCAATGCAATTTTCACTATATTCTGTTATTCATTTGGCTATTACCATAACTTTGTTATTTCTTAATTCTTACGAGTTAAAGTAGCTAAATGCGTCAACTGCGGGTTTAAAGTACAGTGCATAATACCCCACCCCCCCCTCTTCATGTTCCATAACGTCCAAATGTCTAATGCGTGTTTCTTAATTTCCATAGTAATAAAATAAAGTTACTTTGATTGCAGTTAAGTTGATTACTATTTCAGATCGTGTGTTTTTTTGTAAATAATTTCTGAATATTTGCTCGTCATACGTAATTTTACTTTTAACTAGGACCTTTTCGTTTATTTTTCATAATGATTACAATACAAGTGTGATGAATTTCGTCATGCTGTGATTTATAGACTTGTACAGAAAAGCAAATAATACATTTGTTAATATCACACATTCACGTTTCTATAATAATGTGTTTTTGTCACCCATGGTGGCCATATTAAAGCATCATCGCGGTCGTCTCCTCTATTTCTACGCTTATGTATTAACTCGACCTTGTTCATTATTCAAACACGCACAATTACTAGGCCGTGTTGATATTCCGACACGATTTATTCGTCTTAGTATTATTTAATTGTTATCAACCCGTGCCTGGTGTTCGCACGTTCAAGTCTCCGGTACTGTCGTTCGTATACATACGTTGTACAGCGTTATGACATCATAATATTTGTCTCGTTTAGACTTTCCCCCTCTTCTCGGAAAATCCAATAATTGTCACCGTCTAATGAATTATCTGATTTGTACTCTAGTCACGTACCACCTCCGCGCCATCACTCTCTATTTGAGTTATGCGATGTAGAACTGCAAATCGTCTTCATATCACACTTATACACTGCTAAATTGAACACACAAATATAATAGGTAATCACTGTTTGTAGAAAGCTATTATGAACCCCGTTCGTGTCTTAAAAATTACTTGTGATTATCAACACCAATCGAAAGAACACACTTCTTTTCGTCAAGACAAATTTGAAATCACAAAACGATATCAAACGGAGAAATTAATATACTCAAACATAAATCAAATTTATCGTAAAAATATTGTAATTTCATTTTAGTTTTTTGCTGATTATTAGATTTTTTGTATTTACTCCATCGTTATGACTGAGTATTATTTAAATATATGTTTATTATCTACATCAAAAACTTCATTATAAATAAGAATATTCTTTGAATTTCATTGAATCTACTAGCTCGATTAAGATATTCTGCCTCGTTAGATGTAAAATAGCCAAGGGAGACAGTTCAGAAATAAAATAAATATATGACGACTTGTAGGTAACTCTTATAAAAAAAAAACTCTCAAGAAGATATCACATAATATTTGACTGAGGTGATAGCAATTGAAACTATTATTAAGATGCTTGAAAGGTTTAAAAAAAAATTAATGTCGTTTACGAGATTCAACTTACGCGAACGTTATCAATTTAGTTAAGCTCACTGCTCATTAATAAAACTAACATCTTAAGAAACGATTTTCAATGGCAACTATTGTAGTAAAAAATAACACCTCGTAGATTTTTTATAACGTTCGTTCATAAATGGTACGTTTTGTTCATTCATCGTCACTGTAACCATGGAAATAATTACTATTTAATTTTTCGCAATGCTTTCCATTTACTAGTGGTCTATGATATAAATGATTGCCTAATGATAATAATAATTGTGTTTACTCACCATAAATAATAACACTAGAGTACAGTTTATATACGAGAGCGTGCGAATATAATAGATCTAATATATCGGTCACTACACGACTGCGTATATTTGTATAAGGTCATTATAAAGACTAGGAACAGGAAGATAATTTTTAATTATTTTCTTCTAAGCTGTTTCAATAGACAGGTGTCTGAGTATAGCACGCTGTTAAATTTTAATAGGCAATAGATTTTGACCATATTATGAACGCAATGTTTGACCTACCCACCTTTAAAACATTTTCTTAAACGAAATTGACCAAACATCTAAATATATTTTTTATTTCATTAATCGCACTCAACAAAAGCTTTTATAACTGGACAATTGTTAGCTATGGTGTACTCTGTATTATCTAACATAAATGTTAAAATACATACATATATTCTGTGGAAATACTGTACAATCCTCTGCTCTCTTTCTCTTTCATTAACTTATTTTGTTCTTATGTCAATCGAATTCAATTGTAATAAAGAATCGGCTATAGTGACACGTATGACTTGTGGACGCATTTTTACTTGTAGACGGTGATAAGTATGAAAATAAATGGGTCACAGGACACGCGCTTATCAAGGAGTGCCGAAACAAATAAGAGAGAAGTAACGCCCCCGAGGCCCATCTGTATAATTGGTGACAAGTACTTTCGACGGTTAAAAAATTATACAGGTGTAAAAATTATTCACAATATACACATACGGAAATAAAAGTAAATTGAAACTATTTAAAATTTATTGAGTATGTTGCACCAATAAATCACTTCAATTCACTAACGAATGATATGCTTTGCAACTTACCCGATACAGCTCAAATTCTAATTATATATACATCGTTATTCAAAATCCTAAGCATTTTTTTCTTGCTGTTAAACAAAAGTCTTTAGGTAAATCGGATACATGTTTATTGTTTGTATCGTTTTATACTGATTAAAAGTAATTAATTTAAGTATAGCCAAATGCCTATTGAGCTTCTGGATAGTTAATTTGTTTAACATAAACGATTAAAGAGTCCACCAATATCAAATGTTTCTAGAGTTAAACGATTATAGAGCATTTTATTTTTTGTAATTTAGTTCAAATTTTAACTAAATTACAAGGTCAAAAGAGTTCACGCATCATAAAAATCGTCCTCGAATTTTTTCTTGCCTCCGAAATGATTGATTACAAGAAAATATAATGATATGTTTTAGTTTTTATTTTATAAATCACCCAAGTTAGATCTGGGTCACTGATGCAAAACAAACAGATATAAATAATTGCAATTAATCCACTGTTAAATCATAACATAAATATCTAACCTTTTCAATCAACCGGCAAGTTTTTGACGCACTTTCGATACTAATTTTCCTTTCTACGAAAATATCATAACATAATTATCTGATAGTAGCTAAAAGTTCAATAACCAATCAATCAAAAATAGTAACAAAAATGTAATAGATATTTAAAAGACATCGTGAACGTAAAAACGATACATATTTAACTATCAAATAATCAAAACCATCGAGTTTCAAAATAAATAGACGTGACTTAAAGAATAACTGATCATGGAAAAGATTCAACTTAGGATAAAAATATCCTTAGGTAAATTCTAAATAATATATTTACAAACATATAATGGCTTCGTTAAAATTACATTGCTAATCTAAGTAAGAAGTTTTTAGTTTTTCCATGGAAATTATAAAATTATTTGTAGAATACTGCAATGGTTGCATATCCAGTTATATGAACAATAATTATTACGAGCATGTGTGACCAACCACCGCAGAAGCTGAAATAATAAAACAAAAATTATTTGACTTTGTAGTCTTGAACTTTCTCTCTTTATATACTAATACTTATTTCTTGTTTACCAAAACCCTGAAATCGCTCTGCAAATTGTCCTTTAACATTGCATAGGCACACACTTTCGCAAGGTAATATTGTGTATTGAATTTTTATTATTCTCATTAATCGCTTCGATTAATTAAAGTGTACAATCCACGATTGTTATTTTAAGTAATGACCGAATGTCGAGTGTAGTAAAGTCGCTGTAATTGAATTCTCAATGAATTATCATCAATTATGACACTTCCTGAGTACTATTAATGCAACTGCACTATATGAATTGCGCCGGCTATCGAATAGAACTCTGTAGACAAATTAAATTTCGTTCCATTTGATCACATATCGCATTACATCATAACAACGGTATACCGGTCACTTATGCACTGACCAATGGCAACTACAGGAGATAGCAGACACTTTATTCGCACAAAGAACAGATTGCTTTCCACTCACACGAGTATACAAAATATGTAATAATAATTACCAACAAAGAAATCTATGTAGTCCGAAACACCTTAAAGCTAGCAGTGTCAAACCAGTGCGCCACTCAACCTGCATGCTTAAACAACACATGATCGAGTTGCAGGTGTTATACCTAAGCAACGCGGTATACCGCCTTGCCACCTCGCGGCGTTAGGGTATACCGAAATCGGCCATCGTGATTTATTATGTTTTAATAACTGCCCGACATAAAACACTACTCAGCGATGACCCGTTTGAACTTATGCCAGCGGTACATCGATTTGAGCTGTGTTAAAGCATGTGTTCTACGATAATCTAAGGTAGACGGGTATAAGAACACCGAGTATGGTGTAAGCTCAATCAACTCAACACACTACCACAGTTTCACAAAATGAATATTCCTCTTGTTCTCTTAAAATTTAATTTTATAATTTTAGATGATTGACTATTATTTATAATTAAGCGGATTTGGTCAATAGTCATTAGATATTTTTCGCGCATTGTTTTCAAAAGAAACGGTGATAAGACGTCTTCCTAGAACAAATAAAACTTAAAATTCACTTACAATATGACGTCATATCATGAAAATTGAATTTCCATATATAGACTTCATACGAAATATTTTACTTCGTAAAAATGTAACTATAGATATATTTGTGACTAATAGATTCATAAATAGAATTACAATTTTCTATTTAATCACTAAGGCTTTCGTCGCTAGTCACTTAAACATAATAGTTAAATACATGAGTACATAATTTTTTCATCACCTTATCTTATTTAATTCACTATAACATTAAACCAACCAGTTAGACATTCGTGTGGATAAAATAAATTTTGGGCACTAAATCAAACAAAAAAACGTATACATACTAGATCATTCATTTTAAACTAGTAGTAATTTAATTAGTTTTACATTGTGTATAAACATAATTCAGCCATAAAACTAATACTTAAACGAAAATGATTTACATAAAGAAGTTATAGAACATTATTAAGTTTAAATTATTGACGCTTAAGGTAATTAAGGAAAAAGTACATGCTCAATGAGACGTAGCTTGGTTAACAAAACTTTCATTTAGAAGTAAAACAAATATCAAAAACTTTATTAGAAAAATACTAAGATTATTTATTAAAAAATATTTTTCTATCGATTTTCAAAACTCTATATTCGCCAATATTAAAATTTCATAAAAAGCATTCAGCAACCGCTCTTCTCTTCCAGTTTTTTCTTTAAATTGTTGATAACTTCAGAAATACTGGTTCAAAAGTTGTTATCAGCTAGTAATTTTTTTAATTAGAATATTATCTAGTAAATAAGCTAGTTCACAAGATATGTGTAGCCATTTGAAATAATTAAGTTGACGCATTTTTAAAATATAAAGGACGAAAATGAAAAATACTTCATGGTACATAAATTAAAAAAAACATATAATAAAAAAAAATCAAAAATGAATTATTATCAATATTATTTTAATTTTTCGATTAATTAAGTGGTTAATAATAAAAGAATTATTCTGTTTAGTTCATTAAATATGATTTATGAAACGTACATTTCACGGTTGCCACAAGTTAAAATTTTCATAATTTTCCAGCCATTATATTTTTTAACTATTTTTCATTATATTTCATGTTTGACTAAAGTTAAGAACGTAGGTATGCATTAATGCACATAGGTAATTACTTATGTGAGGGTTGGGTGAAACCAAACAAATAATGCTTGATGTGCTAAAACTAAATTTACAACTTCATGAGAGACGTAAAATAATTACTAACTAGGAGGGCCATTGTAAACAAATAAAAAAACTTTTTTTTACATAATTATATTTATATCATTTTTGTTTCGCCTTATTATCATATTTTTGATAGTTAAAAATAACCACAAATACGTTTCAAATTATATAAAAAAAATTGTTAATTATTTATGTTTGTGTTAAATCCTAATAAAAAAATCTTCATAAAATGTAGTTATTTTTACATAATTTTAGTTAATTAGAACCAGCACTCCGGTAATAGCAACTATGTTGAGGGTGTTGGAATTTTCGAAATAAGTAAAATTTGATTCCTTTAACAACCTTCAGTTAGTATAAATAAAAATACATGTAATAAATAATTTACCAAAACGAGAATACAAAAAAATCAAAATATACGAAAGATACAATTGAATTTTATAACTCAAAACAAAAATATAAAAATTCCTGACCATTTTAAAATATCTTCACTTCCATTAAGAACTTAAAACATATTTTTCATGTAATTAAACATTGTCTTTTTGACCTTAATGTTTTGCACGATATAATCGCCAGTTCATTGGACTTCTAATACTTCAAATAATAAACAAATGATTTTATACAATACAGTTAATAAGAAAAATATATATTTATTTCATGATTCCGTTATTAATATAACATGATCATGTTAGAAAACATTACATTAAATTTTTATTTAAAACGATTAAAACTAAGTAATATATGCATTAAACCAGTTTACGACCCAATAAAAGAAATGTTATAAAAATGTTTAGCTTTGTAATAGAAATCCAACATATTTAACAGAGTCTTACTTTTTGATTACACCAAAATAGAAAAATAGTTATTAACGTCAAATAAGTCGTCCACTTAATAAATTAAATCCACAAGTTCTACAGTTTTACTCGTATCTTTATAAAACAGTACACTATAAACAAAATCCTCGTTATTCCATTATATAATGTTGAAAACACTTAACATAACTGATGAATTATTGAAAATTAAAACAAGAAAAATATAAAAAATACATAATTATTGATTAAATCCTATATTTTTCATTTTGTTTAGGAATATGTTGGTTTAAATCAAGGCTCAATGTGGGGGAAGACGCAAGGAGACTCAGTTTTGCCAATTTAAGCACCGGTTTAGACCCACTTCAATGCAAAAGTAGTAATATATATTTATTTATGATTTATTAAATGTTTTTTTCGACTGTCCTAAATAATTGACTTAAAAGGCACATTTTCCTTACTTGTACGCTCTTCAGATTTTAATCAATAGGAGAAAATTGGACTATTTTTTGGGGGGCTAATTTTTTTCATATAAATATAGTGTTCTCAAATGTTTTTCGTTGCTTTTTTTGTATGTTATACTACATTATTATCATACTTAATTTATAAAACTACAACTAAATCAATAACTTCTTTTTATTCAAATTTTACAATGATTTTAAAATTTTTAAAAACACTTAAAAGCTCTATTAAAATATATTAAAAGCTCTTTTGAAATACAGTCTGAAATTTCTATATTTTTGTCTCATTACAGTGTACATTAAATAATATATTTTTAACTAATAATAATTAGATTATCTCAGATCAAACTGACAAAGCTTCTACATTTTTATGTAATAATGATTTCATTCAAATATTCTTATAACAATCATTCTCAGACTACATATAAGCATATTTTTTATTAATTACCACTAATAAAAAAATGAATTCATTATTCTTATATTTTTACAAAATTTAAAAATAGCAATTTTTTAAAGTTTTCAACATAAAAAATGTTGATAAGTCGATAACAATTTTAGGAGAAATACTCATTGAGTTGTAAGCATTTTATACATAGAATGAGTACTGCATTCGCGTTCCATACTCACTATATGTATTAAAACGCTCGTTACTTAATTAATACTTGCCTCTAAATTGTTATTGGCCAATCGAAATTTTCTGTAAGAAAAGGGCTAAAAAATATATATTTTTAAATGAATAAAATAATTAAGTGTTTTTATTTTTAATAGTGATAAAAAATAAGAAATATGTTTTAAAAATGGTCTAGGAAGGCAATAAGTATATAAAAAAATTGTTAACAAAATGATAATTGTATCATGTTATAAGCGATATCTGTTTGTTCTAAAATACTATGGTATTTGCAATAGGTTATACAAATTATTTTAATTTTAAGATTTTTGTAGTCTAATCTTAATAAAAAAAGCGTTTAAACATTTAAAAATACATAATTTATTAGTAACACAAAATTTAAAGAAGCTTAACAATTTATAAGGGGGCTAAGCTTCCTTATTTTCATCAGTGTTTGTGTTAACAAATATACAAAAATACATTCAATCAATCGGATTTTAGAAATATTGAAAACTATTACCCCGTTATTATGGATTTATAAAAATCTTCATTGTCAATTAATATCTAGCTTATATTTAAAGTAAACGAATAAACAAAAATTAATTTATAAAATATTACACATTATGTGATGTATTACAAATTATTTTTTGAAAACCTTACTTGAAAAAATAAAAATTATTTTTAACTATATTGAATACATGTTACGTAAGAGACAAATTATCTAAAAACTCTATCAATCACAATTTGTAACCTATTTTAACTTTATGATTTTGTTTTAAAAAAAATTCATTTATCAATAAAAGTTAATTTTCAAATTCCTCTTATAATAAAATATAAAAAAAAAATTATAATAAAAAAATTGAATTGATAGTAAAAATAACACAAATACAATTTTTGTAAACTAAATTAGTTAATATTTTATAAAATGAATTTTAAATTCTTGTTACAGGTAAAAATATTTGTTCAAGTTTAGGGAGAATCAAAATTATCAATAATTTTAAAATTCCATTAAAGTAAAGATAGTTAGATTAACTATAGAAAGCGTTTTGCAACAACTTAAAAAATACTATTTAAATATTACAATAAAATTTAGTGAAAATTTCGAAAAAATAAGTCATCAATAATAACTTGATTGGAGTTGATAAAAAATATTCGGTAAATAAATAAATGATAGTATTCTTCTGGAAAGTTTTAAATACTATCCATGTTTTACTATTGTCATTCTAATAATCGAGATTGCAACATGTTATTAAATAAAAACAGCTAACTTATGGTAAGAAAATCCTTACCTTGCTCTCAACCTTTCCGATCTAGTTTGGTTTCTTGTCTGGTTAGATGCAGAACTTGTCATCGAGAACATTGTCGATGATGCTGCTGGTATTGGTACTGGTGTGATCACAGTAGCAGCAGCAAAGGTCCTGTTAGCCGCAGCGGCAGAACCAAGAGTCCCTGTAGCCCGTACGTGCACGGTTACCGGTAACGGGCCGGACGGACCAGAAGTGCGAACCGTCCTGTAACCAGATGATAGGATTGGCAGCATGAACGCAGCCCATAATAGAGTCGTTATCACGTTCATTGTTTACCCGGGTTAATTGCAAATCACGAGTCGCCAAATGCGGCGCTCATAATACAAAAAAAAACCTCTAGTATTTATTAATTGTTTAACAATTCACAGTAAAATATTTCGCAACTCCACGAGTCGAATTATATCAATTATTATTTTTAATTATAGTTTTTTTTTATTTTGCAATAATTAACTCTAGGGTATTTATAGTCCTCGGAGAGAAACCCGATTTTTTCTAAGAAGTCAGATATCAATACACGATAACACACGGTATCGGTCGGTATGTGTTTACGGCGCACAATATAATGTACGTCGACGATGGTCTGGCGTACGACTGACTAGCTACCTTCAAACAGCTGCGTCAAACACACGCGAGTCCAGGGATACGTTTTTACTTTCACTGAAAAAGAAAAATAACCATGCGTGTTATTAGTTTGAATCTAACGGATTCGTTAAATTATTCTCTTTGTTTTCTATGACTAAGAAACAATTAATTTACTAAATACTGTAGCTGTTTAATATTTCAGTTAAAAGATATATATATATATATATATATATATATGCAGTGCTCGAATTGGGGGGGTGCGCAGGGGGACGTAGCTCCTCTACTTTTTTTAAAATTTTTTTGCGCACTCCAACTACTTTTTTTTATTGGAACGGGAGGACGGTGGAAAATACCACCTCTTTTTTTTTTTTTAAATATTAGTATGATAATGAAATATGATTTATTAATAAATACTAAATAAAGTAATGAGTAAAAAAAAAAAAAGAGGTCTTCAAAATACTAGGGACGCAGTTTTCAAATTGTTAAGTTGAGCTCCCCTACTTATTTTTGGCCAATTCGAACACTGTATATATGTATTAAGATATTTATTTATTAAGAGTTTTTAAATTCGAATCAATGTTTTCAAAAAAAAAATTTTTTTTAATTTATAAACGAAGCATCTGACAAAATTTAAATAGAGCCTAATGACTTAAATACAAGGTGATTTCTTAACTACGCTTTACAAAATATTTTTGAAAATATTAGATCTAATCATTATTTTATTTTTTAACAGTAATAGATTTTTGTTGAGTTGCTTTATAGCAAAAATTAATTTTCTACAATCATTCATTATACCTCACTCATATATAACTCATATCGAGTTTCGATTTTCAAATGGCAATCTCCAATTTTTTTATATCGTCAGATTTATTTAATTCCATAAAAGTGGACACTAGACTAGTGTATCCATTTACTAAGAGCTTACTAAGTATATTTAATAAGCTATGGCTCTGGTTAATACTAGTGATAATCCGTGTCTACCACTGTAGGCTCGCTGATGGGCGGCCTTATGCAAGTTTTTAAAAAGATAAAAAGCATCATTTCCCTAGTACAAAGGTAACAGGAAACCACTACACTCAACGTTTTCTTTAATTAAACCAATTCAACTGTAATTCACTGGTGTCAAACCAATCTTCTAGTTTATAAAAAAAAAACACGAGTTATAAAAACTTGGAATTTCATAAAAAATACATAGAATAATGCTGGTAAAATAAGTTTAAAAACCATTTTTTTTACTCATAAAACTTTTGTAGCAACTTAATGAAAATTTTACAAAAAATTTATTTGTTTTGCTTGCACCAATGCTTAAAAATAAATTCTAAATTGTACACTGCTTACAATTTTGTCTCAGGAAAGAATATGTATAAAACATTTCTTTACGACACTCTAAAATAAAATATATTTTTATCACATATTTTTTTCATCGTCGATGAATAATACACTTCGTGAAATACATCAAACCTGTCGCTATATTTTTTAATTTAGACTTTTCAAAGCTTTTTCTCATGTTGCTCTTGAGATTTCGCAATATACGAAGTGTTGTATTTATCGAGATTATTAGTACTATTGATACAGTAGTATACTACTGTATTACTATTAATACATTATTATTATTATTATTACCAATAACATGACGTAATTCAAGACGTATTTAGAGATGATTGATTGCATTTTACGATTACTTAAATTTGAGTAGTACACATTTTTTTATAATGCTGGTATAGCCAATTAAATCAGTATGTAATAATTAATACAACAACTTGAGCTTCAGGTTGAAACATTGAATTGCCTGTCATCCTTTCAAAAATGTAATAAAATTTGCTATTCTACTTGATAAAGTATTATTTTAATTTTATTATGAAAATCAAAATATAATTCGCCAGATTTCCACAAAGCTAAATATTCAACATAAACATAATCTTAGTATTGATAAGTTATCACATAAATTTGCAAATAATTTATATTTGCAGTTTGATCCAGTAATGTTGTATATCATATCAAGGTTTCAAGTGAGAGGATTTAAATTCATGAGTGTATTTTTCTTATACTAAATTAAAACCATTTCGAAATTAGCTATTGAACTGATTGAAACCGAGCAAATACAATTTCATCATTTAACATAAGAAGTCCAGTAATTAGGTTTTCTTTTCGGGGTAGAGAGGATATATATAAGAAAATATTTCATTACCCCTTTAAATCAAAATGTTGAATCTTCATTATGTTATTATACACGACCTGGCCCCATTATTGCACTTCTGATAACGCCATAAAACAAATAATATAAAAATTTGCGATGTTCATGTGTAAACGAACATGTGCACATTATGGATACACATGTGTATCAGAATCATAGGTAAAATTAGAATAATAATTGTGGGGATACTAAATTAATTTTTCCTCCCTTTAAAAAATATTTTTAAACAGTAGTTTTAGTTTTAGTTATTATAGAGGTGGACATAATGCCCATGCACTCAGACCTGTTGGTCCATTGGTGCATACCTCATACCGAATTGTCTTGATTCGGTTTACCCACCTAAATGTTATCACCGAAGTGTTATTGCAATATACTTTTCATCGTATAAGACCATCAATTCACCCATATGGATGACCAAAGAGTCCTGTCATTCTGGCGAAATTCAGTAACTCTCTGGATCATAGGTTTTTAATATCTTCTCTTTCAGGAAAGGTTTACTCAAGTTGTTTGATCTTAGTGTGGACAAGGCCTCACATTCACACATAATGTGAAATTAGTTTTCCTTTTCTACTCCACACTTCCTGCACAATGGTGATTCCGATACACCATCGCATAAATTGCTGACTCTTTGCTAGTAGACGGTTCATCAAGTGTCCCGTTGTTCGCATTGAGACCTTCGAGTTCACGATTCTTCTGCAAAGAATCGCCAGTTTACGCGGGTTTATGCGGGTTATCTCGATTTAGAAAAAAATTCAAATATTAATTTCAACGGTATTGATTTTCCCACTCCAATTAAACAAATAAATAAGTTTGAACGTAACAACCCGTTTTTGTCCATCAACGTGTTTGCATTAGACGATAAAAATAATGTTTATCCATTGCGTATTATCAAATTACGTTCGAACACCAAACACATCAATGTACTTTACATCACGGAGGGTGGTAATAGCCATTATTGCTACATACAAAATTTCTCTAGATTAGTCTCCAAACAATGAAGTGCCGATCATTATCATGAAATCTATTGTAAGCGCTGCCTCTACGTGTTTACGGACCGAACGCTATCGTCCCGTCCGAGTGGACAAGCGGGTCTGGATGAGCATTTGAAAATGTGTGATAAGTTTAAAGAAGCGCGAGCTGTCCTACCCCCAGTCGATTCGGACCAGTCAATATTGCGCTTCAAAAATACGAGTCAATTTACGCTCTTGTTCCGAGAGTTTGTTCGTAGGATCCCTGTTCATCCAAAGTTCGTTATGTTGTGGTTTTTCTATGTTTTTGTCCATATAGTTCCCACAAGTATTTGAGAAATAAAGGTCCATCACAGCAGAGCTCGATACTGTGATAAGGCTGTATACTCTATGGTGCGCCAGGTACCATAGAGGATCCTAATGGTCACTTACCTTACGGCTAACTACCCTGTGACAAGTTAGCCACCCTTTCACTTGGTATGGCTGGGTTAGGGGGACCTATTCGCTGTTAGCAAGCAGGTATACCCAGGACTACGGTCCCAACTAACCAAATCATGACCGGCTAAAAGCAGTGGTACGCGTCGTCACCTCCACTGAATTAACTAGGGTCCGTGGGGTTGTTAAGCCCGTGATCCTTGCGGATCCCCCTGCGGGGTAAACAACAGTAAATATAATTTTTTTATTTTTGGGGGTTCTGATGTAGATCTAAAGTATTTCAGCACCAACTAGTACCCCATAGTTGCATTAGTGATCAGAATAATAAGGTTTAAGATTTAACCCTAAAAATAAAGTTATGGGACAAGCTGTCCCACTAGCTTATATTAACTTTTAACCCAGCATGAATATCATGTTACTATTTTCTTTTAATACTTTTACAGTTTTTGACTAAGTTAAAAGAATATATTTTATCTTTCTCAAATAAGTAAAATTTAAATTTTTTTATTTTTAAATTTTTTCAAAATTACAAAATAGCCATTTTTTAGCTCATTTTCTTACAAAAAATATTTATATGGGTCGATAACACCTTTAGGATAAGTACTTAATGAGTTGCAAGTATTTTAATACATTGAGTGAGTATGTAGCGCTGTCGAAGAATGCGTTATAAATAAAAACTAATACAAGTTGTATAGACCCGCGCCACATACCTAATTATTTATTAATGGGGTGTAGTTATGATTTTGTTCTAGGAGGAAATCCTATCATCCCCCTATATCTACGCCACTACTATGTATTAAAATATTTTTAACTCAATAAATATTTATCCTTAAATTTATGTAGACCCATCAATATTTTTGGTAAGAAAAAACCTAAAAATGCCTATTTTGAAATTAAAAAAAAAATAAAAATATACATACTTTTAACGAAGTAAAAAATTATTATAAAAAAAGTAACGCAAAATATTCACTGGATAGAAAGTTATTATTGATGTCAAACCTGATTGGACACTCTGTTACCCACCATATACTAAAATGCTATTAACTTAATAAAAACCTATTTTAAATAATTAATAAATAAGGATATCAACACCTAGTGAGAGACTGTATATTAGCAATGATATAAAGGCATTTTCACCATGACATGTTTTTTATGTTTAAAAATTCTCAGCTCTGACCAAACAGATTTGTCTGATATATACGTCAAAAGAATTAAAATTTAAACTAGTTAAAATGATTGTATTTTCAAAATTTAAAAAATTTTAATTAAAATTGGCTAAGGTAAAAAAATAATTTTACCATCTTATAATTGATAATATATATATATATATATATTATAGTATAAAATAAAGATAAAGGTAAATTTTAAACAGTGATTGTCTTAAGAGGGAGTATTTAAAAAAATTTACCACCTCTTACCAAACAAAAAAGGCATATATACTATAAAATGCCCTTATAATTATAGGCGTAATCTGTGGACATCTAGAGTTGACTTAGCCCTTCTAATTCTACCTCAAAATAATCATTAAAATTATTTATAAACTTATATTAAAATATTTTTTATATGAGAGGAGAAATTAAGTTAGGTGCACAAACACTTTGTTCAAATTGTGCCAATGTTTAAACCAATATTCGATTTTATTAGGTCCATTATTATCTGCATAGACTTATACATCTAGACAAAACATTTTCCCCAAGGACTGATATGTATGTGTGACTGTGGATATTGAATTAAAATAGGTAGCTTCATTTTTTCAATAAGAGTGAGAGAGTACATTTTGTATCACTATTTTTAGGTTAGAATTTTTACCGCCAAATTGTAAAAAAAAATGATAACAAATTCCAGTATGTTAACACATTTTTATTACTTAAATACAAGTCTCTCAAAAATGTAGATATTGCTCTATAAGTCTTTTCTGCAAATTTGAAAGTTATAAAATGGAAGACACTCCTAATTTATTTGACAGCAATCCTGTAGCAATTAATATTAAAGTAAATGATAGAAATAAAACTGTTGTAGATGATGTATTAAATGAAATTCTTAATGATATTCAAGACATTGAGCCTTCAAAAAATCTTGATATTGAGTCTCCAATAAGTGAAGTAACAAAAGAAAATACTACGGAGTACTGTACAGATAATTCTGATAATGAAGAAGCAAATTTATATACAAGCCAAATAGATAGTTCGGATAAATCTTATGATGAATTAATGCAACACAATGATGATACTTCAAAAAATGTACCAAAAGCTAAAGATAGTCATAAAGGTCTACCACCAGGCAGAGTTAAGTTAATTATGAAGATGGATCCCGATGTTAATATAATTGCTGGAGAAGCAGTATTTTTGGTTACAAAAGCAACAGTTAGTATTTTATTTTTCTGATATTAATATTTTATAGTTTGTTTTTATCGTACTAATTGTAAGTATTAATTTGCAAAACTTTAAGTTTTGCTAGAGTTTTTATTTTCTTTCTTCACTAATAGTCATATTTATGCCTAGTAACACGGGGCAGAACCAGAGAAAGATTTAAAATACCTAAATAAATTATTGGAAGTTACTACAGGTGTCATAGGAAATTAATAAACATAACAGTTAATTTCAGGAAGAATTTTGTTTTTCTAGATAAATTTCATTAGAGTAATATTGGAAGTACTTAAATGTATCTGATAGCAACCCATTTTATTTTTTTGCAATGATTGTTATAAGAAAGCTTTTAATTCTCTTATTTGTTGCCGACACTCACATCCAAGGGAAGAACAATATTACTAATAATTTTTCCAAGTTTTTTTAACTCATTTATGGGAAAGTATAGTTATCTTAAAATTAAAAAGAATACAAGTCTGTAAAATATTTGTTTAAATGTATTCTAAAATTTTTAAGTTTTAATCAAATTTAATTAAAGTATTTTCATGTTATTTAAAAATTTTAAATAATTACTTTTCTTTTATTAAATGAATTGAATTTTAGGAAAGTTTTGTTGGTTTGTTAGCTGAACACTGTCACAAAGCCATGGTATCATCTAATAAAAAAACTTTACAAAGGAAACATATTGATGCAGTAATAGAAGAAAATTTGCCCTTTGAATTTTTAGAGGGAACATTGGATTGGTAATAGTTATAAATTAAATTTCTCTAATAAAATTTATGCTTATAGTTTCAGATAATTTTTTTATTTCATTTTAACTCATAATAAATGAGTTTTCATTTAAAAATGTATTATTTTCTTGCCTAGCTTGTTAATTGAATTTTCTACTAAAATGTTTATTTTAAAAGTTAAGCTATATATAATAAAAATCACATCTTGTAGAATTTAACCTGATATTAATTAATTTTTTTTATAATTTTAACGTTTATGCTGCAGAAGCATTAAAATTATAAAAATCAATTAATATAAGTAAAATTACTAAAAAATTACATTTTTTTTTAATTCCTTAAAGTTTAACTTATTGGACTTAACTCTTTTAATATAGACTATTCATTTATGCAATAAGACTTATTCAAATTTTTTTTTTTTTTTTTTTGCAAACAAAGATTTCTATTTTATTTTTCTATATCTATCTAAGAATAAGTTTAACAATTTAATTCTACATAAATATGTATAAAATAATCTTTTACTTTTCATAAGTTGTATATTTTTAATTAATTTGTTTTTATTTTTATAAAATTAGTCCCAATAGCGACAAAGAATATTAATTTATTGAATATAAAATTTATTTATTTTATAAAAGTATAATTCTAATTAAACACAGATATGCATAGATTAGGAATGAGTATGAACATGTTAGATTAAATTGAAATTTATTAATCTGAGGTTTTACTTAAAGCATAGTATATATTATTATAAAATTTTATTCATTGTTTTTATATTTTATAAATAAGTTTTAAACATAATATTGAAAATATCTAATTTACTATTTTTCTTTCTATACAATAACTTCATATTGATGTAATGCATAATGTTATGAATATATTATACATTGAAGAACTATGATTCCTGATATATATTTATAAGTATTGTTTTTTGTTTAAACAATATTAGTTTTCATATTTTTTAATTTTAACACCTAGTAAATATTTTCTCCAAAAACATTAAATTCATAATAATACAATAGAAACCATATTAGTTAATATAAATTATTTAACTAATTACAAATTAAACAGTTGCTTAAAAAATAACAAATTTAACTGCAATTATTTATTTTAACCAAAAATTTAAGCAATAACAATAATATTTAATAATTAAATTGAAATAAACATTAAACAAAAAAAGTATACTTTAAAATAAAATAAAAATATATTATACAATTATAATACAGACTTACATAGAAAATGGACTAAATAAGCTAATCATTTTGTGCCACAAGGGAAGACAATTCATTCTTAAGACAAAATTGTTTAGGTTAATAAAAATAAGTATAATTTTTAATGTATATCAAGATTTACTGAGTATATATACAAGTGATTATAAAATAAATTTTGAAATAGTTATTTCATGTGTTCTATAATTTTTAAATACACAAATGAAATTGTGTTAAAATATATTACTTTAATATTAAAATTTTAACTACACAGTTAATGATTAACAGTCCTTAATATTCTAAACAAAATATCACATTTTTAACTATTAATTTAAAAGATTTAGATCAAAAAGCTTCACAACCATATCTGAACCAATACAATACACATTAAACTTGTGGTAATTTTGATATAAAAGAAACAATAAGTTACATAGTTATGTTACAATAATTAAAACAAAGAAAAGATGAATAGTTATAAGTAGAGGAAAAAATCATCAAATTTTAACCATTTGAAATATTAAATAGTGAATTTTATTTATTTAAGTCCTTTACTTTTTTGAAAATTACATTTTGATTTAAAATAATTTTTAAAATTTAATCATCCTAATGTAAAACCACAGCCTTTTTATTAATTTTTACAAATTAATTTAATTTTGGCACTATCTATTGTTGAGTTAAAAATAACAAAAACAACAAGTAGGTATATAAATTTTTGCTTAAATTAAATTTTTTATTAAATTTTAAATTATTGAGAAAATTAGTGCACTTAGTTGATAAATCTTTGGTAATGATAATGAACATTTATAATTTTCTAATCATGTTATAAAATAATTATTATCAATTAGTATATAATTGAATTTTTACTAGTCTTAATCACCTTGGTGATTGACTTTAACATAAAATAAGAGATATGGCGTTAGAGCAGAATTTTTTGATGACTTAAATTCTAATATTTGTGTTAACTGTGTAACAGACATAGTCCTAACAGTTTCATCATCACACTCTAACCATACACTATCATTTCCTTCTGAACTGTCTAAAATTCGAATACCACAACAATCCAAACTTCTACACCAACGACCTATTGATGAAGCTTTACCAGAATCAATAGAGTCACTAAATACACTACTAGTGCTTCCAGCTGTTGAAGAATTTTTAGAAGATATTTTCAAAAAACGAAAAAGACCATTTGATATTGAAGATTTTTTATAATTTGCAGGTAGGGTGCCATTCGGTGTGGATAATAAACTTCCAGTTTTTCGTCTATCTCTTGGACAATTATCATATTCTTCTAGGTTATCTTGTGCTTTGACATAAGCAACATAATGTCCAGATGCTATGGTGGCACCTAAATGCATTATAATTGCATATAATTGATAACTATGTGCACGATGTAATTGTTGAGCACCAAGAGATAGGCATTCTTCACAAAAACATTCAAGTGTTAATGGAGTAGGCATATGTTCATTAACTTTAGAAACAACAGCTCTAATAAAAATAATCATTAAAAAAATGTTTGAAAAATTTTACTCTGAAAATATTTACCGGTAATTAGTACAAAAGCGCTTCAAATGTAATGTTAATAATCGAGGTAATGTTTCATATCCAACACTACGTTTAGCTTCATTATAACGACAACACTGTTCACACCAATATTTATCAGTGTCTTGTAAGTATTCTTCATTTACTATTGCTGAATGATATAATTTATTCACATTATCATAATCTAAATACAATTTTTTTAAAATAAATTGATACATAATAGCTATATTGAAAAAAACATTGTAATACCAAAATAATTGTATTCATATTCTGGAGATACATCATCTTTAAATGAACCATTAATTGGAACACAAATATCACAAAAACTTTCTTTACGTTCAGTGACAAATTCACATTCAAGACAAGTAGTACGCAATAATGAGATACCTTGAAAATCATCAAACATTGAATTGCTACTGCTGCTACTAATACTATTATTAGGAATACTATCAATATCTTCTGATAAAACACTTGCTGTTCCATTCACAGCATATATTTGTTTATCACCTAAAAATAGTTATCATTTCAATTTAACTAAATACTTTATTCTATTATAACTTACCAGAAAAATTTTCATTTTCTGGGAGTACTTTATCACATGTTGTATTAGTTAATGTAGGCAACATTCCATTTACTGGACGTGTTTTACTACTAGATGTAATTTTTAAAGATTTTCTAACTTGACCAGAAAATATTTTTAATTTATTTGGTGTGGGTTGTGAAATAGGAGTACTTGGAACAGTACAATTTGTTGAGACAGAATTTTGCATAACTAATTTACATCCTTCTCTAATATTATCCAATAAACAAACCAATAGTTCATGTGCATCGTGTTGTTGATTTCCCTCAAATATAGGATTAACATCCCTATTTATAACCATAAAGTAGATTAAAATTAACTTTTTTCTTTTAATAATTTAAATGAACTTTATCTTAATACCTTAATGATTGCAAAAATACTTCAGGTTGATAAGGATCTGAATTATCCTTCAATTCAGAATTGTGCAAAGCCTCAAAAACTTGATGTAATCTTTCAGTCACTTGTATAATTTTAAGATCATTAATGCTAGCATTGAATGACTGACAGTTCCACGATTTACTATTAGCAGAGCTTGTACTTCGTCCCAATGAAGAACATTTTCCCTAATAACAAAACAAAATTTTTAACTAAAAATTATTACAATTTTCAAAAATAGATTGTACTTTAAGTCCATAAGTTGAACGTCCAGTAATTTCTTGTAGCTCTGTAATAAGATGATGAAGATTATGTAAAAATGATGGTGCAAATCTTAATGTATACAATACACTGTTAAGAAAACATGTATTGCCAAGGTTACATAAAGTAGCAACTCCAGGTGTCCCATTACTTTCATTGTCACAAGAACAATTAATTTGTTGTTGCTGCTGTTGTAATTGTTGTTGCTTGATATGCCGAATAGCTTGAATAAATAAAATTTGTTGCTTGTGAGTTAAAAAAAAACTAAATAAAAAAGTTTAAAACATTTAAAGTACTCTGAATATATTTGGTATGTCACTCAAAAAAAAAAAGTAAATTGCTTGCAATTCTTTAATATTCTATCTCAAAAGAATAATATTTCCAAAATATATTTTAAAAACAAGTAATTACTTAAATAACTCTTGAAATATGACAGATATAAAGAATAATAAGTATAACTTTTGATTATTATAATAAGATAATAAAAATAATAAATAAATAATTTTTTATCATAATTCTTACCATACACAATTACAATGAACATATTATATTTTACTGGATTATATTTTTGTTCATTTATATAAGAATTTTTCAAATTACAATTGTTATAAATTGCAATTAAAAAAAAGGAAAATTGACAAAAAATAAAAAACCAA
Organism: Daktulosphaira vitifoliae; assembly: GCF_025091365.1. Taxonomy (NCBI): domain Eukaryota; kingdom Metazoa; phylum Arthropoda; class Insecta; order Hemiptera; family Phylloxeridae; genus Daktulosphaira; species Daktulosphaira vitifoliae. Next base: position 29,209,272 of record NW_026099575.1, read on the forward strand.
TAAAAACTATAAATATTTATTGAAAATGATCATTAGTTTATTAAATAAATATGATACTATTTCTTTAAACAAAATATATTAATTATAAAGTAATACTCTAGAAGTATATAATATTGATAATCATATTTGGATAATAAGATTCTTAAATTCTAAACAATAATGAAACATCAAATATTAACTAATAAAATTAATATAAAAATGAAAAATTAAGATGTTATATTTTACTACTGATGTTTCTTTTCATCACTAGTGTTTATAGTATCTTGATCTTGATTACTATCATCATTATCATTTTCATTTTTATCTACAGGTTCATTAAAAGCTTGTTTAACATAGAAGTAAATAATTAATTGTACAATAATAACTGCAAATATAACAGAAATCACAATAACTTTATACCCATGCAAATTTAATAATTGAGTTAGCAAATATTTTATAGAAAAAAATCCAATAAAGGGAAGTGTAAACATAAGAAAACTATAACCTAATAAATACCACATAACATGGGTTTCAAAATTTGATTCCATTTTTAAATGATTCCAATTGAAATATACTTGTATAAAATGACAGTTGTATGAAAATTTTTGTAATTTATAACAAATTAAATACTTCAAACTTCAAAATCTCAAATACTAAAACAAACTTCAATTACCAGGCTGATCAAGCGGTGATGCCATTGAATTATTTTGAGAACAACCATAGGATTTAGATTGTAATTGCTTAGATGCTGATAAACACAACTTTTTCCTCGGTGGTTGTTCAGCTGTTTCTGCTGATGATAAAACAGTCATTTTTCTTAGCCCTGTAAAAGAGACATTTAAATTGATTTATCTATCAATAACATTTTTTAATTATTTAAATTTGAACAGAATATATTTTTAAATAATAATAATGTGTAACAAAAATAAAAATTGAATTTTAATTACTGAATCGTTTACAAATTCCTAAAAATGTTGTTTATTTATGTAATCTGAATATTGTTAGTGATAAGAATTCATATGAAAAAATTAAGAATGCATCAAATTCCCCAAAAAATCATAAAGCACAGTAACAAATGTTTAATTAATATCTATCTTGGTTACACGCCCCTCAAAATTTTATAATAGAATTATCCATTGAAAAAAATACAATATTAAAATGTTGATATTAGTCAATACATTGATGTATATATTGTTTTGAAAATTATTATGAATCGTATTTTAAAAAAAGATCAATTGAATAAAAAAATAATCACTTACCGAAATACTACAAGAGATTTCATGGAAATGGAGTTCGCATAAGTCTAACTTCAATACAAAACAATTACTAAGAATATTTCAATCAAAAGCAAATACCGTACTAAACCAAGTTACATTTAATTTCTTTAACAAAAATCATAAAATCTCAACACGAATTTCTTCCCAAATAAGCAAATTTATCAACTGCTGAATAACGACAAATATTATTGGTCCACCATTTTATTAACATCGAGTTTCTTTAGCTAAAGAGTAGCGGTGAAATGTTAAATGATTATTGGGCTGGTAGGGGTCGTGAATCCTTGGAAAAAAGTTTAATTTATAAATATTTAGGAATATTAATTAAATAACTATTTAAATTTAGATTTAGATTTTTTTTTATAATTAATTCAATTTGCAATTATTAAATGACTTTATTAGACTAAATTCAGTCAAATATTGTTAATTAGGTTTCTTATCAAGTAGTTATTTTCTTTTTAGATGATATCCTCATCTTCTTATATTTTAGGTTAGAAAACACAATTTTTGAGATTATTGTTTACACTGCAATCCGTCGTAGTTTTTCGGATTGTTTTACAGAATTTTATTATTACGTCTACGATTTTAAGTTATCCAAAGTAAGTGCCATTGACTTTTTAACTGATTCCAAGTATTTTTATCTATTCATTAGTAATATATAACTATTTAAATGATTTAATAATCATTTGGTCCTTAAATTTTATCGATTGATGTGGATTAAAATGTTTATATCTGTTGTAGATGCCTGAAGTTACAACTAAAAAAGTACCCAAATCGGCTGCAAAAGCCAAACCTGAAAAAGTTGTAGAAACAGCTGTCAAAGAGAAAAAAGTCAAACAAAAGAAACGCCAAAAGAGGCCTTACGGTCGATTGTACGCTAGAGCAGTATTTACAGGTTTTCGTCGTGGACTTCGTAACCAACACGAAAATACAGCATTACTTAAAGTCGATGGATGTGATTCAAAGGCTGACTCGTGGTTTTATGTAGGAAAAAGAGTTGCTTATGTCTATAGAGTAAGTGATGTATTCAACTAGATAACTGAAATTATACTTATTACTCAACATATCGGTTAATTTTTATTTTTGTTAATTTTACAAGTCTTAAATAATTGAAAATATTTACTAAAATTATTTTTTAACCGGTATTATATCAAAATAAGTATATTTAATCTATTATTTTACCATAAAATATCCAAATATATATTTTTAGTATTAATGAGACAATTTTAAATTATAATTTATTCTATGTTTTACAGTTCTGTAGGATAATTTATTTGTCATTGAATACTTAATTTCTCATTAAATAATGATATTGATCATTTTTTTTTTCTTTTTTTTTTATTGATTTATAAGTTATTTAGTCATTTTTAGATCCATCCATTATTTTTAAAAGATATCAATTTATTATTAATAAACTATACATTTAACTAACTTAAATTTAATACAACATATCCCCCTTTCACTATTGGTACATACTGTATGACTCAAACTTTATTTAACAAGTAAGCCATTGTTTTAATTTATTCAGTATTCAGAGGTAGGATGTTGATATTTTGTTGCCTCAAAATAAGTAGATTCTACAGCAAAAAATAGATGTTTAAAATAATATTTAATTATCTCACAATTTTATAGAACTTTTAATTTTTATTTAAATTAACTCACTATATAACAATCTCTCCAACATCATTTAGGGTTTAAAAGATTTGCATTGATTTTATAAAGTATTAAAAAAAAATGGTAGCACAGTATGGATGTGACATAATTAGGACAAGTTTAGATATCTAACAGTAAATAAAATGACTATCATAAGAAATACTTGAATGCAAATTTGTTGATAGTGTTTAATTTTTGAAATTGTCTCATTCGTCACTTAATAAAAATGGAAATTTAGCTAGTTCAAATTTTAAAGTTATTTTTCTCGACTTCAAAGAAACAAAAAAATTTAAATATGATTAATTTTTTATACTATGTCATTTAGATTGATATAATATTTATGAAAATCAGTGTAATCCCCTTTTAATAAAATAAAATACAAAACAAAGAATTTTAACACAATAATAGCATATTTTTTAATACGGTAGCTATTTTCACCATGTATTCTCCTAATAAGATATTTTTAAATAAATTAAAAAACAAAACCTAGAATTTTTATAGAAAAATAGCATATTTTTGTATACGGTAGCCATTTGCGCATAGAAGATAGGTTGCCGGGACAAATTTTTTTTTTTAATTTTATAGTACATAAAATAAGCTTTAATTTGATATATGTTTAAAGAACGCAGTATTTCCGGAACATTTTCAAAAATTAAGTTGAAAAAGTTAGTTTTTGTAAAAAAGTTGCTATTTTAAATCCCCCCCAATGAGCAGGTTAAGTGTTAGATTTTCAAAAAGTGATATCAAATGAAAGGGAAATATCTAAGGTTTTAGTATAAAAAAAAATTATGTTGATTTGTTTATTTATGAAAAAGTTATGGAAGTTTTAAGAAAAATTGGCATAACTTTTTTAAAAATGACCAAATTAATATTATTATTTTTATATATAGATACCTTAGATATTTACCTATCATTTGATATATTTTTACAAATATTTGATCCTTTACCTGGCCACAGGAATATTAATATAGCAATACTTATAAAATTATGCATAATGCAAATAAAAAATATTTCATTTCATCATTATTATATTTTATGAACTTTTAGTAGATTGATAAAACGTTTTATTTTTATTTTTCAAGTTTATAATGTTTATAACTATTTTTCAAATATACCCTAATGCATTAATGTTATGCTTTTCTTACTGGTATAAATACTAGACAAAATAAATTTACTTCATATATTATTATATTGAGTTTTTATTGATTATGTTTAGTACTAATTCTAGTAATTAAATAATTCTATTTCTATGTGATAGGTAAATATTTAGATAATAGAACAAAATCATATTATACACCTTTTCTATTACCAAATTAATATATATTATATATTATCAAGGTGGACATAATGCCCATGCACTCAGACCTGTTGGTCCATTGTGCGCTTTATATATTATATACATATATTAATTATTGTAATATACCAAAACTGCTCTGTAAGCATATGTCTGAAATCTTATTTTTCAATAATTAATTTTTCTTTTGATAATTTTATCATAATTTTTACTAATTATTCATACATAACACTTTTTTTTATTTTCTACTAAAAAATAATTTATTATACTGTACGTTAAATGTAAAAGGTGTAAAGATACAAATATTGAAAAAAAAAAAAAAAAAACCTGTAAAACTATGAAATATTGACAACTTTTCGGTTTTAATAACTAATGATTACTATTTATTTATTTTTTAGGCTAAACGTTTAGTTCCAGTACCTGGACGTCCAAAAAAGAAGTCTAAGGTTCGTGCCATTTGGGGCAAAGTTACTCGTCCTCATGGAGCTACTGGATCAGTGAGAGCCAAATTCAAGACCAATCTTCCTGCTAAGGCAATGGGACATCGTGTTAGAATTGTAAGTTGATAAATTATTTTATATTATTAGAATGTTAAATTTTGAACTTGTATATTTTTAATTATCCTACATTTACAACTTATTAAGTTCAATATGTTACTTATGTCATATGAGTATATGAGGATGTTTTTTTTTTTTTTTTCAATAAAGTTTTTTCAAAAAATAATTTTACCAATTAGTATATGTAATTCACCAGTTTCATAGATATTAGTAGCATTAATACATATATAAATAAATATGACACAGTGGATCTGATGTAAAATGACTGACAATTTTCACAATAACATAAAAATGTCTTGTGTTCATCATTTATCATTAAAACTATCCACTTTTTAAAAATATTCTCTAGTAATAATTTCCAAACAAAATATACAAACTATCCTTTTAATTCCCTGTCCATATTCTGGCAACACGTAAAAATACTATATAAACTAGTGTTATATATTTGATACAGTAAGTTTTTGAAAAATGTCCCTTTTCAAATTTTTATATATCTCCTTGGCGCCCTATTTTCACTTTAAATACTTATTAAAGTCAATGTCTGCTTTTCTTTCAAAAAAGTAAATAGTGTCTCAAAAAGAATACCATATTTGAAAAGGCTGACATCGGTTTTTTTTTTTTTTTTATATATATATATATAATTGGTTTTGCTATTTATATTATTAGTTATCATTGAGTATTTATGTTGAAAAGAGGTTTTATGGTCCTGGGTTATTATTTGCACTTGCTTGCAAACAAAGTTCAATTAACACAGAAACCCAAGCCAGTGGACTACAAAAATAACAGCAATTGATTGAATCGATTCCAAAATAGGAACAAGAGATCTAGGGTATCGCAAAGCGCATAATTTTCACCGATGAAGCTTATGTCCCTTTAAACGGGTTCATCAACAAGTAGAATTGTCGAGTATGGGGATGTTTAGTAATGAGTGATGGTAAATTTTATGAAAAGAATAATCTCCTTTAAGTCTAGTAGGGAAGCCATATACTCAATATTGTTTTCCATGTTTAAACTTCAACTTCTGAAGAGAATGATATATTTTTTTTATGTTTTAAAGAATAATAAATTTGATTTATAGCAGTTCTAAATCTGGCAATCTTTTTGAGACATCTATATTTTATAATAATTCATTATTATAATAATAAATAACTGAAATTTTCTGACAATCCTTTTTATAAAAATTTAATATACACAAAAAGCGAATATAATTTCATTATAACTTTTGTTTAATATATATTCTATAATAAATATATTTCAACTTATCATGATTTCTTCTAAAATTAGAAATCAAAATTTTTATTAAATCTTAAAAATAGTTTATTTATTAAAATTACATCAAATTTATACACTAATTTTACATTTAATAAAATGTAATTTATATTAATTTTATATAATATTTAATCTAATCTAAATTAAATTATTTATCCTGGTGTATCTTATATTAGCATATAATTAAGTTAAACTAAAATTTGTTTACTAGTCATGTATTTAGCGCGTAAAATTAATAAAAATCTAGTTTTATACTATAATTTAAAGTAATATTTTTGGCCGAAATAACTAAGTTTTTTTTTTTTTTTTTCAGATGTTGTATCCTTCACGTATCTAAATCTTGTTATATGGACAATTTTAAGTTAAAAAATTTGAAAAAAAAATAAAAAATAAAAAATTGTACAACTTATTAAAATCTGTATTTATTTTACTATTTCTATTTCTGTCTATCACACCTTTTATTAAATTATTATATAGTTTTGTAGGCTGGACAATTGCTCCAACTTATAATTTTACTCTTCCTAGGATCATAACCATGTTTGACTAGAATAGCAGATAATCTTAAAGTTTCTGGTGCTGAAATTCCATTTTTTCTTGTAACAACAGCTGTCCACATATGTAGTTTATCCAATCCTCTTAGACCACAGAAAACCAAGATTGCGTGATTATCTGGTTCTGCATTTATGATGGTGGTGTGTATTTCACCTAAAAACTAAGTTTAAATTGTGTTTGACAATAATTATATTATTATAATAGAAGTAATACCTCCCAATGGACTTTGTATAGACCAAATGTTGTTTTCTATTTCTATTGTGGGTAAGTCAATTACTGCACTATGATCCTCCATCAACATAGGGTTGTCTACATTCCATATTTGTTTAAGCATTGTAGTATTATATCTCAATAACTCACCATGAATACAAACATTATCTTCTACAAACTCCTCAGTGAAAGATTCCATTATCATAATTGCCAAATACCATTTACCCAATAACTAAGTATTTGATTTATAAATTAAAAGATAAATAGAGTTCTTGTTAGCTAGATCTACTTACTTGATCTACTTTAACTTGAGTAAATGGTTTTATCTTTGGACATGGTGACATTTCTGATTCATTATAAGGTGCTCCATTTGTTATTAATACATCGTGTGTCAATAATAAAATTATAATCATAAATTTCATTTTTAAAAAAAATTAGTGATTTTCTTACCATGTATTGTATACTAATGTCAGCTTAAAACTAACCAGCAAATTACGCATGTGGGCAGTATGAACTGTTATTAGATAAACGTTTGACCTTAAAATGGGTTAAAGCTGTAGTCTTGTCTCGTTTTTAAGGATAACAAAATTCGCATTTCCGTCTACACCAGTGATAATAATAACATCACTTTTTTAGTATATATATATATATTTCAGTATGTGTATATATAAATATTTCATAATTTTTTTTTTTGGAACGGTGTAGTAGTGGTGTCTCTAATATACTCAAAGTTGCGTCTTAAAAACAAATTTTAATTGAGTGTAATTATACATTTAAAATTGGAATGTTTTCAAAACGTGTAAAATGGAAAAGGAAACTTACTAAATTCTATTATTATGAACAGTTTTACAATATTCGTTTAAAACCGGATTAATAAATTATTATTATTATTGATACACGGAATAACTTTCGTTTCTTATTAATAATCATGGGCGTCTTCACAAGAACCGTTTTTGATAATAGAACTCTTGACAATAATAATGATAAATATTCTTTTTTGAACGAGTATAAAAAATTTTTATGGATTTCATTCTAAAATACCTGAAAACGTTTGTAAATAAAGTAACTTATGAATTTTCTTAAATATAAGATAAAATAAATCTGGCGTAGATCGCCATATCAATAGTTTTTCCATAGGGGATGAAAACATCATAGAGGTTATGCCCCCAATTTTAACTATTTTATCAATCAAAATTTATTGATTTTTTTAATAATTAGGTAGACTATTCCCTTAATATTTTTATAAAAAAATTAATTTTTACTCATCTATGAAAAAGGTACTATAATCAATTTAAGAGTGATCTGAATAACATTAGTTGTTATGGAAAAAAGTGCCAATAACTGTATATTACAAAAATCTATTATTTAAAAAAAAGTATTGATATTACACAAATTTTGAAGGCATAATTCGCATTGTTCGCAAAGTTATGTATGTGTCAAATTATTTTCCGATTTCAAAATAAATTTTACGAGCAAATTTAGGAAACAGCAATGGGAAATCCGTTATCATCATTTTAAGCAATATTTTTCATAAGTAGATTCTAAGCAAATTTAAAAAAGTAATTATGGCGGTTTTTCGAAAATTTAGATTAGGTATGTAGATGACATGTTCACAGTAATGAACAAAGATTGTAACACGTATGTATTCATACAATATTTTAATTTTATTTACTCAATATTCATGTACGAACAGGAAGTAGAGGAAAAATTGTTTTTTTTTTAAATTTATTTATTAAAAGAGTAAGGTGAGTAAATTTTGAAAATTTTCGAGAAAACACACACACGTTCAGGTACATTCCGAACAATTCGAACCACAACAGGCAACACAAATTAGTAGCTTTTAATGGTATGGCTTACAGGTTAGTTAATAATCCGATGAAAAAATAAATTTTGGTAAAAAACTGGAGATTATAAAATAAATTGCTAGATTTAATGAGTAAATAAAACGTAATTAAGAATAAAGAAAGGAGGGGTCTGGTAAACTCACTAGTGTGGGGGAACAGATAGTAATTAGGAAACCCAATTTATATCCGTCCTTTCGAATAGAATAATACAAGGGAGGCGATAGAAATGTTTAAAACTAAGAATAATATTATTAACTGAAATTTAGGTCCACTGCGAAATTCATAATGTAATTTGTGTAAACTGACAAAATGTGGCTAAATCATAAGCGCCGATGATAATAACACTGTTTCCAAAATACATATAAGCGATTTTTAGTAGTTTTTCAAATTAAATTAATATTTTAAGTATATTTTTAACTTTAAATAGTATTAGCCACAAGGGATCAATCCTATTATCTAAAAAAAAATGATCTATTAATACATAATTTTATTTTTTATCAAACTTCGAACTTAAAAATGTTCTATTTTTATGCTAAATATTATTAAAATAACGTAACCGTCTTAAGTCGGTGGCAAAAAATTGTAGTTAGTGGCTACTTTAATCACATACGTATTAAGAGATGGTCCATGTGGTCTAAACCCATGAAAATTTCTAAAATAACAAACTACGAGGTTGAACTCAATAGTATTGCGCGATATAAAAAAATTTGGCTATGAGCCTAGTTAATTTTTTAAGATAATAAAAATTACAAATATTAAATTTGAGTAGTAGAAAACATGTTTTTGAATATATTTTTTATAGAACTAATTGGTAGAAGATTTTTGTAAGATTTAATTTAATTTCTCCCTTCCTAAATTTTATTTTATATAAAATTACTTCAATAATTAAAATATTATTTTAAATATTGATAAATATTATTTAAAAATTATCAACCGATATATTTATAAATTATATTTTATTTTAAATTTGTTTTAGTTTAATTTCATCGTGTACTGCTACGAATTCATAAAAGGGAATTTTCCTAATAATAAATTTTATTAATAAATACACATAATTATTTTGTTAATTGAAGTGTAAAGTACAACTTTTTGTCCAAGTATTTATAAAAATATATTATCATTTATTTAAATAGATGATTTCATATCTTAATCCTAAGCAATAATTTCACAACACTAGTTATCTTTTAATTCTTAATTTATCATGTAAGACAATGAAATTTAATTAAAATTAAATTACCCTATTGAATCTTCTTCTTCCTCGCCTTAATCCCAACTACTCAGGGTCGTCCAAATAGTAATAATTACACTATTGAATAAGTTATAATTTAAAATAATCAATAAAAGTGCACTAACATTTTATTATTTTTATAAAAAATTATGATATTAAAAAATAAAACTTGGTTTTCAATTATGATACGTATTTTTTGACAATACTTATCAAGGAAAATTAAATATAATATTTATAAAATCAATATTTTTTTCAAATAATAAAAGATAAAATTAACACATTATAGTTCTATAATGTATTCCTGTTTGTTTCAAAATATAAATAAGACAGTTTGATTTTTATATTTTTTCAATGCTTTAATTTCCTTAGACCGGGCTTTCATGAGTCAGATTAAAAAGTTTACAAGAAAGTTATCGAATTATATATTTATTCATTATATTACATATTGTTTGTCAATTTTCTTTTTTTGTTACAAACATTTTCATTAATTCTGATTAAATTAAGTTATTAAATTGAATAAAAACGTTTATTAAAAAGTCAAAAAAAAAAATCAATTTACCAATTTAAGTAATAAATTTTCATAATCCATGAACTCTGTTATTATTAACGAAGACTAACGTTTTTCAAGCATAAATATCTCCATAATAATAAGTTTTTGCGTAGTTCCTTCGCCAAGGTTAATGCGTTTGTTTTTATTATGTTTATGATTATTTATAAAAAATTGTTGAAAAAATCAATCCAATTAAATCAGTTACTTTTTAATTATACATTGATTGTATCAAATTACTTTTTATAATCGTTTAATTGTGCAAAAATTAGGTATGTATATTATCAATATATCGGAAAAGAATTATCTTTTTTCAAATAGTATAAGTATTGTAATATCTTAATTAAAACATCAACAAGAATTTTTTTTCATAGGAGCTATATCATAGACGCAATCTAGAGTCTTAAGGTGCGTTATTTGGCTCCCCAAAAATTATGAGAATTACATGTATTTTTAAATAGAAATATTTTCGGATATTATTCGACAAATATTTTAATAAACAAAGCAAAAAATTGTCTTTGATTTCTGCTTATATGCCTAATAAAAAAAGTGTTTTATATGATAAAATACCATAAAATAAAAGAGAAATTAGTAATCATTAACAATTTTAATACTTTAACTAATGTGAAAACTCTATAGAGAATATATGTTTCTATTGTCCGTGCAAAACGTTTTTGACACAAAAAATTACTAAAGGTCGTCCTTTACTTATAGAGTTCAAAGATATTCATGATGTTATTACGATTTTCAAAAGTAAAAAGAAACATAACGGCCCATGGGATAAAGTATAATAAAATAATCAATGCTGATTTAACAGATATGTAATAAAAATGCTTCGGGGACTAAACTTCTCCAAAAAAAAACAAACTGGTGAATTCAATTGGATAATAAAATATGTAAACAGCTTTCCATCACTTATTAAAAAAAACTGAATCGGTTTGTAAATAGTAATTTAGAAATGACAATATATAATAAAAATTTTTACACTTTGTCTTTTAATTGGTATAATTTTTATAAAAGCTATGTGAATAGTAATTTTATGTTTATTGGATATTACCAGAATGCTTGGGGTTTACACACAAATTTGAATGAGTTAGTGTCTTAAGTTCCGTTATTTCAAATTGATTATTTTATTCTAACTCAGTGGTCGGCAACCGGCGGCCCGCTTTAAATTCTAAATCGACTAATTTAATTAAATATCATTTTGTATAAATATAATTGAACGTTGCGTTTTTTGGTACGGGTATTTTATATAAGTCATATTATTATTTTAAGTTTTAGATAGTATTTTTTTGCATAATAAATAATGTAATTATAAATTTTTTTTTTTTATCTGGCCCGCGAACTCTTTTTAATTTGTAAATGTAGCCCGAGAATTAAAAAAGGTTGCCGACCACTGTTCTAACTGAAACCTGGCTAAATAGCGCTATACTGGATAGTGAACTTGATTTTGATGATTATGTTCTATAACGTAATGACCGGAGTTATAAGACTAGTTCATGTACAAATTAAATATATAATAGTAGTGATGCTATCTGTGTCCGTAATTGTCATTTTTCAAAATTGATTAATTTACACATAGATAATATTGAACAAACTTTTGTGTTTGTTCGTGTTGGTGGTGGCAGTGATATTTTTATAATAGGTATTTGTTACATACCTCCGAAATAGAGTAATATAGTATGTATGCGGCTCACGTAAACACTATGAATACAAACAAAAGGAATTGAAGGAATTAAAAAACTGGTAGACTAGTAGTATGGACCGTAATGTTCTATTTAATACATAGAATTGAATTAACTAATTACAATTCAGTTTCAAATAATTTGATTATGCCCCAAGTACAATCTGATGTCGTCAAATACATTTTTCAAATTATAAAACCAAAGTTACATATTCTTTTATATTAATACAGATTTCAAGTAATGATTAAAAAATTACTACAAATTATTAAATGATCTCAAGGAAAAATAAAATAAATAGAAAATTGGTTAAACACATGCGAGGTTTTTTACACTCGACATGACATAATAGTTAACGTACGAAAGAAATTGATGTTTTAAAATTAACTGATTTACAAATAGTCAATGAGAAAAATGTGTCAGAAAGATAGGATAAAATAGAATAATCATATTAAAATAATTAAAGTATATTAATTTAATGAAGGTTCATGTTCAAAAAAAACCTTGTAACAATGCACGAATATAGGAAAATTTAATGGACGAAAGAAAGAAAATGGATGTTGTACAACAGTTACCACAATTATAATACAATGATGACCAAGCCGTAGCCAACAAACGAGTCTTCACCCACAGCTCGATCGCCAGGACCAAAAGTATAGTTTAAGTAGCCATGGAAATATTAAGTATACAAAAGAATCAATAAGTAGATGACTGGAGATATGAGTTCGATGACGACACCAAAAACACATTTGAACCAAACAACCAGACCACTCGACGGCGACGACACATAATGATCTGGAAGGGGAAACAACTCCGACATCAGTGCATGCGTAGCTGACAGACACCTGGGACCGGTTGAATTGTTGACAGTATTGTAGTGGTCAGCTAGGTGGCTTCTTATCACGATGACAATTGAAATAATGAACGATTGATAGTGATTGTACAACAAGAGAAATATAAATATAGTTTTAAAAAACTGAAAAACACGTTTTTAAAACTATATTTATTTTTCACTTATTAGTTTTTTATGGCATCGCTGTTACAGTCATGGAGTGTTTATTGTCAATTACCACTATCAATAGATATAATTTCTATATGCGCGTGGAGAGTTACAAACATACATACATGCAGGTGAAACTAATATAAACATGTTAAAAAAAACGGTAGCACAGTGGGGTCGAGGCACAGTATAGACGTGGCATAGATGAGATAAGTATAGATGATATCTGACAGTGATTAAAATCACTATCATAAGAAACGCTTCGATGCAAATCTGTAGATAGTGTTTCCTTTAGAGAAATTGGTGAAATATTTTAAAAGCAACATGAACTCTTATTTCTTTAATTATATCCTGATTAGTAGTTCTTTGATTTTAAAATATAATATATGAATAAATACTAATTATAGTTTTTAAATTTAGTATGAAATTGTGAGGCCAGCTATGATGTATGGTTAATAGTGTTGGGCGGTTGATAAGAAAGTAGAGCAGAGAATAAGTGTAGCAGAGATGAGAATGCTTAGTTGGATGAGTGGAGTGACTAGAGAAGATAGGATAAGGAACGAGCATATAAGAGGAAGTATAGGTGTTGCGTCAATCGTGGATAAGATGACAGAAAATAGACTTAGATTGTTTAGTCATGGTATGAGGAAAGAAGAATCGAAAGCTGTAAGAACAGTTATAGAAATGAATGTTGAAGGAAGAAGAGATAGAGGAAGACCAAAAAAGAGATGGAGGGATGCTATTGAATGCGATTTGAGGACAGCTGATGTGAGCGTAGAAGATGTGGGAGATCGTGTCAAGTGGAAGCTTAGGATAAGGGTGGCCGACCCCAAGTAGTTGGGATTAAGGCAAAGAAAAAGAAAAATATTACCAGAAATTCCGGTGGCAATTGACATAATATGATTGTTGTTTCGGAATGTACAATTTAGCGTTTAGTTGGGTTTAAATAATATAGCGTCAAATCAATTACCTACTCTATCGGTTGTATCTCAATATACACTACACTTTAATGATACAATAAATAAATAAACTCACACATACACACATATGCATTTATAACATTGTGTCTAATGTAAGTATAACATGATAAAAAGTAACCGTAAAATGAAAAAAATGGAATATAAATTTTATTACTCATATTAAATGTAATGTAACTCGAAAAATATTTGTTTAAATGAAAAAATATAAGATTATATTTTTATTTATAATTGTCTTTTAAACAACTTTTGTGCGAAACTTTTTTTTGTAAGTTAAATATTTTTTTTTGAGAAAATTAAGAAAGCTCATATTTTTGAACTTTTGCGAGGATTTAAAAAAAAAGCTCAATTCCAATCTTGAGGACTATTAGTATGTCATTATACATATTTTAATTCAACTTTTAAAAAAACAAAATTTTTTCCGCAATTTTTCCTTTGTTGACAGGCCTAGATGTCAATTTTAAACTTGTAATTGAGCTAAAAGTTATGGTAATATATTCAATTTATTTTACTATAAACTTTCATAAATCTTTATCAAAAATTTTTCATCAACTTTAAAGAACCAAAAAAATAGGTTAAAATTGAAAATTTGGACTGATTATTTTTAACATATTAAAAATCAAATCAGTAATAATTTGAAAACAAATTTTTTTTTCTTTTAATTATTATTTTATATATATAATTAGTAATAATATAAAAAATTAGAAGTGATAGAAATAGTCTACTTGCAGATTTGAAAACAACGCGAAAATTTGATTTAGAAAAGTATATTTTTGCTTCTGATGAAAGTTCCTTGTAGTCCAGTGCATTTTTTTATAGTAACAAACAGTTTTTATTGAAAATTATTGTATCAAGCCCTTTAAATTTTTATACACGTAAAAGTAAAGCAAAATATAACTTCTTTATTATTTTTATAATTTCTCCGTTTAAATTACAATATTAAATATCAATTTCATACTAAATTTAATAATTATAATTAGTATATATTCATATATTATATTTTAAAATCAAAGAACTACTAATCATGATATAATTAAAGAAATAAGAGTTGATGTTGCTTTTGGAATAATCCACCAATTGCCTAATTAAAACAAAAAAAAAAAAAGTTTGTTGGGAATTTTTTCTGCTATTCTGCAAAATTACTCCTTCGTTGACTAGAATGAATCATTAAATAGAAAATTTTATGAGAATTAAAACAATGTTATTTTTAAGATTAATATGCAGTCAGAAAGTTTTATAATTATTATTTATTGTAAATTTATCAGAAAAACTCATTATTTTTTGCATTTTTATCGTAATAGAACACTTAAATAGAAATCATAGTAATCATTTCTAAGTAATTTTTGATATTTAAAAAGATTCTACTATTGAAATATCCAGAACTGAATTAATTTTAATGATTTACTTTAACTAAAAAAAAAAAAGTTAATATTTTGAATCCCTCTTGTGGGCAGGTAAAGGGTTAGATTTATAAAAAAAACCAAATGATAGATAAAGACATGCATCTAAATAAAAAAAAATATACTGATTTGGTCATTTTTGATAAAGTTATAACAATTAACAAAGTTATAAGTTTTATACACTGGACTACAAGGAACTTCCATCAGAAACAAAAATATACTATTCTAAATCAACTTTTCGCGATGTTTTAAAATGTGCAATTAGACTTTTTCTATAACTTCTAAGTTTTAATATTATTAAAAAATAGTTTTTACATATAAAAAAAAATAATTAAGAACAAAAAAAATTGTTTTAAATTAATACTGATTTGATATAATATTTAATATTAATTTGATTATTAATAAGTTAAAAATAAGGAAAATGACATATTTAACCTATTTTGTTAATCGTTTAAAGTTGATTGTTGTAAATGTTTATAATAAAAAAAAAAAATTTATTTTACCATAACTTTTAGCTCAATTGGTAAGTTTGACATTGACATAATTAAATAGAAAATTTTATGACAATTAAAAAAATTGTATCGTTAAGATCAATATGCAGTCAGAAAGTTTTATAATTACTATTTATTGTAAATTTATCAGAAAAGCTCAATATTTTTTTGCATTTTTATGGTAATAGATAACTTAAATAGAAGTAATAGTAATAATTTCCTAGGAACTTTTGTTGTTTGTTGAAAAGATTCTATAATTGAAATATTGAGAACTTAATTAATTTTAATGATTTACTTTAACTAAATGTACCAATCAAAACAAAGTTGTTAAAAAGATTTACTCAATTGAGTGTATTATAAAATTTGATTATATTTGTAAAAATCAATTGTTAATTCAGGAGAAAAAACAATCATTTTTTTTAGAAATGATTTATATAGCAACATGTTACAAAAAAAAATTGTAATATTATAGTCTAGTAGTAGCACACACAAATAGAGTAAAAAAATTATTAAATTACAAAGTAAAATGATTTAATTTTGTAGTTGAAACCTATCATATCAAACTTCATTCGTTAATAAATATTTTGAAAACATTAGAAATTAATGATTTTAATTGTCTTTATGGAGACGATGTAATAACTAACTGTTTAATTGATAAATTAGAATTTTTTTTTCAATTTTTGAGAGTAATATCTTCAACTAGATACGAATTGTAGTAATTTGACGTATTGTTGAAAAAAGTAGGTCAAGTTAGAGCAGAGAAAATAAATGATAGTCACAAAAAAATATCTTCTCGGCTTTGCATCGAAGCGAAAACTTAAAATATAGTAAAATAATTTTAATACGAATAAGAAATTTCTTCTTGCAAGGGGCGACTAAAGTGATGGGATCCTTGATCTTTATTGAAGTTATTGAATCTAAATGTGATAAAAATCAAACGAGTTAAAATTTATACTAACTTAAAAAGAATTAAGAAAAAATGCAAAAAATTCATTGCCATATGCGGGTTGGAACCTCGTACCCCAAGCGTGTAAAACATAAATTTTACCAACTCGGCAACCGTACGTTGCTTCCGGCGGTTGAAAAATTGGCTATTTAAGCTAGTTCAAATTTCAAAGTTATTTTTCTCGACTTAAAAGAAACAAACATATTTAAATAAGTTTAACTATCTATACTATATCAATTTTAATTTATATAATATTTATGAAAATCTGTACTCCCCTTGTCAGGTATTTTAAAATAAAATAAAATACAAAACCCAGAATTTTAACACAAAAATAGCATATTTTTGCATACGGTAGTCATTTTTACCATGAAGACAAATCCAGAGGTCAAATTTTTTTTTTTCACATTAAAGTATATTACATAAGCTTTAATTTAAGATATATTTAAAAGTGTCAGTATTTCCGGAATACTTTCAAAAATTAAATTGAAAATATCGTAGTAACAATACGCATGTTTAAAGTTTTGACCCCCCTTGTTAAAGGGGTATGATCCGATTTACAAAAAAAGCGTGCCAGATGAAAGGGGTATATCAATATTTATTATAAAAAAATAATAATATAGATCCATACATTTTTCCAAAAGTTATATAAAATATAAATTAAATAATATAACATATAAAATCGAGATTTTTTTCACGGAAATCGTACGTTTTTCTTTAACTTTGATGTCCGTTTTCACCACGAAGACAAGTCCAGAGGTCAAATTTTTTTTTTTCAAATTAAAGTATATTACATAAGCTTTAATTTAAGATATATATAAAAGTGTCAGTCTTTCCGGAACATTTTCAAAAGTTAAGTTGAAAAAGTTCTACTTTCTATACGCATTTTAAAAGGTTTGCACCCCCCCTGTATAAAGGGAAATGGTCCGATTTTAAAAAAAAGTATGTCGAATGAAAGAAGTATATATAAAGTATTTATCATTAAAGAATAAAGTTGATTCATGCATTTTTTAAAAAGTTATAGCAACATAATGTTAAAAAATGTAAAATATAATATCAAGAATTTTTTCACAAAAATAGCATATTTTTGCATACGGTAGTCATTTTCACCATGAAGACAAGTCCAGAGGTCAAATTTTTTTTTTTCAAATTAAAGTATATTACATTAGCTTTAATTTAAGGTATATATAAAATTGTCAGTCTTTCCGGAACATTTTCAAAAGTTAAGTTGAAAAAGTTAATTTTTTGTAAAAAAGTTACCATTTTGAAACCCCATCCTTTGGGCTGTTAAAGGGTCAAATGTTCACAAAAATATATAAAATGATAGGTAATTATCTAAGGTATCTATAAAAAAAAAAATTATATTGATTCGGTCATTTTTAAAAAAGTTATGGCAATTTTAAGTAAAAAAAATTGAAAAAATATCGAAAATTAGCGATTTTTAAATTTGTAATTTTTTGGGGGATTTCCCCCGTTTACGGGGAACGAGGGAATTTTTTTCAATTTTTGAGGGTAATGTCTTCGACTAGATACGATTTGTGATCTTTTGACATATTGTTCATCAAAATCGGTCCAGCGAGAGCTGAGATTGAGCGTTCACAGACACAAAAAAAAAAATAAAAAAAAAAACACATCATAGTAAAATTAATACCTTCTCAGCTTCGCATCGAAGCTAAAAGGGAATGTGCGACTGAATTATTAAGGACCATTTAATTGAGTTATAACTGAATTTTAATGTTCAAAATGGTTTTGATTCACCCCGAAATTAACACCACTTAAACAATAACACCGCATTACCAATTGCTGAGCAGTTATACTTAATTATGTGATGTTCATCAATAACTTATATAATGAACGTAGCATCTGTTAAATAATACTAATAATAAGTCAATTTTGTACGTCACAATCTCTATCAACCAGAGTTTTCCATCACTATGGAAAAACAGCTACGTATATCTTATATTTAAATCTGACTCTCGGTCTGATGTTAAAAATTATCGACCTATCTTTCAATGAAGTATTTCGATGATGATTGATGGTTTCATCTGGTGTTCTACAAAGGGATCACTTATCCCTATACTGTTCATTATTTTCATGAATAATCTTAATGTAATTCAGTTTTCCAATTGTTTTTTATTCGCATATGATGTAAAGCTATATTATGAAATTAAGACTCGGAGTAATTTAGTTACTGGTGTGAACTGAATGATTTGTGTATTAATCCCAAAAAATGTACCCAGATAACTTTTACTTGTAAATCTACAATTAAATTTAATTATAATATATCTCGCGTTAATCTAATGATATCTCATCATGTTAAAGATCTTGGCATTACTCTATCATCTGACTTATCATTTACTGAACATATTACACAAATATATAATAAGGTTCTACGTACTTTCGGTTTTCTCAAAAGAAACTGTGGGGTATTTTCAAACCCGACTTGTTTTAAAACCTTATATATTACTTTATTAAGATTAATTTTAGAATAAAGATCAATAATATGTCTCCTCATTAAATGGAGTTTTAAAGGGAAAATTGAAAGCTTGAAAACACGATTTTTAGTCTATAAAACCAAGAGAGTAGGGAAGACTTGAACAATATTGCATCTGATAACAATTTAAAAATCCTGTTTGATTGCCGGAAAGCTGCTAATATTTTATGGGTCTACAAATTGATTAATACCTTAGTGGATTGTCCTGAATTTTTATCTGGAATTCCTTTCAATTTTCCTGCTGTTTCTTTAAAATTAACTCCAACATTTTATGTTCCAATAAATCGCTAAAATTATAGTATAAATTCTCCGGTAGATCGCCTTATAAATGAAAGTAATGAATTATGCATATTGCATAATATTGATTTTTTCTATATTAGTTTAGCCAGGTCAACAGTTTGTTTAAATGTAAATTGATTTTTGTTACATAAATGTATTATTTAAAGAAACTTGTTTTTCTTTTTTGTACGTATATAATAAAATATTTTTACGTTGTACCCGTTTGCCCACATTGAGCGTTATCCTTATAATAAATAAATAAAAATAATGTAAGTTAAGCGTCTGTATATGATTATTATAAAATTAAAAAACGGTAGCACAGTGGGGTCGCGGCATAGTGGAGACATTGCATAGTAGGGTCCAGTATAGATTTAATCTGACAGTGATTAAAATCACTATCATAAGAAACGCTTCGATGCAAATCTGTAGATAGTGTTTAATTTTAAAAAATTGATGGATAATTGCAAAAGCAACATCAACTTCTATTAAAATAAAATACAAAACCCATAATTATCATACAAAAATAGTATATTTTTCAATATGGTA
>NW_026099575.1:29230380-29253999 GCF_025091365.1 Daktulosphaira vitifoliae
TCATAGTAAAATTAATACCTTCTCCGCTTCGCATCGAAGCTAAAATATGATGAAAAATATTCTTCTCCATACAAATTATAACAAACTAAATAACCCATATTTAAGACATGCAGCTTTTGAATATAAGCTAATAAATTATAAAAATTGTTTAATAAAATAAATATAATATTAATTATATTTTACTGAATGGTTATATAATAACTCAAGTTAAATACCTGTTATGACAATGATGACATTCATTATAAAAGTGAAATTTTCTATAAAATTAATATTATTGAAATTTATTTATATGTTATTAAAATTCTACCAATCAATCTATATAATTAATAGGTACAAAATAATTACGTCTTGGTCTGCATTAGTTTGCTTAACACTTTATAGGTCCAAATGCCATAATTATATAACAATAATTGATCACTTGTAGCCAATATTATTTAAAATTAGTTAATGATATGAATAATTTAGCTAGCTTGTAATATCAATGATACCCGATCTCTTTTAACATTCACATAACTGACCAAGTTGTAATATACGACCATTTTACTTACGAACAAAAGATATTTTAATCCAAACTAGCTGATTTTATCATTACCAGAAAAGTACACCTGTATTTTACCGTAGATAAGGTGGAGTAAGATAGCCAGGTACATACTTCTACCATTTTTCCTTAGTCCTGTGAATGGATTTCATATGGATCTATAATTTTCACGCGAATTACCTTCTATATCTAGCCAAATACAACAAAATTCTTTAATCATCACTCTTTCATCTTTTAAAGTACGACACATGAGTTTCCTGAAAATTGTCATTTTTACCATCCTTTTACAGCTATGGGGTATGATGACGAAAACTATTGTAAAAGAAATGAGTCTCTTATGAATTAATAGGTATTAAGTGGTACTTTTAAAATATTTAGGAGACATGAAACATTATCCTGGGCATACGTGTAACTTACATAACATTTTATGCAAACTAGGATATGAATTACTTCAATAATTCCTAAAGATAACAATTTATCAAACAAATGTCATAATTGATAAGTAGAATGCTTACTATTTCACATAAGTGTGAAATTAAAGAAAGCATGAAGAAGATATACTACCTCTAAGATAATATATACATGGTGTATGTACCAATTTTTTCTTTTAAATGAAGTTGTTATAATTTTTCATAAGGATTTCCCTTAGGGTAGTCTCTACACTAATTAAAAGCAGACTATGATACTGATTTTTCAATGAAATATCATTGAGAAATTTAAATGTGTTTGTTCTTCATATTTTATATTTTGGAACTTTTTTAACTTTTAATAAAACTAATACAGTGGATGACCACCTCCCAAAGTCACTGCTTTTATCCTTCAATACATAATATCAATTGTACCTGAGCATTAATATTCAATTAAAAATTAAAACTTAAGATTAATCTTAAAAAAAAAAACGCTTTAATAGTGTAAAATTTAGGATAAATCATAATTAAAATCTACAAACATAACTTTTTATATGTATAACAAGTTCTAATAACTTAGAACTAAATATCTGAAGTTTTATTATAAATGTGTTTGTAAAATATCAGTTATTATTAATTTTGCTATCTTCTCTGTCACAAGCAATATCTTTCAGAGAAAATATCAAACATGATTAAAAAACGATAAATTAATTGTTTTTCAAAAAAAATATTAGATTATTTAAGTTTTACACTTATATCATTAGTTTGTATAAATCTATATTATAAACAAATTTTTCTGATATCTGAGTTACCAAATTATACTGTAGTTTAAATTAGTTATAATAAATGAAATCATGTGTTACATAAAATCATTATTGTAACTCTTAATGTATGAAGTAGATAACACAGAGGTGATGTTACTTCTGTAATTAATTTTTTACAAATCTTAAAATATTTTTTATCTATTACACAAATTTATGTGAAATTATATAAACACAAAATTATACAATGATATTTTAATCTAAACACTTATACAACATTTTTGTTAAATATAAGAAATGATATAATAAAAATGGAATGTTCAAATAAAATTATTCAACTGAAAACACTAACAAAACCAAAAAAATAAAATTAATAATAAACCTCTTCATACATCTTCTGGGTTAAACATACCCTAAAAACAAAAGTTACACAGATAATAATTTTATAGTATTACTACAACAAAATGAACAAACCTTTGCACGACGTAAAATAGAGTCTTTGCTCGCATCATACGGGTGATCTTTGGATGGAATTTCAAGAACAGCTGGTATAGGTTGAGTATGTCCGTCAATGACATGACGTATCATTTCTGCAACCTGTTAAAATTTTCTAATAAAATATTTTAAAACATAAAAATTTTAAAGAAAAATTACATTTTGGTTAATGAGTATTATATCAATATCATCTCTTTTAACAAATGCTTTGAAACATTCTTCTATATCAATAATTGCTGTATCTAATAAAAGAAAAAGTTAAAAGTTTATAATCAAAATAATTTATTTTTATTTTTTATGTTATATTCTTACTTTTGTCAACAACCATAAAATTTGAATGTCTATGTTTATTAATTTCTCCTATACCACCCAATAAAAAACCAACACAAGTGTCCTGAAATAAAAATGATTATAGAAATTTATTTTTTAACAAATCTTACCAAATGACAAACAAAGCATTGATTGATATTTTATAGTTTATAAACTATTTTGCAAATAATAATATATTAAAGATACAATTTAGTAAGCCCGGACAAGTTAATAAATTTCTTGAACTCGTTGAGTTAGTTTTAGAAATAGAACATCACGCTATGTTAAGAGTTAAATTAATTTTTACATAGTCTTAATGTATTTTAAGTTTACATATAAAAATTATCATCTAGTTAATATTTTTAAAAAGTAGCAAATTACTTAACATAATTAAATTTAATTAACATTTTAATTTTTTAACCTTTTCATGCCTACCTTGAAATTTAAAATATTTTACTATAATTGAGTTTACGAGTATCAACATATTTATCAAATTATATATATATAAAAAATAGTTTCATGTTTAAACAAATTTTAAAAATAGAGAAATTAAGAACTTTAAAGAGTATTTTTAATTTGTATAATCTAGCTTTTTCACAAAATTATCAATTATTAAAAAGAATAATATTTTAAGAAATAAATAATTAAGTCAAAAAATATATCTTCTTTCTATTGGCTTAACATTAACTTATAATTAAAATAAAAACATAATACTGTAAAAAAATGACAAAAAGGGCGGGTCTGTTAGAAAACATAATCTCATAGTGATTTTTTTAATAGTTAATGAAATATTTACTTCATCTCCAATCACTGCAAGCAGTTTACCCTTTACAGCTGAGTGCATTGCCATTTTAATTTTACGCAATTTCTCTTATTAAATTAAATAAAGCAAAAATATAGTGGCGCAGTACTTTTTGTCAAAAACTATTATCACGTAATAAATAATAATCTATTAAAGAGTGAAATTTAGAAATGTATTATCATACTACTGATAAGAAAATAAAATTACAATATAGAGTAAATGTGGAAGTAATATTTACTTAGTGACGTACTCAGATTATTACTAAGAATATATTACAGTGTAAAAAGTATAAATCTTGGGTTTTATGACTTATTTTTATGGTTTTTTATAAGATTTTTGGTTCAAATACGTTGAAATAATTTTTGATAAGAAACAGTTAGGCGAATAATTTTTAGTAGTTTTTATAATAGCCTCTCGATGTAACATAATTTAGAAAAATTAGATTAATTATAGTTATATTATTTAAAGATGACTCACGGTTTTGATTTTATTAAAAATATCTTTTAATCATTTTATGCCAACAAGGCCTAATATTTTCCATACTTCTACTGGCACTTCAACTGGTCCTCCAGCTTTATTTTTTTTCATTGATGCTACAGCCTCCCATACCTCTTCCTCACTAATTAAATCTACCAATTTCTCGTTCCAGAAGATATCCTCTAATATCTCTTTTGAATAAATCTTATTCAGTAATTTTTCAAAATACTCTTTCCACCTTTTTTCATATCATTTCTTGTTATTACCTTCCTATAATCACTTTTTATACGCCTAACATAGTGATTTTCTTTAGAAAGTTTTTCTCTTACTTTTGCAAGTCTATAGAATTCTTTTTCATCTTCTTATGTTCCTAGCCTATCATATAACTCATTATAACTCTTAAATTTTGCTTTATTCACATAATCATCAAAATATACATTCAAAAATCTTGAAATATGCAATTATACGTTTAAAAATTAATTTTTATATAAAATGTGTTATTAAACAGAAAATATACATATGAAAATCAGGGGCGGACTTAGGTATGTGGTGGCCCCTGGACGGAATGCTTTGTGGGGGCCCCTTATACATAAACAAGAAAATATATTTTTTTACTTATTAAATAACAATTATTATCATATTTGTGATACCAATGTATACCAAATTTGTGGGGGCCCCTGGGCTGAAGACCACTCAGCCCTCCCCTAAATCCGGCCCTGATGAAAATAAAACAGCATAAATTAAAAAACAAAACAATCAAAAATGAACAATAAAATTATGAAAATAATTACATACAAAAATTGAAAGAAAATTTAAAAAACGGTAGCACAATGAGGTCGTGGTACAGTGGGGACAAGTATAGATGATATCTCAGAGTGATTAAAATCACCTCCAAAGAAATTCTTTGATGAAACTCAGTACATAGTGTGTAATTTTAAGCAATGGATTATTCCAAAAGCAACATCAAATCCTATTTTCTTATTTATATTGTGATTAGTTAGTAGTTCTTTAGTCTAAAAATATTATATTTGAATTAATACTGAATTATAGTTATAATTATAGTAATTAAACTTAGCGTGAAATTGATATTCAATAATAAAATATTGTAAATTTTACGAAGAAATTGTAAAAAATTTAAAGTAGTTAACTACTTTAAACGAAAAAATAACGAAATATTTGTAATAATATATATAATAAACGAAATATACAATTGTATATTTCGTTCTTCTATGGCAAACGTCTATAAAAATTGAAGAGCTTAATGCAAAACTTTCCATAAAATAATTTGAACTACATTGGTTTACAAGAAATTTTTTACAAAGTCAAAAATATACTTTTTCTAAACCAATTTTTGCGTTGATTTTAATTTGCAATTAGATTTCATCTATCACCTCTAATTTTTGAGATTATTATTAATTAGTAAACAACGAATATTTACATATAAAAATAAAAAAAAGGTTAAAATGAAATTCTATAACACATCAGCGGATGAAGTTATAGGTAAAACTAGTTCCGGAATATTTTATAACATTAATATATTATACAATATTGGATATAACTATTCGTTCTATAGTTATGAGTATTTCAATTGTAGTATCTAATTAAACACAAGAATATCAAAGAAATAATTATTTTTATCGAAATGTTTATTTCTATATTAATACAAATATATTGTGATAAATTTCAATACAACTTGAAAAATGATAATTTTCCCACTAATAAAATATTTTTTGTCTAACTTCGAGCACCGTTTAGCTATAGAAGACCAGTCATCGGGACAATTTTTTTTTAACTTATATACTTTTTAACTTAAGCTCTATTTTAACATGTATTTGAAGATCGAAGTATTTTCATAACACTTAAGTTGAAAAAGTTAAATTTTGTCACTGTCAATGTCTCAACTAGATATGACTTATGATCTTTGGACATATCGTTAAAATTAATTGGTACAATGAGAACAATATATTAAAATAAACATTTTTGAAATTTAATAAATGCCAAGTTTTCTTGCGGGGTAAATGTTATAGTTTAAAATCTTTCATGTGCCATATTTATAAGTTTAGTAACATTTGACAATGATTTTTTTTTTTCTTCAAGAGTTATAAACGAAGATAAAAATGAAAAATTTTTATTTTATAAAAACTAGATTAACTTATAATAGCCGTCGATAAGTTATGTGAATAATTTTGGAATTGCTTATCCTGCCCTCTGTTGTATTTAGCTCTAGGCTAAAGTATTCGCCGCCCTCTTATTTCTTAGTAACCAGTATTTCGTTTACGTTTACTATTATTACTAATTAATATTTATTATACTATAAACTAATAATATTCTTAGATATCAATAAATATTAGATTAAATTTGAAGTGGCTCCTATAATGCCTCGAATGTATTATACCTCAAACTTTTTCTAGTGTGGTGAAGTCTTATTTTTTTTATAATCTTTGTTTCTTGCTTTCTGGGCTTCTTCCGAAAGTTGACCTAAAAATGTATTCAAATAAATTGTTACACAATTTAATTGATGTATAGGATTATAATGAATATATATATTCCAATCGGAAGTATTGCGAATCGTATTACGTCTGTTCTATGAATTAACACTTAGTGGACACTAGGAGGCATATAATACCACGGGTATAAATCAGTAAAAATTTTAGCTGTTTCCATAACATAAATATAAAAAGCATGTACATTAAATTTTTTCCACTGGAAATTGCTGAAAGTATGTTNGGTGTGCCCCTTAAGCTCTATTTTAACATGTATTTGAAGATCGAAGTATTTTCATAACACTTAAGTTGAAAAAGTTAAATTTTGTCACTGTCAATGTCTCAACTAGATATGACTTATGATCTTTGGACATATCGTTAAAATTAATTGGTACAATGAGAACAATATATTAAAATAAACATTTTTGAAATTTAATAAATGCCAAGTTTTCTTGCGGGGTAAATGTTATAGTTTAAAATCTTTCATGTGCCATATTTATAAGTTTAGTAACATTTGACAATGATTTTTTTTTTTCTTCAAGAGTTATAAACGAAGATAAAAATGAAAAATTTTTATTTTATAAAAACTAGATTAACTTATAATAGCCGTCGATAAGTTATGTGAATAATTTTGGAATTGCTTATCCTGCCCTCTGTTGTATTTAGCTCTAGGCTAAAGTATTCGCCGCCCTCTTATTTCTTAGTAACCAGTATTTCGTTTACGTTTACTATTATTACTAATTAATATTTATTATACTATAAACTAATAATATTCTTAGATATCAATAAATATTAGATTAAATTTGAAGTGGCTCCTATAATGCCTCGAATGTATTATACCTCAAACTTTTTCTAGTGTGGTGAAGTCTTATTTTTTTTATAATCTTTGTTTCTTGCTTTCTGGGCTTCTTCCGAAAGTTGACCTAAAAATGTATTCAAATAAATTGTTACACAATTTAATTGATGTATAGGATTATAATGAATATATATATTCCAATCGGAAGTATTGCGAATCGTATTACGTCTGTTCTATGAATTAACACTTAGTGGACACTAGGAGGCATATAATACCACGGGTATAAATCAGTAAAAATTTTAGCTGTTTCCATAACATAAATATAAAAAGCATGTACATTAAATTTTTTCCACTGGAAATTGCTGAAAGTATGTTTCCAAATCGTTTTACTAAATTTATAAATATATTCCTGTAATGTTCATTCAATGTTATACCAATGAAGATTTGATGCATATGCTATTAGTATCAAGTGATCCATATTTTTCGTTAAATTCGACGGCTATTTTCCAATAGAAGAAAAGGTGTCAGGACAATTTTTTTTTTTAACTTATAGTTTTTATTGTAAGCTTTAATTTGACATATGTTTAAAGGACGCAGTATTTCGGGAACATTTTCAAAACTTAAGTTGAAAAAGTTGCTATTTTAAATCCCTTCTTGTGGACAGTTAAATAGTTAATTTTTCAAAAATATTATATTGAATAAAAGGAAAATATCTAAGGTTTCAATATAAAAAAAAATTATGTTGATTTGTTAATTTTTGAAAAAGTTATGGAAGTTTTAAGAAAAAAAAGTGGAAAAAATGACGAAATTTACCAACTTTTAAAACTGTAATTTTTTTTTAGATTTGCCCCATTTACGGGGAACGAGGCAATTTTTTGAATTTTTAAAGATGATGTCTTCAACTAGATACGATTTGTGATCTTTTGACGTATTGTTGAAAGAAATCGGTCCAGTGAGAGCTGAGAAAAAGTGGCAACAGACACAAAAAAAACACATCATGGTAAAATTAATACCTTCTCAGCTAATAAATAATACATTTATTCTAATAAATATTTATATTTATTTAAAAAAATTTTTATATATATTTTTAATTTTAAAAAATATTAGCCACAAATTATCAATTTTTATTATATAAATATATTTATAATCTTACTCTGTAACATTGAATATACTAATATTAATATCAGAATTAAAAATAAATTATTTTATTCAACAAAAATAGAAGTCATACTCAATAATTTTATATACAATTTGAAGAAGATTGTTATTAAATAGTTAATAGGTACACAGTTTTGAAATAAAGATCTCAGGCAGTTATTCTAGTTAAATATTCTAATAGGTTATAAATTATAAGAAGCAGAAACTATTTAGTTATGATTTTTTTAATTACAATATTACAACTATATAACTTTCTAAATCAAGAGTTTCATTTCAGTGCTTTTAAAATTTTTTTCTCATTCATTATCATAATTAAAATTCTGGCACTATTATTCATATATTTATTATAATTATCATTAATCTATAATAAAAGTCTCATTTTTAATTACTCTATAATAAATAAACTGGAAATAAAAATGTAAATCATTGATAAAATATAATATGTTCTAAAAACTTATTATCCTTATATTATAAGATTAATAAGTTTTTTTTGGTCTTCGAAAATACTGCGCCTTAGAACGATATCAACCTTAATACGACTTATAGTACTATATGCCTCAGAGCCGTGACCACTCAGGAAATGGAGGAAACAAGATTAAAAAGTTTCGAAATGAGAATCTATGGTCGTCCATGTAGGGACATCCACACGGTAGATTGGTGTAAACGACATTTATGAACTGTTTGAAAGACCGAATATTGCAAAATTTGTTTAGCTGTATAGTCTCAATGATCATATCGTCAAAAAAAAAAAAACAAAAAAAAAAAGAAAAAACTATGTATAATTACCTATAGGTAATTGTATTAAATTGTATCTTCTTTTATTAAAATGAGATCATTTTTTTTAGATATTAATTGTTTTATTTTCAAAAAATATAAGATAGGCTTTGAAAATATGTTACACTTTTTATTATTATTATAGCAAATGATGAGGTCATTGGCCAAATTGATTAATATTTACAATAGTTATATCAAAATAATTGTTATTTACAATAATTACATTAAATGTTATCTCTAATTTGCATTGACTTGATAAATTTTAAGGTTTTCATAATATTATAAGGTTGGTTTTCTAAATTTTCTTGTAGACTAACAGTGATTGTTTTTAAACCATATAAATTTAGAGGTACTTTAATTTAGAGGTAAATTTAGAGGTTATTATTATAACAATCAATTTTACACAAAAAAACTAAATAACTGATTTTAAAAAAGTAAATAAATTTTTTGTTTAATATGCACCCTTATCCTTTACTTGTGATATGGTATCGCTAAAAATTATAATATTTAATCAGATATCAATTCTTATATTAAATAAGTGTAAAATTCAATAAAGGCATTAAAATTTATAATTTCTCTACAAAAATTTGTCTGAAAATTTAATTCTGTGTTATATTAAAGGCAATTTTTTTCATATTGCTTCTTTATAAAATTAAAAAAAAATAGCAATAATACATTGAACCTTGTCATCCTACAATTGCTAATTTAGGGCGATGGAAGACGTTGTTTATATGACTTTCTCTTATACCATCAACTGATTTAATAAAACTTTGATGATATATAAGATAATTTATAACATTTAATAGCTCTTTCATCATGCAAGTTATTTGTACACATCACGTTTTCTAAAACAAAATAATATTAGTACTTAAGATACTATAAGATTAATACTTATAAAAAAAATTAAAAAGTATTTTCTGGAGTTTTATTGTATTTACATAAAATTAGTATGTATATAAAAAAAGAAATGTTAATAAACTTAGGGTTTAAAAATAAATTATACATTTAATCAAACATTAGCAGAACACTAGACATAAATTATTACATTGAATTTTATGAAATTGATCTCTAACGGAAGTCAATAATTATACACCACTTAATTAATATTATTTTAATTGCTGGAGATAATTTACTAAATATTAAAACCATTTATAAATGAGTAAAATTAATATAAATGCCAAATAAAAATTTGACTTAAGTTTTGACCAATTTTTTTTATATAATTAAAATTTGAGAAAATTTTAGCAGGCATACAAATTGAAATCAAAAATACATTTTATTCTATAAATACCATAATATAGTAATTTACTCATAATTAAAACCACTATCATCTTGTGGATTTTCATAAACATCAACATCAGCTTCAGCTTCTTCATCCTCATCAATCTCTCTTACTTCTTCCTCAACCACTTTATCTTCATATTCCATCTGCTCTTCACTATTAGGCTGCAACAATTTTTCAATCTGGCTTTCAACCATATTTCTTTTCTTTC
This sequence comes from Daktulosphaira vitifoliae, assembly GCF_025091365.1. Lineage (NCBI taxonomy): Eukaryota > Metazoa > Arthropoda > Insecta > Hemiptera > Phylloxeridae > Daktulosphaira > Daktulosphaira vitifoliae. The sequence continues at coordinate 29,240,874 of NW_026099575.1, forward strand.
CTAGTATATTACTTAAATATGTTTTTGTCTTTTCCAATTTTTTTTCAGTCTTCTCATTGTGTATTTTAGGTAAATAAAATACTGAAGGATCAAATTCAGTTTTTATAAAATTCATAGTACAATTAATTTGTCGTTCAAATATTTCGAAATTTCTCACTAACCCCATTTTAATTTCTATATTTTTGATATCTCTTTTTTGTTGTTTACGCTGCATGAACAGTTCCCTTTTTTTCATAACTAAAGATTCTTTTTCTTTAATTGCTTCCTCTTCTAATCTTCTTTCTATTTTTGCTTTCTTTTCTTCTTTATCTTTTAACTGAGTTTCTTCCTTTTTAAACCTTTGTAATGTTCCTAATAATGATCCAAACATACGTCTGTTTCTTTCTTTTGTTACCTGGTCTCCTTGTTGAGCAGCTAGAACTTCTGTTCTGGATTTCATAATTTTTGATGATAGCATAACCTGAGATTGAAGAGTTTTTTTAGGAGTACATAAATTATCATCATCATCTTCTTCATCTACATTTTCTTCTTCTTGAAATTTAGAATTGTCTTCCTTTACAATTGTACCTAATCTGTCTTTAGCTGATATTCTATTAACACTAGAGCCATTTTTGAAAGTTTTGGGAAATTCATTAGAATTAATATAAACTTTACGATTTGAACTATTGCTTTTAAATAAAGGTTTATGGTCTTGAAGTCGCTTAATGTCTTTTTTTAATGGTTCTTGTGAATGTTTTTGTTCTCCACCAATTTGATTACGTTTATTGAACTTTCCATGGTTGATATTGTCATCAAATGAATCTCGACCAGTGATTTTTTTTAATGTCTCATCAACGTCATTTAGTCCTTGACGTTTCTTAACCAAGTGTTCTTGTAATCGATCTAAAAGAGTAGTCATAATAGAAAAAGCTTCGAAATTAACAATTACACACAAAACCGATAAACACTTAATAAATTTAAAGGTTACTACAATTAAAAAATAACACAGTTTTCCAAAAAAAAACTGTCAATTCCCCTCAAGAAATAAGATGGGTAAAATTAAAATTAATTTAAATGTTAGAAATTGATATCAAGTCGTAAAAAATTCAATAAATAAGCAATTAACCGCATAAAAACACTCATGCTACACTCTGAATGCGGTTTATCATTATCAAAAATAATTGCAAAAGGAATAAGATAAACTCAGCATAGTTAAAAACTTGAAAAGTTGTTTTCTCGATAATGACTCAATATTTGTTTGGGCAATGTGAAGACCACGAATTAAGATATCTTATCTAAGTTCGTGTCACTATTATAGATAAAATGGTTTCCCAACGAGCCACCAATAAGATAGATTATTTGGTGATTGTAGTTTATATTATTATCACTGTGAATGAGAAATAGCTAACGCTTCTAGTTGATAAAACTTAGTTTTTCTGGCTAAATTAGAAATAACCCTGTTTTACATGGTTTGTTTAGATTATTAATGAATTTTTCAATTTTAAAATAATTTCAAAATAAAGTGTAATATGCCTATTTGTACGGCTGACAAAAATTATCATCTTTTGGATTATCAAAAGATGAGCAAATATTATAAGAATGAGAAAAAATACTTGATATTTCTCTGAAAAGTAATTTTCGAGTATGTGCTACACATTTTGAAGACACTAATATTATTGGAACTAGAGATGCAGGACAAGGAGTTTCAAAATATTCAGTAAGTATAATATATTAGATTATTATACATATAAATATGTATCATTGTTATTATGTTGTACAAATAGTTATTTGAATCATTATTAAAATAATATATACAATAATTATTATAAATTTTCATTTGAATATATTTGACTATGTGTTATAGATTTATTTGAAAATAGTAAAACTAAAAAAAGGTGCCATTCCTTTAAGAAATAACGCAATAATATATGGATATGAGTTGAATCAAAATATGTCATTATTAAATATCACCACGCAAAAAATACAACCAAAATTAGAATAAAGAATTTTTGTATTTTTTTCAATCAATAAATCATGACGCTTTTGCTAACTTAAATGTTGAGCATGACAGTTGGTAGCAAAAATGTGTGATATAATAAAAATTTAAAGTAGATATTAATTAAAAACTTTTTTTTTATCTCAATTATGCATTTTAAATGAATATGTGAAGGTTTCAAATTTAAGGGTCAAATAAAACAGTTTCTAAAGTACTGTAGTCAATGTCATCATATGAACTGCTTTTACATTTTACAAAAAAAATAAAAATAAAGTAATAGTAAAAATGATTAATTTTAGTGCATCAATGGCTGCAAGTATCGAGTTTAATGATAGAAAAAACAATGAAGGGATTGAAAACTGTTAGGAATTTATAAAATTTACTAAATTGATGAATAACATGTTTTATGCCTTAGATAGAAAATTTTCTTGCCGAAGGAGTAAGAAAAAGACCCAAAATATCAAGATTTTTTATGTATTCATCAGTGTTTTTAATTTGCATGTTTGTCATTTTTACTGCATGCAAGATAATTTTTCTGTTCCATTTTATTTGTGTTTTTGTCTTTTTTTTTAAAATGCGGAATTAATATGTATTTAAAAAATTATCATTATTGTAAGAGTAACTTTTTGTACATATACATTTTAAAAAGCAGTTTAAAAAGGATAATAAAATGGCAATCTAATCATGAATAAAAAAACTTATTAGTGATGGTGAATTTTTGATCAAACAGATAATAGAAGGAATTAAAATCACAATACAATTATTTATGGATTTAGTTAATATATTAGACTTTTATAGGTTTAATTATTTTCTGACTGCCAAAATAAATCAACATTGTCTGGAAGTATTATAAAATTATAAAAAAAATTAATTTATTATCATTGGATAATTAAAAATTTTAATCTTTATTTTATAAGAACATTTTTTAAGAAATTTTTTGGAATTATAAGACAATTATCTGAGCCATATGATAGATTATAGTATGATCATGTTATAAAGAGAGAGGAAACGGAAGCTGTAAGAACAGTTATAGAAATGAATGTTGAAGGAAGATGAGGTAGAAGAAGAAAATAAACGGAGGTATGTAATTGAATGCAATATGAGGACGGCTAATGTGAGGGTAGATGATGTGGGAGATCTTGTAAAGTGGAAGTTTAGGATAAGGGTGGCCGACCCCAAGTAGTTGGGATTAAGCTGAAAAAAAAACAAGAAGATCTAGGCCATATGATCACTTTTACTATTCCTACATTTCTTCAGTTATTTAGAATGTTGTTATTAAACTCATTTATTAAATCACCAAAAGCTGAAATCTGTATTGTCGACTCAGCTATAAAATCTATGTAATAAATTAAAAAAAAACAATATTTTTATACTGCAGAAAGTTTGCCTTCTATTACAATTAAAGACAATATGAATTATTTGTTAAGCTCATCTTTGCTGGAAGAAAAATTATATAAATTAAAATTAAAAATGAATGACATAATTAAAAATGCAAGTCTTTTTAGAAAATATTTTGGTCTCGTAGAAAACTAATTCTTCAGAACTAGAACCAATTAGTTTTAAATGCACTATTTATAATTTGTCAGGGTAATCAATTACAAAATAGCCAATTAAAATATTATATTTGCTACTTAGTCAATAGACATAATTTTTGTAGAATTAACTTACTATAATTAAAGACACTATGATTTTTTCTAGTGGTATAGCTAGAGGACTTGTTAAATAAATTTCGAGTTGTGTATTAGTGACTTGAAAATTTTTAATTCAGGTGGTGCATCTAATGAAGTAGAACTAATGAACTTAAAATCTTTTAACACATCCTAACAAAAATTTGTTAGTTATGTCATAAAGTTTGGAAAAATGTTTTGTTTAACATATGCTGATTCAATTGATATGATGTATTTGAAATATATTCAGAATTTTTAAATACTTATGAAACTTTATCATTTTTGTGTAATACTGATTTGTTGACCTATATATGCAGTACTATGATAATCATGAGCATGAGACGGTGTTCTTGCATGAAAAATCAATCGGGGAAGAACAAAAAGTTGTCAAGACTTGTATATAGCATTTTTTTATATTTTGTTATTAAATAAATAAATAAATAAATTAGAATTATAATACTAGAACTCTCGTATGGCAGCTACTAGGTTCCGTTTATATGATAATGAAACTTTTTAGGTCTCGTTATCACAGCACGTAAGGTAACCATTTTATCTATACTATTAGTTCGTGGTAAAAACGCAGATATGATAAAACCAGATGGTGAACTTTGTATACAAGATGTGTAATTTTTAAAAATAAAATACCAAAACCTACTTCAGATTAGTATTGCCACTCGTAGGAAAAAAAATTGCAACTATGCATTGCTTTTTATTATTGTTTGTTATAACATTTTGTAAGCACCTCCAATTTAATAGAACTTTTCAATCCTGTTTTACTTTTGCGGTATTGACGTATTGATATCCATTTTATATTAAAAATTAATTTTTTTATTGTTAATTTTTACAGAAGTTTTATTTAAAAAAATAATTTTTTTTCAATAAAAAAATTTTAAATTACAGTAATAAAAAAAGCACATAGAAATATTTTTAAAAAACTGCCCATAAGATATTTTTCAATGAAATGTAAATATTATAGACATATTTAGCATTCAGTAGCAGATTAGATAAAATCGAATTATTTAAACTGCAATAGAGATAAAAGACTGATGAAATTAAAGATAGGTCAAAAAGTTTACTAATAAATAGTACATTAAAGCTACTCAAATTTTGGCTAATTTTTTAATTTCCATTAAAATGTGTTACACATACACATATGTGTTATCAATTATTTGATACAAAAACTTTAGTTAGAGGTACTGTACAATAAATTAATTCTTTATATGTGGTGTCACTGCAAAGAGACAAGTTCGAGTTATCAGTAAATCAAAAAGTGCTTTATCTGTAGTATAGATATAATAATTTAATTTGATTAAACTGAACAGAAATTCTATAATAGGCCACGTCATATTTAAAAATCCTACCGCATGTAGGTCCCTGAAAAATTGTCGCTTTTCATCAATTGACTAGGAAAGTTTAATTGTTTTAATATATATACATGTAGAACTGAATTTGACAAAAGATCTTATGGAGACCTTACCACATTTTTGGAGTTTCTCCGCTGCACTTCTTTTCTTGATTAAGTATAAAACTGTTCATTTCCAAAAAGGGGTCCCCAGTAATTTTTTTTAATAAATCAATTGTTATTTTATTAGCTAGTTGAATATGTATATTGCTGTTTGAAAAATTAAAATTGACCACTTTATAATAAATAAGGGATGAACATAAAAATACTTTATTATTGATAAATTGAGAAATGCATAAGAAATAAATAGTTAAATTCTCAGTATTATATTTATTTTTGATTAATTAAGTGAATCAATGAAAAAATAATCACTCAAGAGTGTTGGATTTTAATATTTTTAAGTATTTTTTTTTGTCTAGCTTTCTATGGCCCTTGAGAAAATTTTCCACAAACCCGTATAACTCTAAATTGGATGTACATATGTAACCAAGTACTTAAACAATCATTTTTAGTAGAAATAAGTATGTAATAAATATTTAGGGGATGATAGGGATGAGTAAGGATCAAAATAAATATGAGAGTTCTTAGTTTACTAAGCTGTCCAAACTATTGATGATATTCTCCAATAATCAGACTGTATATCTGCAATGACGCATATAATTTCCTACTTCAATTATCCAATCGTTTGTAGTTTTTTTTATGTAATTATATTTATTTTTCCATTAAAATTTTCTATCAGTTTTGAGTAAATGATGTTCCTATTAATATAAGTTAAAGCACATCCCATTTATTGGTTTTATTTTTAAACTATTTTCTCTCCATATAATGATTTTCATTTGTCTTTCAACAGTTTTATCGAGAAATCAACGCTATACATAGTAGATGTTTATAAAAGCGTTACCAGAAGGTCTTTAACCTCCTTGAAACACAGTAGGGAGGTTGTTGAACCAAAAATTATTAAACATAAATATAACGTGTACATGTTAAGTGGAGGGGACTTGATAGCAATTGTTATTATTCTAAACAATTTCGGTGTTTAGAATTAAGTCCTTAGTGTGAATCATAAAATGACGATAGATATGTTTCAGTTTACTCGAATTTTAGTGGACTCTAAGAAGGTAATGTACACGATTTAGGCAAATTTACTCAATGCTGTTTATTGTTACTTTTTGAAATAGTTTTCCTTAAAATTTAAACAGTCTATGCTTACATTATGTTAACGCCCGCAACTATTTTAACCGAATATCACTTGTTATTGTTTTGATAGCCTAATACTAAATATTTTAATAGGACCATCAAGAGCAGTACTTCTAGTTGTAAAAGGTACAAAGGATTTATAGCAACAGGTGGAATGCAATCCTCTATCACAAATTATTTATTTTAATAATAAACCAGATTCCAAAATAACAAAATTTCAAGAGCTTACAGTAAAAGGTTTATTAAATATTGAATTGTGATCAATAAATTAGAATAAATAAATATAAAAAGTTTAAATAATAGAATTTTATCTCTAAAATATTTAACTTATGAAGTTTTAACAATTACAGTTTTTTTTTTTGTTTTTGCAGTTATTTTATTGGAAAAAATAATATATATTCTGCAATTTTAAAATGTTGAAATTTATTCGTGGAAAAGGTCAACAACCATCAGCAGAGCGTCAGAAAGTTCAAAAAGACCTTTTTGCTTTTAGACGAGTAAGTAAATATTTCTTTATTTTAGGAATATTTCAGTATAATGAAATAAACTAAAAAATTGTAATTCATAATTATGTTGTAGTCTTAAAACATTTTTAGTTTAATAATCGATTAAAATAGTGGTCTCATGTAGATTTTAAAATTAATCAAACTATAATAATTTAATCGATAATGTATTTTATTAAAATTATGTATCTATGTAATAAATAAAGAAAAATTGAGTTAATATTTCTAACTAATCATTTTTTTAATTAAAATAATACTTATTTGTAATTTTATTTTTTGAAAAACTATTTTATTTTTTTATTTTTTATTTTTATGATTTCTTAAACTTGTTGATTTTTTTATTAATTGTTAAATCTAATTTTAGACTTTGCAATATGGTTTTCCAAATAAACCAACAGCTATTGCTTGGGATCCTTTGTTGCGGATCATGGCAATTGGCACATCAACAGGTTCAGTCAAAGTGTATCCTTTAATTATTGATAAAACTTAAATAATAATTATTATAACTTGAGGACAAGCTAGTGATATTTTCTGGTGTTTGTCCTTTTACCCCCCAGTCATGAGATTATTCTCATATTCCCTTAAAACTTTTTATACTATTTCTACAAACTACTGTATAAAAATAATAGCATTAGTAAAATATAATTGCCAGGTATAATTATACTAACTATTGAAGGATATAAAAAAAAAACAAAGAAACTATTATATGTTCAGAAAATGTATCATTTTAAATTTTACTGTATTTTTGAAGAAATGGAATTTTCTTATTTTCTATCTTATCTATTTGTAGCGACCAAAACATACGCAACGAATATTCTCGAATGTTCTCGTTATCAAAAACCTTCGAGAAACTTCGATAACGCCATAAGATAACCTACGCGGGTATAGAATATTCTAGAATTAGCGAGAGCCTTATCGGAGCTATATATATATCGGAAGAATCAGTCAGTTCAGTTAGTTCAGTTCAGACTGTCTAGTCCGCGATACGCTACACGACCGCTACACTCCGCCGCTGTTGTCATCGTGTATTATGTTTACTTCGATTATTTTATTTTTCCTTACTGTATATACATATATTTTCTTTTAGTGTTTATACGTCTATTTTCGTGTTATAATTTTGTTTAATAAAAGTCTACCGCCCTTTAAATAATTGTGTGTTGTAAGATATAACCCACATATTTATGAGATTGTATATATAGATTTCTCTGAAAAGTAGACAGAAGTAAAATAATTTTGATAAAAAAAAAATGTTAGAACATTTTCTTTAATACATCAAAACAACTTTTTCAAATCAATTTAACTAATATGTGAAAAATTATATTAATATGAATATGAATTTTTAATATTATACTTTTTTTCATCCAATTACAAGATGTACATTTTTATAATATCCGATTGCTATTATCATAAAATGAGATATATACAGCCAAAACTAAAAGCATATATTTTATCTTTGTTTGTTCAGTTAGATTTGACACCAAGTTATTTTTTAAATATTTATTTATTGATTTTGTAATAAACGATAAACAGGTTTCAAATTAAACATTTTTTTTTTGTTTAATATATAACTATATATTATAATAAAGTTTAATGTTATGTAATTTTTTTTTTGTTTAACGTTATAAAGGTTTAAAACATAATTCAATTAAACAGCAGATTTTAATACAGGCAATGACTACTTTTTTCTAACATAAAATTTTTTTAATATAATGTTTGAAAAAAAAATTGTTTTTGTTTTACGTTACAAGTTGTATTTAGTTTGACAATATTTTACATATATTGATGTCACATTTTTTGGTTTTTTGATTATAGAAAGACAAAATTTTTTGTTTCAAACATTATTTATAATGTTTCCTTGTCTTGATAATAGGAAAATCAAAATTCTAAATGATTTATTTTTTTATTAAAATTATTTTATCAAGAGATCTATAGTAAAAGTTAAATGTTTTATTATGTAGTAAAACTTAATTCTAGTTAATGTTATTTGTAAATTCAATGAAAAAATAATAAAAATTGAGTCTATGACTTTAAAAATATATCAAAAATTAAATTTTTTAGAAGGAAAAAACTATATGGAGAATAATGATTTTTTTTTTTGTTTTCCATATTATGCCTATTCTATACAGAATTTTGATTTAATTTTTTCACAAAATATTAGATTTTGTATTTATTATTTATTTAAAAAGAAAAAAATATTTTTTTAGACTTAGTTTTTTTTTTTTATGTTAACACTTCAATTACAAACTATTTAATTTAGCTTTTAGTTTGATTTAATTTCTTAGACATTTATTTTGATTTATTTTAATTACAGATTAAACTCAATTATGAAGGTATTAAATTGTTTACTGTCCTTTAAATGTATTATGTGCTATTTGGAATTCATGATAGTTTTAACTAGTTTATTTTTTTAATTATTATATTTTTTAGTCATCATAAGGAACATGTTTTAAAATTTAAAACTTCTCACTTTCTTATAGCATATTCTAATCTCTTCTAATGTTATTTTCTGTTCTCTGAAAAATAATCTACATATTATTCTTAATTCATATGATTAAAAATAAATAAAAAAAATTATCTTATATAAGTTTTAAGACTACCTTATAAATATAAGTTAATTTTTTTAAAAATAATTATTCAAATGTTAATATTATTGAGCTACACCAATTGTTACACTTTATCATTATTATTTGTTAAATGTTGATACAGTAGTGTAGCTAAATTTTATGTATTATGATATAATATTTTGTATACATTATATTTTTATGTAATCAAACATTTTTTATTTTCCTTAAATCTAAAGTTTAGTTTAGGTAAACCTGGTGTTGAATTTTACGGACATTTACCTAGTTCAGATCAATGTATTACAAAACTTATATTTGTTCCTAACCAGGTAATTTAAAGTTTTATCATTGAATATATAAATGTGTATTACATTATTGTAAATATGTTAAATTTTAGGGTCACTTGATCTCATTATCTGATGACAATAGTCTGCATTACTGGGAAATAAACGACACAGCCATTGATGAAGTTCAGTCATTTTTATTAGAAGGAAAGTAAGTGATAAAATTTAAACTTTTAAATATATTCCTATTGTATTATTTGTAAAATTAGACTAAAGCAGATATCCTCTCTCTGTTTGGAATCAAACTGTGAAAAGTTGTTGCTTGGAACTGAAGGTGGAAATATCTTTACCTTAAATATACCATCTTTTGAATTATCTAATGATATAATTTATCAAGATGTTGTTATGCAAAAGTAAAATTAACATTGAATTAATAAAATAAAATTATTTCTCTAAAACTGTAAACTTATAATTTGTAGAGTATGTAATGACTATAAAAAAAATCCTGGAGCAGTTGAATCAATAGCAGAACAACCTCATAATGTAGACAATATATTAATTGCTTATAGTAAAGGATTGATTGTTTTATGGGATAAAATTAATTTGTCTACTTTGAAAGTATGAACTAATATTAAGAAAGTAAAACTAACTAAAACTCAATTAAAAAAAAAACATTTTTTATAATTATTTTTAGCTTTGTTGAAAATGTTTTAAGATTTATTCATCTTGTCAGCTATGTGTTTAAATCAATGTTTACCCTTTTATTAGTTTATGATATTTATACAAGGGATAGAATGATAATTGTCAATGATTATTGATAAATACTATCAGTAATAAAGATATTATCAGTAGTTTATTATGAGCTACAATTTTGTCAGCATTTAATAAATTAATTTTCTATAAATTGAGGCTTTCAGATTTGAAGAGGTCAAAATAACATTTTAAATGTAAAAAAGAGATTGTATAAAACTAATAATTATTTTTTTTTATAGATTAAAGAATTAATTTTTTTAGTTCAATTACATGGAAATTATTTTTTGTCACATTGATTTCTTTAGATTTAAGTGCCTCATTTAATTATTATGTTAAATATTTTTATTTATTTATTCCATTTATATTTATAGACATTTATTAGTAGCCAACATGTCGAAAGTATCTGTTGGGAAGAAAGTGGAAATAAGTTTTATTCTTCTCATAATGATGGTTCTATAACACTGTGGAAAGTAGATGAAACTTCAGATGAAAATGACAATACAAGTACAGTTTATGGACCCTATCCATGTAAAACAATTCCTAAAGTACTTTGTTTGCAATCCTGTCAAGATTCTAAGTAACTATTAAGAATATTTAATTAATTAATATTTATTATTTAATAAAATGTCACTTAATTTTCTGTATAGTGAAAATTTACTTATATTTTCTGGAGGTATGCCCAGAGCATGTTATGGTGATAAACATGCAGTCACTGTACAACTGGGTTCTTCTAAACATGTTGCATTTGATTTGACTTCAAAAATAGTTGATTTTTTTGCTACTACTGCTTCACCAGAAGAAAAAGGTTATTTTAATTTATTTTTTAATAAATGTTTTTAAGTTATCTTTTTATCATTTAGTTTTATTTTTGTTTTATAGGTTCTACTTCTTTAATTATTTTAGCTGAAGAGGAAATAGTTGGTATTGATTTATCTTCTGACGATTGGCCTTCAATTCAATTACCTTATCTTGTATCTGTACATGCTAGTGCTATAACATTTACTCATTTTGTTTCCGATATTAATAAAGATTTATGGGACAGTATAATTGCTACTGGAAGTTCTCATAATGAAAATATTTTTTCTTCGAATGTAGGTTGATATATGTTTAAGAATATTTAACATTTTAATCGTATTTTATTTATTTAAATATTTTAAAATAACTAAATTAAATATAATCAATGATTTTACTTTAAATATAATTTATTTTGTTTTAAAAATGAATATTTTGTAAAATTCTTATTTATTTTAAGGATTGGCCAGTAAATGGTGGCCAATCAAATATAACAGATGATCAAAGTCGAGATCTTTTAATTACTGGACATGAAGATGGCTCTGTTAAACTATGGGTTGCCAATGGATCACCTTTATTACCTATTTATGTTTTTAAGTCATCATGGGTTTTGGTTGGAGATGATGTTGATAATATTTCCAGTAACACTATACCTCCTGATGACGAGGATGAATGGCCTCCATTTAGGAAAATAGGAAATTTTGATCCTTATTCAGATGATCCAAGACTTGCAGTCAAAAAAGTCATTTTATGTCCATATAGTGGTACTATGATTGTAGCTGGCACAGCTGGTCATATTATTGTTACTAAATTCAAAGATGAACCTTCTTCTAATGAAATTAAAGTATTTTTTATTAATTTTAATACTTAATTAATATTAAATATAGATGTTATTTAATTTCTACAAATTACTTTATTGATAAAATTTTTGCTTAAGAAGAATATTTTTTCTTTCTTTAACTTATTGTTTCTCTAGATTAGAGATTAATTTTTAACTAATACTTAAAATAATTAAAGCTTTAAAAATGTTAATTTAATAATAAAATTTATGAATATATTGTAGGCTGTTCAAATGAATGTCGTTGGTGAAAGTTTTGTGTGGAAAGGTCATGAACGTTTAAATTTAAAGCAAACCGGTGATGAAGCTAATAACAATAATGGCAAAAATACTACTTGTCTTTCATTTAAAGCTGGTTTTCAACCTATTTCTGTATTACAAGTTTATCCTCCAGCTTCAATTACAGCTGTAGCTTTACATTCTAACTGGTCTTTAGTTGCAGCTGGTACTGCTCATGGTTTGGTTATTTATGACTTCTACCGCCAAGCACCAGTACTTACAAAGTGTACATTAAATCCAAATGGTAACTAATTAATAACTTGAATTTTTGAAGTAAAACCTTTACAAGTGTCCGCAAAAAAAAATATATTACATATCACAGTAGATCGTAATTTTTTGGGTATAATGTTTAGCTGTTATGTTTGGCCATCATGGATGGATTCTATTGTTTTACAGTCAAAATTATATTTTCATAGAATAATAAAATTTTGACCGTGTATCTAATAAAACTATATAATTCGTTCATCATAAAAGAGATGGCCAAATGTGATAGTTGAACGAAACAGCTAATTATGATGCCAAATGTGATACCCAATAATCAAGTCAAACAGATTCTATTGTTCAATGAATATATACGTTCAATAGATGTGTACATTTGTTAAATCTGTGCGTTTTCATTTTATTCTAATAGTATAAATAAATTTTTATTTTTTTTAATATGTTACTATTTAATAACAGTAATTTATTAATAATATATATAAATTTATAATTTGTTAATTTAAATCATTTAATGTAGATTTTAAAAAATACACTGCATTTTTTATTTTATTTAATTTGCCAAAATTATATAAATAATTTAATTATTCAAATTCCAAAAAAAGACACTATTACGCATACATTATAAATTAAATTAATTAATGTACTTTTTATAAATA
>NW_026099575.1:29254412-29290250 GCF_025091365.1 Daktulosphaira vitifoliae
AAGTTTAATTAATAATATATATTCATGCAAGTAAAATTAAATACTATTTTTTTATAATTTTATTAATAAATAATAGTAAGTATTGAATCATTTAATAATTTATCCCTCTATTTTCGAAAATTAAAATTATATTATTTAAAATTCAATAAAAAACTTAATTTCAAATAATTTCGGATGTGCATAAAAACTTTACATTAGTTATTTCAGTTATCATAAGCCCATTATGTCTTTTGTGACAATAGAATAAGAAAATTTAAGCAAGTTATATTAATTTCAATTTTTAACAACATTTTTCGGTGTATATTTTTATTTTATTCAAATATAAACCTAATATTCTATCATTTGAATGACTCTGAAAAAATTTTCACTTCATCCGCACATTCTCATAACATGTTCTGATTTTTTATTTTTTATAGTTTAATAAAAGTGAACAATTTTTTTTAGATTTGTCAACTGCTGGAGATGTTCCAATATCTAGAAGAAAATCATTCAAAAAATCGTTACGTGAATCATTTCGTAGACTTAGGAAAGGTAGAAATTCTACACGAATCTCAAATGATAAAAAATCTGGTAGTATTACACCTGATAAAAAACGTGAAGGGTTGGTAATTCTTATTAAATTAAAAATCATTCATTACATTAACTTTGCACATAAAATACAAAATTTTATTAGTACTTTACCAACATCTCCTATGGAAGCAAGACCAGTTGAAAGAGCAATTGAAGCTAGATCTGTTGATGATTGCCAAGGAAGCATGGTTCGATGTTTGAGTTTTGCTAAAACTTTCATTGTCACAGGTTCAATTAATAACACTATTTAACATTTTTAATCAATATGTATATATTTTTTTCTTTAATTGTAGCTTCTCATATTACACCAACTATCTGGGCCGGTACCAATAATGGATCTGTGTATATATTTACCATTAGTATTCCTCCTAATGATAAACGTAAGGAAAGAAGAGTTACTTCGCAACTAGGGAAAGAAATTCAATTAAAGCATCGTGCTCCTGTAATTGGAATAACAGTAGTAGATTCAGAAAATCGTTCAGTTACAGAATTGTTAGAAAATTACTCTTCTACTAAACCTTTAGATATATGTGGTCCACATAAAGTAATAATCACCTCAGAAGAACAGTTTAAGGTACTATAAATTAGTGTTTTATTTTTTTATATGGCAGCCGTTAAGTGATAAGACACAAAATTATGTTTTTTGTATTAATCATGTTATATGTAAAAAAATGTGTTATCTGTATCTATTTAAATAATAATGTGACTATTTTAAAGGTAAGGTATGATTTTTTGTACTTCAATTATGTTAATTTGATGATGTCATTGAAATTTAAAACTTATTTTTACTCTCTTGAAAAATTGCTAAAATTGACATCAGCTTTTGAGTTGACACTTACATAATTTTTCTATTGCTTTAGATATTTTCATTGCCTAATTTAAAACCTGTGTGTAAGCTCAAGTTAACTGCGGCTGAAGGTGCTCGTGTTCGAAAAATTTCTATAGCTTTTTTCAAAACTAAAGATTATGTTGAAAATTGTTTATTGTGTTTAACTAACTTAGGCGAAGTAATTGTTCTTAGTGTACCTGATCTTAAAAGACAAATACAAGCTGCTGTAATTCGCCGAGAAGATATTAAGTAATTACACTTTGATATTTTTTTAATACTTATGTAATGAATACTGATTGTACTGTAAAAAAATTTTGTATACATAAAATACAAATAAATATCTGACCTATAATACCAGGCTTACATAAACATACTTTTATAGACACCATTACTAATTGACCAGATAGTAAATATTAATCCGCTGGTAGAAATATGTATTGGCATGCAAGTGCAATAATTGCATCTAAAAAATTTATATGTGATTCTATATGGAGAATTCCAATTTCATTGGTGTTTAAAACAGTACTACTAATAGCTTGTTTGTGTAAACCTGGCATTAGTTTAATGCCTATTAACACATTTTTTTACAACCTAAAAGAAAAATAAAATGTATAAATATATATTTTTCTCATGGTAAAAAATAGTTCCTATAAAATTAAATAACTTATTTTTGTGTATCAATAAAATTACACTAGTGATATCATATTAATTAAATCAGAGGAATAGATAAAAATGAATGAGGATTTTGAACATGAAGATCTCCACTCCATTATTTTCTATATAATTTGATTTTATATAAAACAGGGATTGAATCCCTGAAATAAATTATATATCGTCATTGTGTGTTATATGGATGTATAAAAATTTGTTAATATTTCTCTTAAAAAATAGAAAATTTTGTGCTACTCCTTTTTGCATCAAATCTTTTGATTCTGGTAAAACTATATAATACTCGGAGTATTCCTAATTATTTCAATAATAATTTATTAATTTCTTACTTTTTAGCGGTATTTCAAGCCTAACATTTACTAATTATGGTGAAGCTTTGTACTTGCACTCAAGCAGTGAATTTCAAAGAATTTCTGTTTCTGCAAATATTGTAACCCAAGTAGACTGTACATTAAATTTACCAGGAAGAAATAGAATATCTGATAGTCGATCAACTACGCCTGTTAATGATTATCATGATGAAAACATTCAAAAAATTAATGGTTGGTTTGTTTAGATATATTATCAGTTTTGTTATTAATTTATTTATTTTTATATAGGATGTTTGGAAAGTTCAAAAGAAAATGGAGATAATAATTTTCAACTAAACAATAGTAATGACCTTTCTGTTGGAGATATAACTATAGATTCGATTAAGGACCACTTAGCTAAGTGAGTAAAACATAATAACTGAGTATACATTTTTCTAAGATTAACTTCACTATTGTGTACAGATTTATATTCACTTTAAAAGTTCAAAATAATATGCATTTATGCATAAAAAACTGGAAACATGAATTAAATGGTATAGAATTATTTAAGAAGTATGATAAAAAACCTTTTTTGACACAATCATGCTTTTATTCAATACATTTAAAAAATCCCTAAAAGAGATAGTCACCTAATACCTTGACTTAATCTCTTAGAGGACCTAAGTTATGTTTTAATGACATTTTCTTTTAATTGTTATTTAAAGATAATTTTTTTTGGTCAAATTTTAAAGTTTAGTAATGAGACCCAAAACTTTATATTGGATGTTTGCATGATATGTGGCAATTAAAACAAGAATTTTTATTTCACCCTTACCTTGACAATAAATATCTTCAAATCAGATAAAATTATTTCAGCACTTCTTTCATTTTTGGAAATAACCATTGAAATTATCGAACATAAGGTTCAGTAGAACCACGATTATCTACTCTAGTTACTACTCACCGTTATCTATTTCTTATTAGATAGCTGTGGCCAGAACACATATTAACACTCTTTAAATATCTCTAAAGTTTCCATTATGATTACATTTAATAGGGTTTTCATGAAAGGAAGTTTACTAGTTTGTGTTTGGTTAAATTTGGGTTGCAGGGACCATGTGGTACAGTCCAGGCAATAGACCACATTCAAGGTATTCGTTTCGGGCTGAAACACAATAGTGTGAGTTTTTTATAGACGGCATATAATACCCTAAAATAATGCCTAACAGCTGTTCTAGGGTAGCCCACAAAAAAGCCAGTATATGTAAAAGAAAATATTGTAGGAAAGTACAATGCTTTTCTTTTTCTAAGTCGAAAACTGTTACAGAATATGGATGAATAGACACATTAAGGTTAAGATTTTTTCACAACCATTTAATAACATTGTGTAATTTCATAAGTCAGTATAATTAAATGGAATGAGTTCTTGTACAAAAATTAACACCCAGTCAAAAAAAAAGAAATAAGTATTATCCTAAAATTATACTAGTTTGATTTTCAAACCAATTTACTATGGAAAAGTTGATTTGTTTTTTTTAATTTTAAGAATAATTTTCAAACTGAACCAGACTCCCCAAGTTCAATACGGCATAAAAATCGAATAGTTTGTATATCACTAGTAGATAGTTGTAAAAACATTAGTATTTTATAATTTTGGAATTTTGACTATCTCAGTATGATCCATTGCCACATAAATAAAAAGTTCTTGTTATTTAATTACCACACCATGTTATGAAGAGGTATTTTTTTTATTGTAAAAAATACATACATCAGATTTTTTGATACAAAAATTTGATTTATACTACTTTACTGATAAATTACTCACAATGAGATAAAAAAAAAAAAAAACTTTATCACTTAGAATTATAAAAGGGTTAAGTTTATATATTTTAAATATGTGTTATTTTTTTAGATTTATGTCCTTTTATAACTAGATGACTCATTTAGAGTATTCCTTATTATTTTATTTTTGTCTTGAAATTTATATAATTATAATAAAACTTACATAAACTTATTAAAAGACATAATTTTAATAAAACTTATGTACTCAATTCTAGTGATATTTATTACAATATTGAATAATTTTTCAATATGATGATGTTAAAGAAAAATTGTATTCTATTATTTAAAAACTTATGTTTATTTTATTTCTAGTTCCAATTCAAACTTAAATTTGACATCGACTTTTAACAACACTGAAAGTAACATCCATCATAAACATATTGTTATAAAACATGAAGTTTCTTCTACTAATGATACTCCAATTAAAACATCAAATTCTACTGTAGTGACTGTTAATGATTCAATTTCTATTAACAGTGAGTAATTTTAGTGAAAATACTAAATTCTTTAATATATCAATTTATAATAAGTATATAATTCTAAAATTAACTTTTTCAACAGCTACAATAATTTTGCTTTGGTTTTTAAACTGATTTTAAGTAAAATATTAGTTTCTAAATAGTTTTATTTTCGTTTGTTAGATATACACACAAGTTTAATTATAGAAGATGATTCATCGGCACAAACAAATTTTGAGGTTAGCCAACTAAAAATATGACTCTAACAGCTAATATTTTTACTATTATTTTTCCAATAATAATTTTGTTACATATATAAGAAATTTTCTTAACTTGTCTGTGCATCTATGTGCATGCCGATAATACTCTTTTGCTATATTTTGCCTTGCTAGTTACGCCACCAAAAAAGTACTCATCTGTTTAAAAAATTTTTTAGTAAATTATTGGTGTAGGAAAATTAATAATACTATTATTTTTATAGAAAGCTGTGAGTCATAATTTTAATTTCTAAATTTTATTGTTAGTGTGTATAAGTTCTAGAGCTATTTATAAGGCTTGTGATTTCTATAGTGGAATCCAATGATACAATTTAATAACAATATTTTAGATATACCTTATTATTTCTAATTGAACAAAAATTGGTTGTTTCTAATGAATCAAATAAAAAGCTCTCTTAAATATAAAAAAATCAGAAAAGTGTTAGCTAGTTCTATGTTTTATTTTTTGTCAGATTCAATTATTTATGACATTAAATTTTATTAACATTATGTCATTTTTTTGAATTTGTAAATTAATTTAATCGAGTTGATTAAAAAAAATTGTGTAATAGTCTTTTTTAATATCTTTATGTTTAACTAATGTAATATCTTAAATAAAAGTTGATTCAAAATAAATTACTAATCTATTATAAATAAATAAATTAGTAAATCTACCATAAAAAACTTTTAGTATGTGTACTTTAATTTAGCTGAGTCATCAATTTTAAATAAAAATATCTATTTAGTATTTAATTTGATGAAGTAATGTTATTTTAAGACTATTGTTAAAATTGACTAAAAAACATTAGTAAATGTCTTTAAAAAAGCAGAAAACATGTAAAAGGGTCAAAATAGTAACTTAAATGATTATAAGCTAAAATAATGTGTTATTTTGTTTTTTTAATTCCTTGATAACATAGAAGTAGTTTGATGATATTGAGTATATTTTCCTTATATCCTTTTTAAATGAAAAAAAACTTTATTTTAATAATTTACAAGCCAATAGTTTTTATAAAGCCACAGGGTTCATATTTTTGTAATGTATTCTAGCATACTAAAACTTAAAATTCATCTATTTTACTCCTTTAAGGTAGAAGAAGTAAAGGTAAAAGTAAAGTATGGGATTTCAACATCTTTGAAACCACTGTTATATATGCTGCCAAATTACAAACAATGATTATCAGTTCTCTCAAATCGCTTTATATAACAGTAATAAGTTGTTATATTTATTATGAGCTTTTGAGTTTTTTAAAATATGAACATCTTGTAAATTGTATATTATAGTTATAAATATATGATTAAAAACAATCATGTGATCCTTCTTATTAAAGGAGTAATTATTCTTGAACACATTTTAATTTATTTATATAATTTTATTTATATACAGTGTACAAATGAGTTTTCAAAAAAAACTGACTGATGTTATGGGATACAGAGTTTTATTAGTATCAGATTTTCTTGGAAGTTTTGTGTAGAGATCTATTCATTAGGTGTAAGTTTCTGGAGAATATCTGTTTGGCTTAGTTAATTATTTTGCTTGAGTTGTTTGCATCATTCATTTCTTAGTATCCTGTCAGCTTGTCAATCTTAAATAAAAAAAATTTCTTAACTTTTTTTTTTTTTTTAACTTAATGAGTTTCATTACCATTTTTGTGTACATAAAATAAAATTTCCCAACTATGCAAGAAAAAATAACTGACCAAAATATTAATAAAATCAGATTACAATATTCTTGAGTATGAAACTATGTATATTAAAATAAGATGATTAGCTTTATATGATGTTACCAGGTAACCCTAGGAACTAGGAAAACTATCCACATCATCAGGGTAATTTTCATTCGGAATCGCCACAAATATTTTACTACCTTAATAACATGATCACATTTAACATATATATTTTTTTATTGATCTGATGTTTCCCTTGCTTGTGCTAAGAGGGAAGATTAAAATTAAACTCCAGAATTATATCATTGGTCCTAGGAACATTAATTTATTTTTATTGGTAATAATAAAGAATTACAAATTTTATATACAATAATAACAATTTAATTTATATTATAATGAATATAGTAATTTAATAAAACATTATGACCATAGTCTCTATCCCAACTATTTGGGATCGTCTTTGCCTTAATGATTTGTATTTTACATTGACTTTTAACTCGACACAACCTTATTATGGCGGTAAGAACCAGTATGATGGCAAGGTGTGTGTCACTGTTAAAAGTCCTGTATGGTCATCCATCTATAAACCAATAGCAAACAGCGCAGCTGAAATTCGAAGCTTATATAGCTACTAAATAATCCATTGCACCACACCATGCTCATAGTAATTGAATAAATAAATACTAGTGTTATATAAACCATACAAGAAAAAATGATCAGATATATGAATATGTATAATTTTAATAAATAAAATTGATTGAAATTTAGATATTTATTATATTCTATTTTAATATTTGATTAGTTGATATAATTTTTGTTACAATTTCGGTTCAATTATTCTATTGAAAAAAAAACCAATAACTGATATAGGCTAGTATTATAATATTGGTTTACAAATTGGCCCAAAACTTACAAATATTCATTTAATGTTTTTCATTATGCTTTAAAACTAATGATATAGTGTTCCTATTTGTTTTTTTTTTTTTTTTAATTAAATAAATATTTTATTGAAACATTTTTTTAATCTTTTAAATTATAAATTGTTATAGATTAATAGAGCACCATTAGCTCTAATGGAGGATCTTGAAGTAGAAACAGTTGCATAATGTGATAGTCAATGAAGTATGCACATATGACCAAATATTTATATTTTAAATCCATGCCATACAATTCAACCAATATGATTAACAAAGTTGAACTAATTTTTAACATCTAGTTATTAACTACTAACAAAAATGTAATATTAATATGACTCAAAATGTGTATATTGTTACAGTTGTACCTGGTTATTCAGGTAATAGACCTGTAATATTTTACAAATATTTGGAAAGTATTATAAATCATTTGTTTAGTTCTATCATATTAATTATAATTAATAATTATTGTTATGTATCATCATCTTAAATTTGATTGAAGAGCTTTTTTAAAATCAGTGCCAAGGCCTTAACATAATATAATTTTATAGACTTGAATTATTTTTACAATTATATAATATTTTTCATTAGTATTAGTATTTTTAAAATCCCCACCGCTTTTTAATTTTGTAATTTTTAATAAAATATTAATTTTGTTTTAAAATATTTTTGCCCATTTGTAACTAATACAAAACAACAAATTGTAAATTATGTGATAATTAAGCAAACAATTTTAAACTGATAATGTAATAATCTCCAGTTAAAATAATTATATTGTTTTGTTTTCTTAACTATTAGAATATTTTCTTCAAAGACATTCCATTTATAAAAGAGTTAAAAATTTGTTTATTAGTGTTATATTTTTATACTTAACAGTATTAATTTTTTGTAAAAATTATGTACCTAAAGTTAAAAGACATTATGTTAATTGAATTTTATAAAAAGATCTCTTTTCAACTAAATGTTTTTCTTCAATTTGTATATTGTATGTGTATATATATATATACACACACACACACACACACACATATTTATTTATATTAGTCAATTCTTTTTAATATGATTATACATTTTATAATTATTACTCCAATGTTTAATTAATATTAGTTGTAACATTGTATATTATAATATGCACTAGGTTCCAGTCATTTTATGATTCAAACCTATTTACCACTAAAATCGTGAATTTTATTATTATGGATTTTTACTTATTTATTTATATACAAATTATTTATTTATTATGCTGTGTATATTTTACAATAACTAATTTTGTAAATATTATTTAGATTTGTATTTGTATAATAATTTTAATTTTAGTTAAATAATAAAAAAATCCACTCAAAATTAACCTAAATATCAAATGTTTGAAGAATCAAATGTTGAAGGTGATGGTTAGTACTTATAAGTTAAATACTTAAATATTAATTATATTTACATAATATTATTTTTGTATCTTAATTCAAATTATGTAACCAATATATTTTTTAAACATCAATTATAATTTAATAAAGTTATTTTTAACCTTTTTACTAAATTATATTCATTTTTGAACAATCCATATACTCTATACTATTACCATGGTAACCACTCAGAAGCTTTACTTTTATGGGTCAATACTATGCTGCTGTACTCTTACTGTGAATGAATTGATAACTAAGCTTTTACACTGTGGTGGAGCAATAACTTGGAGTTAACTTTTTTCAAAATCAAACAATATTATTATTAAGATGAGTTAATATTTTTAAATTAAAAATAGTATGACTTTAGGGAACCACCATATAATAACTGTTTTTTCACAACTACTTGTGCTGTTAGTTAGTATAGTTCTATTTATGGTACCAATATATATGTTATGGAGCCATATAACATATGAACAAAACTACTTAAATAATTATAAGTATGCATAATATAATATAAACTATATGACGATTTTTGTCTTATAAAAAACATTTAGTTATTTAATATTTGTTTTTCAAGTTAACTAATTTATAATACAATTGAAATTTTTGAATAATTTAATAGATTTTATAAAAAAAAAAATTCTAATTAAATATTACAATTTTTTTAAAATTTATTGTTATGTCAGAATATTTTTTATACTTGTAAAGTTTTAAAAATAGTAAATCGGACTCAAAAATTTAATTTATAGACCACATGTAACAGCTTTAATACTTGCTCGAGGTGGTAGTAAAGGAATATTGAAAAAGAACCTTGTGGAAATACAAAATGTTTCACTCTTACGAAGAACATTAGATACAGTTCACGACTTTGGATGTAAATTTTAATTTTATTTAATAGAAACATTTAACTTAACAGGTATTATTACATAATAAAAATTTGTTAATATAGTATTTCATGATATTTGGGTATCAACTGACGACAATGATATTGCAGCTGAAGCCGAATTAGGAAAGGCTAAAGTTTTTTATCGTAATTCACAAACTGCTTCAGATGAAGCGACCTCATTAAGTGCAGTAAAAGAATTCAGTATGTATCATCCGAAAATTAATATTTTTGCTATTATTCAGTGTACCTCACCTTTTTTAAGTACAAGTTACTTAGAAAAAGCCTACAAAATGACTGTACAGCAAAAATTTGAATCTGTATTCTCAGTCTCACGAAGTCATAAATTAAGGTGGACACTAGACTCAAGTAAGATTATTGTTTGTTTCCACTTTGTACAGCTTAAATTAAATTTAGACATTATAATTAGATGGACATTTACATGCTATTAATTTTGATGTCACTAAAAGACCAAGAAGACAAGATTGGGGAGGCGAATATGTAGAAAATGGAATGTTTTATTTTGTACACAGAAATCTTATTGTTCAAAATCGACTACAAGGTGGAAAGTAAGAATCATCATAAAATTTATCAAAAATTAATAAATAAAAGTTATATAATTATTATTTGTAGGATAGGTGTTGTTGTTATACCCCCAGAAAGAAGTTTGGAAATAGATACAGAATTTGATCTTAAAATAGCTCGTTATTTAGCATCATTAATTGATAAACCTAAAAATTCAACTATAAATTAAGTTATTGTATATTTTATAAATATATACATAACAATTTGATGATCACGACTGTGTTTTTTTTTTTATTTTTAAATGTTGATATATTAACTAACGCGTTTAGCTAAATATCTAACATTTACGTGGTTATTGATCACAATATACATGACTTCTGTACAATGTACATGTGTCCATATATTGTACACACATAAATGTACACCTTAACAATAAAAATATAATTAACTTATTTTGGACTTAAATTTCTTGATTGCAGTGTCACCGATGTCATATTATATGTGTATTGCCTGATCAAAAAATTTACTGATACATAACCATGTCAAAAATTATTTATGCCATTTTTAATTATTACTTATTATGTATCTTTTTCTTAAAACTATGTACGTTCATTAGGATAATCATGTCTCTCTAAATATCACTCATTTTATACATACAGTGTGATTTATTAAAAAACGTATTAATTAAAATTTAATATTTTTTTTTTTAACCATTATAAATATAAAGTTTATTGAAAAAAATAATAATAATCCTAAGAGAAGATTTTAGGTAACTTTCGAAAATTAAATGAAAACCTATTATTATTATTATTATTATTTAATAAAAACTATCCTAAATAAAATTTTAAATAGTCGATAACTAGTTTTGTACTATTATTTTTTATGTTGTTATAATTTTTAGTAATAGATGAGCATGATGCATAGAAGAATTTTTATCTGTGTGTTATGATAATAATAGAATGTTACTTAACACTACCTTGCTCCTTACTTTTTCTAAATATTTAAAAAAATAATACATTTTTTGTATGATTTATTCAGAAACTAATAATAGAATCAACATATCTGATCATACAAATTATATTAAATATAATTTTTGTATATTTTTTTTAAATTATATTTGTTTTATTTAGTCTAAAATATTGTCTAAAATCAAAACTTTAAATAGCTATACAAACGAGTACAAGTGTGACCTTGAAATTCAAAATTATTTCTAAGGAAAATATCAAAATCAATATTTCATAACTAGGTTAATCTTTTTGCATGTATCAAAAGCGAAATTTTAATCTGCGAGAATTGAGTTTTGGACTACTATATGGTGTTGGGTGTATGAGTGGGGATTATTTACAACATTTAGGAATTTTTGCTGGCATCTCATCAGGAGTTGGAGTTGTTGGGATGTTAAATCCTGGTTGGGTTTTAGGTTATGTACTCTAACTTTTGATGTTTCTCAACGTATTTCAAGTTTGTTTCGAGTAAAACGCTTATTACTAAAGCCCTCCTATAACGAAAATTATTTCTATACAATTATATATTCCTACAATTAAGTTACACAAACTTGGATCTCTTTAAAGTAGCCAATTAAAAATGTATAAATGCATATATCTGTTCCATAATTATAATTTATTTAAAACAAACTAAGAATACGGAATGGATCGAATTTTAGATTGGAAGGCTTTTGAGAATTTTCCTCAGACGACGAAAGAATTATTTACATAGTAATATTGAGTGACAATAAAAACTTGTTAACATTAAGTTACAGGTTAACCATTCATGTATGCATAATTAATACTAATTACATAACAGCAATCAAATTCTAGAATAGACCAACATTAAAAAAAAAATGTATATATATATATATAAATGTATTAAACATTTAACTATTATCAAAAAGATATTGATAATAAATTTTTTCATGTAGCTACGTACACCTTAATAATCTCTATCAATGTAAATATAATTTCTTATAATTTTATAAGACAGCTTCATCTTTGATAGTATTGAGGATTGATTGTTAATTATTACAACCAAATTATTATCAGTTCTATTTTTAATTAATTATTCGTCACTCGTATTAACTCATACACTTCAAACATTTCTCGATAGTCTGAAATATAGTATATAAATACTTTTTTTTACATTTAATCATATATTAATTAGACATTTACTTAAAAAAAAATTATTCATTCGAAATCTAAATATCTTATTATTTAGTTCATTTTCTACGAATAAAATGAATGAATTAAGATTTGATGGACGAGTTGTAATTGTTACAGGTGCTGGAGCAGGTATATAATCCGTATTATTATTCATGTTTTTTTTATTTAATAATTGAATGAGTTTCATTTTCTTTTTTAAGTTTATAAAAAATTCACAAGCTTTAATATTTATTTTTAGAGTTCAGAGATTGATATAAAAATAATAAAATTTATAAAAAAATAAAATTAAAAAAAATTTATTTCATAAAAAGAAAGTGTAACTGAGGATAATAAGAATAATTATTTTTACTATAGTAAATTTATACCTACTAAAATAATAAACAAAAACACTAACTTAAATATTTATAATAATAATAACTTTTATTTAGGTTTAGGTAGAGCATATGCATTATTATTTGCCAAACGAGGAGCATCTGTTGTTGTGAATGATCTTGGTGGTAGTCGATCAGGTGATGGAAGTAGTACTAAAGCTGCTGATACAGTTGTATCTGAAATTATTGTTAATGGTAAATTGATTGTCTAAATATTTAATGGGTCTCCTTTAATGAAATAATATTAATTTGTGGTATTATTAAATATTTTATAATTGATACCTAGTTAATGGTTGATATGGTTCAAAATAAGTGGTGAGATGTCCTTCATTTTTGTTGTCTCCTATGATACTTTGCAATTGTTAAATATATATACATATAGATAAGTTTAATGTATGTAATACAATATTAAAGGGGTGTATTATTTTGTACAAAATTTGGAGGGGTGAAAATTGTAAATTAAAGAAAGTAAAGGGATGCCATCTCTTCATATCCCCTACTTTGATTGCTGTACCTAGCTTATAAAATAAAATCTTGATGTTAGCAGTTTTAAAATAATAAAGTTTTTTCAAACATTTACATTCCTTTTTATACATAGGCGGCAAAGCTGTACCTGATTATAATTCTGTAGTTGATGGTGATAAATTAGTGCAAACAGCGCTCGATAATTATGGACGTATTGATGTTATTGTAAACAATGCGGGAATTTTGAGGGATAAGTCATTTGCTCGAATAAGTGATTCAGATTGGAGTAAGTAATATTACTTAAATATATTTTTAAAAATACTGAAACATATTTAAAATTATACCAGATTTGGTTCATGATGTTCATCTGAAAGGTGCATTTAAAGTTACTCAAGCTGCATGGCCCCATTTCCGTAAACAAAATTATGGTCGAGTTATTTTCACTAGTTCTAATTCTGGTCTTTATGGAAATTTTGGACAGGCCAATTATTCGTAAGAAATTTTATATACAAAATTATATAATTATTATTATTTTTATATGTGTTATTAAGAGCTGCAAAATTGGGCTTAGTTGGTCTATGTAATACAATTTCAATTGAAGGTCGTAAAAATAATATAAATTGCAATGTTATTGTACCAACAGCAGCTTCTCGCCTTACTGAAGATATATTACCCCCAGGTTACTATTTTTAATTTCTTAAAGTATTTTATAACTCTTTGTAAAAGTTGAATTATTTTTTTTATAGATTTTTTTGCTGAGTTAAAACCTGAACTTATAGCACCGGTTGTTGTATGGCTTTGCCATGAAGACTGTACAGAAAATGGATCTATTATTGAATCAGCAGCAGGATGGGCTACAAAATGTAAATTATCATATAATTTATTATTTTTATTATATGTCATTTTAAAATACTTAATACAATAAAACTGTTGAAGGTCATTTGGTTAGAGGAAAAGGATCTTTGTTGAGACATAGAATTACAGATACAGTATTTCCAGAAAATGTTCGAGATGTCTGGTGTCAATTGACTGATATGTCCCAGGCTACAAGATTAGAATCTATTGAAGTATGCTTGTGAAATTTTATTTTTTTATATATGTTTTCATTAAAAAATGTTACAAAAATACTTTAGGAGGCTTCTTCGACTCTATTAACTGTATTAGATAATATTAAATTTGGCTCTCAACAATCAATGGATGATACAAATAGTGTATTTTGTTTTACAAATAGAGACTCTATATTGTATGCAATTGGTGGCAAGTTTATAGAACTATTATTTATAATATTTTTTTATTTATTTTCAAAATAATGTTCTAAAATTTTTCTTAGTTGGGGCTTCTGTAAGAGAAGAAAGTGACTTAAAATACTTATATGAATCACATGAAGATTTTTCAGTATTACCTTCATATGCAATTTTGCCAAGCTTAATGGCTACAATGAGTAGTGATATTGTGACAAATGCAATACCTGGTAAAGAATTTGATTTATCACAGGTACTAAATTATCATACAACACTGAAAATGTTTCATTCTATTACATTACTAAAATTTATTAATTCACACATTTCATTGCTTTTTAAAATTTATATTGATTAGGTATTACATGGTGAACAATATTTAGAGCTCCATAAACCTATGCCTGTAGATGGAAAGTTGGTATCTAAAATAAATATTTCTGATGTTTTAGATAAAGGCAAAAATGCAGTTATTGTTGTTGACGGTAATAAATATTTTAACTTTCTAAGATTTCTTTCTATATAAGATATAATTGTTTAGACCTATATGATAGAAGTTTTTAAAAATAAGTCTATTTTAGCATAATTATATAGGTGATATAATTGTTTTTATTTTTAATATTTCCATTGTTATTATATTTTTATAATTTTTAGTCTTAAAGTAATGACATTTGTTGGGCAAAATATTTCTTCGATTTATATAAAATAAATAACCCAATATAAGGAGGTTGAAGCATAATGGTGACATGGCATAGTTAGGTCAAGTATAATGATATCTAACAGTAATTAAAATCACTATCATAAAAAACTCTTCATTGCAAATCTTTAGATAGTGTTCAATTTTAAAAAATTGATATATTATTCCAAAAGCTACATGATCTCTTATCTCCTTATTTATATCCTTATTACAAGTTTTATGATTTATAAGTGTAATATTTGAATATATTTATAATATATAAATATATAAAGAGAAATGGTGTTATTTAAAAAAAAAAGTATGTCGAATGAAAGAGGGATATAAATATTATTTCCCATAAAAAAATTGTATTGGTCCATAAACTTTTCAATAAGTTATAGCATTATAAAGTTAAAAATGTAAAATATAATATCGAGAATTTTCACACCAAAATAACATTTGGTAACTATTTTCAACGTGAAGACAAAATAAAATCCGAAATTTTTTTTTCCATAATAAATTATAGTACATTAGATTTAATTTAAGATATATATAAAAGTGTTAGACTTTCCGGAACACTTTCAAAAGTAAATTTTTGTCAAAAAGTTGTCATTTCAAATCCCCCCCCCTGTGAGAGGGTCAAGGTTCAGATTTATAAAAAAATTATACCAAATAATAGGTAAAAAAAAAAATTATATTGATTTGGTCATTTTAAAAATTTTATGGCAGTTTTAAGTAAAAAAAATTGAACAATGTCAAAAATTAGCAATTTTTAAATTTGTAATTTTTTTAGATATTTTCTCCATTTACGGGAACGCGGAATATTTTAAAAAATGTTGAGGGTAATGTCTTTGATTAGATACGATTTGTGATATTTTGACATATTATTTAAAAGAAATCGGTTCAATAAGAGCTGAGAAAAAGTGGTAACAGGTACAAAAAAAAAAAAAGACACACATCATACTAAAACTAATACCCCTTCTCAGCTTTGCATCGAAGCTAAAACTACAAATTTTGCTTCTTTTTTTGTTAAATCCAGGAGCAGGTACAAACATAAGAATAGTCATAAGAAATATTCCCTCTAAAATTAAAAAATGTAGTATTGGATATTTTAGGTAATTTTAGTATTTATTAAAGGAGAGGGCATAATGAAATTTAACTTCAATGATTTCTCCTTGGTATATATTTTGTATCTACCATTGGTAAGAAAATAACATTTAATGAACAAGTATAAAAATATAAAATTATGATGGTAGAAAAATTAGTTGGGCGGGTTCAATTCTTCATCAATTGAAAGATAAATGTTATACAAAATACTTTTTAGGGGAAAAAAAATGAAATTTTACTTTCACAAAAAAATATACTAATAGTTCCTTTATAGTACCCTTTATTTTTTATAAAAATCCAAATTTTTTTTTTGTGGTATTTTATGAACAATAGTTATATAAATTAATGCAACTATTATAACTATTATATGGTACACCAACAAATATTTTGTTGGAAATTAGTATAGAAACTATTATATCTATATATTCTTGTAATATTTAATTTTTAAATTATCTTATCTGTTTTTATCTGAATTTTAGGAAAAACATATGATGAATTTGGGGAATTAATTGCAACAACTCAAATATGTACATTTGTATTATCAGCTGGTGGTTTTGGTGGTAAACGTGCTTCATCAGTAATTGTACCAGTGGTTGATGAACCTAATCGAATACCAGATTCCACAGTTGTTGAAAAAACTTCTGTCGATCAAGTAAATTAAAATAATTTTAGAATTTAATCAATAATAAAATTCCTAGTAGTTATTATCAAGATATTATATTATAAATAATTTCTAAAATAAGTGAAGCATTCCTATGTATATTTTTATTTTTTTTAAGCTAAAATTTTTTTTGTTTTTTTCATTTTTAATTTGCTACTTGTTATGTTAATCATTATTATTATATTTTAGAATTTTTTTAGTTTTGTTTATTTACATTATGTTATAGGCAGCAATTTATAGATTATCTGGCGATTTAAATCCATTACACATAGATCCATCTTTTGCAACTGTTGCTGGCTATCAACAACCTATTTTACATGGATTAGCTACTTTAGGAGTATCAGTTCGACATATATTAAAACAATATGCTAATAATGATCCAAAACAATTTAAAGCACTGAAGGTAAATATATCAATTATTTTGTTATCATTCATTACTGATATTAACATAAATTTATGTATATGTATTTAATGAAATTTGTGTTGCTATTAGCTAATTCTTGCTATAATTTTTATAAACTTTATAGTTTACTCCTTCTTTAATAAATGCTTTAACATTATTACTTTGCCTTCCAGGTAAGATTCAGTAAACCAGTTATACCAGGTCAAACATTGTGTACATCAATGTGGAGGGAAGGGAACCGTATTCATTTCATTACAACTGTTAAAGAAACTAACAATATTGTTCTCTCAGGTTAGTATAATCAATCATAAATTATTAAACTCAGCTTATTATTAATGAAATTGAATGATATTCGTGGTCTATATTAGAAGAATGTAATATATTTTATTTATTTATTAGTATAACACTACTATTGTACTATAGAAAATGTATAAAATATAATAAAATTATTGTATTTTGTTAACATTTATTCAGGTTTTTAATAACTTTCTAAGATATTTAGTATAATAATAACACTACACAACACATTTGTGCTAAACAATATGATAATAGATTCTGAATGGAATTTTAACATTGTTTTTGAATCTGACCCTAGATTTTTCAGATTAATACTAGTTTTTGAGATATTCATTAATTAGTGAAAATCAGATAATTAGGTAATTAATTTATTGTTAAACCAGAAAAAAATTATTTTTTCAAAAAACCCTATTTAAAACTTTAAGAGGTACTACCAAAATTTGATATCTATATTTCAAGTTTAACCCACTACACATGTTTTTAATTAGCAATTATTTGAAAAATTAGAATCATTTTGAAAAATCCAGGGTAGATTTGTTTAAATTCCATTCATTACTACAAACATATTGGCACAGACAATTTTTTATTATTAGTTGTACAGTGTAATTATTTATTGTGTTGAATTAATAATAATGTATATTACTCGAAAATTGACCTTTAAACTATTTTGAATAATATTATCATATTATTATTATCAAATGAAGATAAATGTTTATATAAGTGCTAATCATAAAGTTTAAAAAATGTTAAGTAAAAAAAAAACAATTTATGATGTTATTACAATTTTATATTATTTTATCTTTAATAATAGTAACATTATTTATTATCATAAGTAGTATTCTTTTCTATGTTGATATTATTTTTACAAGGTACAATTATTTGTAGTAACTCATTCAAAAATTAGATGTTTTAAATCTTATGAATTTCAAAAATTCTTTATTATTTTTTCATAAAAAACCTAACTACAATTATATTAAATGATTATAAATTTATAAAATATAATTTAGGGCTGAATTATTTTCTCTTAGTAAAAAATAGTAATTAATGCTTTAAAATAATGTATTTTCTAATAATTAATAAAATAATAATGAATTTTAGTCATTAAATATACAGAAAATCTTTTTTATGTTATTTGATGTTTAAATATTTTTATATTTTGTTAACCTTTTTAGTGAGATTATTTTATTATAGAATCTTATTACTTTTGTATTTTTATTCTAGGCGCTTACATGGAATTACACAAAGTTAATATTCCATCTGAAGCACACCTAGTGTTATGTGCTGATACTAGAGATGAGGTACTTAGTGATGCAGTATTTCAAGGAATGCAAGAACGTATAGATTTGAATCCTAGTTTAGTTAAAACTATTAATGGTATATTCTTGTATTACATTACAAAAGATGGAAAAACTGTCAGATCTTGGAGTAGGTTATTATTAAATTAAAAATTTTTAGTTTGATAGTCATTAATTTCATTAATAATTTTTTTTATTATATTGTAGCTGCTGATCTAAAAAAAGGAAAAATATACAAAGGAGAACCCGAAAAAGGAGTTAAAGCAGATACAACATTAACCATTGATGATACAGATATGATTGATTTGGTAATTTATTTTTATTTTTCACAAAATTCTTTATTTAAAAATAATCATTTTGTTTTGTTCAAAGGCTCTTGGAAAATTAAATCCTCAAATGGCATTTATGAAAGGAAAATTAAAAGTAAAGGGAAATATCATGTTAGCTCAAAAACTAAAAGCTCTAAATACTGAAGCAAAATTGTAAATATTATGATTGTTAAAAAAATTATTGTGATTTATCGGATCAAATTAAATTGAGGGTTAAGGTATCTGGTTTTAGTTACATGAATTATTAATGTTATTATGACTTATTTATACTTTTTATAATATTTTTAAGTTTTTGTTATTATTTATATATATGTATGGGATATTTTGTAATAAACATGTGCTATGTAATAATGTTTAATTTTCATTTGGGTTACACTTAATTTAATTTAGTATTGATTATTCAAGTGTAAGTAATTGCAAGTAGTATGATTTAAAGATAGTACCTTACTAAATTAAATAAGATTATTTTTATCAAATAGTTTATAATAGGAAAACATAGATTTTATTGACTTAAAAAAAATGGATTAAATTAATAATGATAATACTTTTTAACAAATGTAGTAGACTAAATTATTCTGAAATTTCATGTCAATATTTAAGATGCATGTTGCCTTATAATTCTACTTACACTCGCTTTTATATTTTCAATAATTTATGAATAAATTAAGAAAATCTTCTAAAATTATATGTATATTTTAAAAATGTATAATTGGTACCATGAGTTTATATATGAATTCTGTGGGAAGTATTATTGTGTAATTAATTTCTATTTTTATGAAGAATCTCTAAAAAACTAATATTTTAGATAAAGAAGAAATAAAAATTTGTCATTAGTGTATCTTTTAGAATATCAACTTTATAAAGAATAACATGGTATTCAAAAGTTGATGTATAAGATAATTTATATAATTTAAAAAATCTAAATAATAATACACAAATAAATAAACTAGAATATCATATTACTTTATTTATGTCCAATAAAATATTAATAAAATACAATACGTTAAGGAAGATAAATGTGCTTTAGGGCAAAGTGGAATAAAGGAATGATGTCAACAATAAAACAAAATTAAAATAAACTCTAAAACTTTCAAAAAAATTAGCCTAAACATAATTAGTCATAAAGAAAAGCTTGATATATCTACAACTAAATAAATAATGAAAAATATTAAAATAATAACATGGAAACAGTGATAGATAATTTTTAAATATATATTAAACTATTTGTACAGTTTAGCCAGTTACTTAGAAACCAAAAACATGATCAATCTGAAAAATATTGTTTAATATTAATAAGAAAATTAAAAATATAATTTTACATTAATTAATTATTACTTACCTAATATTAATGGTTTTAGCAGCCAATAACCGATTGCATTCAGCTGAATCTGGCAAAGGTAATGTTACAAACTGTGTTTCTGTTTCGTTTTCATTGAATTCAAATTTATAAATTTTTGGGTTGACCTTCATATCTCCAAAGGGCCCTTTAACCACTAAATAATGGACAGTCATTGGTGTAGCTGATTTTGTTTTCAATATTAACTGTTTATCATATTGCAAGCACGGCCATGAGACAATTCATTGTGCAAAGGAAATGGAGGAATGAATAAAAAAAAAAAATTATTCATTAGAATAATGAGACAGTAAAACTAATGTCCTAAAATAATCTTGTAAATATAAGTGACAAATTATAAATTATTATCATATAAATCCAATTGAACCTGAAAAATAAAAACTCAACCCAAATTATTATCAGTGCTTTTAATTTATAACAGGTTAGACTTACCAGTACACAATTAAAATAAGCTTTATTCAACCAACTTACTCTTTTAAACTTACCAATATATTCTTAACTATTATTTATTATAAAAATTTATTAAATAAAAGAAAAAAAAATACAATATTTAAAATATTATAATACAAAATAGCCTAACGTGAAATTAATCCATAAATTTTTTACTTTATAAATGAAGAAAAAAACAAAAATGTTTATACAATTAATTCCATTGGTTTGATCCAAATTGGCCATCTCTATTTCAATGATCAGTTGTTGTTTCTTCAGCAGTAATGATTAATTTGTCTGGATATGGCATAAGAAGAGAAACAGGCAAAAACAAAAAAATAAATATATTTTATAGATGGCAAAATGATTTTGTTGTGTATGTGCCAGATTCAGCGATAGATTGAATTGAGTGTCCATACCATGAAGTTGTAGAAGAATATGATGATGTATCTTGACATTGGAACATGTTTTAAATTAAATATAGTCTTGTCTAGCAACACAATGTTCGCATTATCCCAGTTGTTTTTGTATTTGTTTAGATTGAAAATTACAAGAGTATGGTATTGAGTGAATTCCAAAGTTGTTTGTTACCTAACGCTAAAAGGATGGACACGCACATGGACATTTGTGGTTGAGTTTTACGCAAATTATGATTCATATTAGATAAAAGAAATTAAAATTCAAAAACTTTATTTTATAACTACACAAAACTTACCATTTTTCACTATAAAATAATAAGTATTAAAATTTAAATGTCAATCAATAATTACATAGCATTATTCAAGGATTCAATATTATATTTATTAAGGTTTATTGTTTGTAAAATAATTACCATGTATAATTTACCTGATAAGACATATGACGATCTACACTAAGTGCTGGATCTCTTTGCATATTGTTAATCCGTGTTTTCACAACCCACTGAAAATTGAATGCTGAAAATCTGGCAGTTTCATAATACAATTTATGCACAAATTCTTCTGTTCTATAAGGTTTCAATTGCAGATCTAATAGCAACATAATTAATTTAATTTAATTAGATTTCAAAAAGTTTAATTAATTTAAATTTGCTTGATTTATTTTACCATTAAATGTAATTTTTTCAAAACTCATTAAATCAAAAATCGTATCATATAAGAGTTTTTCTTCTTGAAATTTTTGATCAATTGCTTCTAAAGCAGACATAACATCTTTACCAGAAGCAGATGGATGAGGGCAAACTTTTTCATGTTCGGATGCTTCATGACTTGGGCCACGCCATGGACAACCTATTTTACTGTATCCACATTTTACTGGTCTAAAAAACATAGATTTAAATTACTGTTATGAGTAATTTCAAATCTATGAACAAATATTAACTTACCTTTCAGAGCAAAGTTGTTGTTCATGATGATGTAAAGTATTGCGAGGAAATTCCTTAGCGCAGAATTGACACTCTGCTGGCAATTCACTGACAGCTTTTTCAACAGCAAGATTACGTGTTGCTGTGTTTTTTGCTATGTCAACTCTACAGTTTGGACATGTAGCCATTTCATCCCGTAATCTTGCATCAGCTAATAAGTGAGCAAAACATCCAGCACACATTAAATGGCCATTTGTACACTATCAACAAATAACTTATGGGTAAAAAATTGTAACAATAAAATATTTTAGGAATATCCTAGTTTTAGAAAGTGTTCATAAACTTACTATAACAATCATTTAAACTATATAAGAATAATTTTCAGCTACTATTAGTTTTATAAATGTTCAATTTTGCAATTTTTTAATTACAGATATCAGAATCTGAACTCTTCCGCTAAAGTAAACAAAAATATACCAAAAAATTGGAAATTTATATTATTTAACTTTCTATTAGGCAATTTTAATGATTGGAAAAAAAAGGTCCAAAAAAGGTTAGATTATATGAATAATTGTTCAGTATTTATCTAGTTGAATTTATGAATGCTACTCAACTAAATATTTTTTTTTTACACACAAAAATCTCATAATGAAGATGTTATCCAATTTTTTAAATTTTTTTTATCCATATGAATCCTTAATTATTAGCTGCACTCTTTAGTATCTACTATAAAATATTTTATTTCCTTAACAATATTTTCATTCAACATTTTTTAAGTTAGCAATAAGTAAGGCGATTAAGTGGGAAGTATAAAGACTAATTATATTATATAAATATAATTTTTTTTAAACTAATGGAAGACATTGGATTATTTTTTGTGATTTTTCAAACAAATATTATTAATTAAAACAAATTTTGAAGTCCCATATGTCTGCTGGCTTTGGTATTGACTGAAATACTTCTGAAACTGTCGTGAAAGGGGCTCACACCCCCAAACTCCCAGAAGAAACTCTAGCCTAATCCAACATAATTACTCGTTAGATTGAAAGATACAGTGACCTAACAAGTCTGATCCATCACTCTGAATGGTATTTTAATGTATATGCACTTTAATATAGCGTTATATGCTATAATCTTTAACTATTTTTGCATATTCATAATCAGTTTAAAAAAATTAATCGAAAAAATTGTGTGGGAACTAAAGTGCATTTGTCTATTTATATTAGTAGTTGGAGTAATATATAATAAAATCGAGATATAAAATAAATATAATATAAATAATTTATACGACTCAAATAAAAAAACATCGAAATTATTCATAAAACATGATAAATGTACAAAAACGATCGAAATTTCCGCGCAATTAAAGTCATTGACCCAGTCAGCTGTGATTGTTTTGTATATACGAACAGCGGATTGAACAATAACAGTAATGACCGAAATAGAAAGCATGCGTTTATAAAATCTAGTATCATTAAATTATAAACTTACTTGATAAATAGCTGATCGGGGGAGGTCTAAGCACACTGCACAGCATAATATGCCACCCAACCTATGTTCTAACTTATCCGAACCAGCCTGTTGTACGGGCCTGCCATCAGTTCCTCCGCCGTTTCCAGCATTACTGCTAGACAGTTTCAATTTTTTTGGATTAGGTTCATCATCATCCTTGGTAATATTCATATTCTGTTGCTGCTCCAATTCGACTTGTCCTGTTTCCACAGTCGCCAACTGTGCTGATCCTTCACCGTCAGACATAACGAACGTTCCCACTTAAACTAGAATTTAAGTATTTTGACAAAGGCATACAGAAATTTCACTTAATTTTGTGCTAAAACGCTGTGACGTTGACTACTAAATAAGAGCAAATTCTACGTTTAAAAATGAAGAAAATTTAATTAATATTATAATCTAATATTAATAAATATACAGATACGCAATGTTTACAAGACACGACGTGCAAAAGCACAAAACAACTGCGCCGTAATAAAAAATACTTATCCAGTTATTCGACTGTGGGGCAGTGAATCAGCTGTTCGGTTGCGCTGCCCAAGGACGGTCGGATGACGTGTGCATAACTATAGGTGGGGAAGGAGTGGTATATTAAGGCCGTATATGTGTTGTACAATGCGGTCTGTAAATTATTGATTGACAACAAAGACTGTAGTGGTGAATACCATTACGGGCAATTCTTTTCCTCTTAGTGTAATAATCGTTATATTTGTGGTAGTTTCACGTTCCACTAGAGTATTATTTAAAAAGTAGGGGAGCTAAAAATGAGGAGTAAAATGCATAAAATGTTTTGACTGAATATGCACTATGGATGGCTGTTCGCCAATTTTTTTTATTTTTGTATCTAATTATTAAATACATAATATGAAAATATCAATTTTATACTTAGATATTAAATAAAAAAAACCCTGAATAATTGAGCACTTACAAAAACAATTGACCGATCTAAAAATTCTATCAAAAGAAATAATTAATTTTAAATAGAATAAAGATTCTAAAGTGGTGAAAATAATTTATTTATTAAATAAGTTTTTTTGTCTCCTGAAAAAAAAAAAGTGAACATTTGTTTAGGGCCCTTATTCTTATAAGCGTCTCAATTATTAATTTAGTTTCATTCCTTTAAAATAATCATAAAAAGAAATTGCCCCTGTCTTGAGTTGTCAACTTTTGATTAATGTTTTCTTTTTTAATTTATATTTCATTAATATATAATATTCTCTAGAAGTTTAATTTTAATTCTTATTGACATAAATGATAGAATATTTCCCATTTCCCTAAAAAATTAAAATGGTCATGCAGCTAATTTATTTTATTTTTCTAATTATTCCAGAGACGTATATAGAAGCCTTGGATGTAGTAATCTTTAAAATACCGTGAATGTATTTACAATTTACACCTAATGTGCTTTTAAATTTTAGAGTAATAAAAAATGCAATAATTTTATCATAAAGCGTTTATATTTTAACAAAAATATATCTGAAAAAACATTAGTTTCTTCTTTCAATTCTTAAATACGTCTTCAAATAATCTCAAATGTGCAAGCTTGGATTAATGGAAGGCAGTTCATAAGGTCCATCTTGAATAAAGTGATATTTTTTCAAAACTTTTTTGTAATTTATAAGTATTCAAGGAAATTTATTGTAGTTTTCTGAAAATGTCCGTATCTACGGTTCCAATACACCTTAATTTGCGAATTTCTTTAATAATTGACCATTTGTTACCAATTAAAATTTAATAGATGTGCTTAAAAGAAGAGAGTTGATAATAATTTAATTTATGGTAAACGCAGATTCAAATAAATTATATATATATTATAAAAAGATAATAATTATGTTGAGAAAATTATTTTTGATATTTTTTAGTATCATATATTTTTTGATTTACCAGTTATTAATTACATTTTTAATAATTAAAAAAGTAATTATTACTCTTTATATCTTATAATGGTGTCAACATTATTTTTTTAAATGGCAACACACACATTTAATTAGTTTATAAAATAAAAAATGATCTACTTAAAACAATGACTGGTCAATAACAACTTTTGGACTAATATGTATTTCAAAAATAATTAACATTTTTACACCAAGGCTGGAGGAGGAGTATAACCTACAGTGGTTTGAAACTCATTTATTTAGCTGTCTAAAACTATGATTTTGAAAAATTGTATAGCCCTAAAATATAAGAAAAATAATTTTCTTAATATAATTATTATTTTAGGGGATATTGAGTGGCTAACATTAAAAGAACATCTGGTATATTTTTATATATACATATTGTTTATATATGAATTAAACGAACTAATTTTATGGTTTTAATAAATAAATAAATTTACTGTAGAAATAACAAAATAATATAATATATTTAATTAATAAAAAATTCATTGGGTATAATTTATCAATTAAAAAAATTAACTATTACAAATAGTAGATGGTTCAACATAATTTTAAACTTAATTGCCAAAATTTACTTGAATAAATTGTAGTCATATTATAAATATTATTATATATGCTTAGATCTATATATGTATGTATATAATATATTGATAAGGTTTTGGTTCACTTATAAATAAACTTTTACACTACATCCCCACTTCTTAGAAGTATTCATAGAAAAATAAATACAATAATTATATTTTTAAATTATTTGGACAATCACAATTTTTAAAGTAAAAAAAAAAAAACAGAAAATTTCTTTTTATCACTAGTTAGTAATTGAAATATCAAGAAATTTAAAATTTACAGTTCATAGCGGTATATTGTATACATGGACAAATTATTATTTAATTACGTGACAAAAAATAAAAAATTTTGTAAATAATTTACCAATTGTGTTAACACTAGTTTTATACAAATGCTTTCTAGACTAAAATTTCTGATAGATCAAAACTACTCCATACTTACAAAATATAACAATGATATTTCATAAATATTTAACTTAAAATTTATTTATTTTTATTAAATTCCAAGTGTTATTTTCTAGCTCTTTTCATGTTAATCTTATCTCATAGTTATTTTGATAAAAAAATAAATAAATAAAACTGTTTACAGGTGTAATTTTGGAAAATTGAAACAATAATAAAAGAAATTCAAACCATTATTAATTATTTAAGAATTAATTTAAAGATAATTTGTTTAGTTGCTACGATAAAAAAGGATTAGGAGATGGTACAAGTGGTGGAGGCAATGATGAAGAAGAAGCATTACCATAAGCTGAAGTTGTAGTAGATGGTTGAGTCATAAAAGCTGGCTGTGGTGTTAAACCAAAAGGATTGACCATACCTGAAATTATTGATAAATAAAATCTATAAACAATGATTGAACAAATGCATTATGTTATATACATATTAGACAATATTTTTGATATAGAAATAATGAAAATTGAATTTCACAAATTATTTGCCTCTCTTATGGATAACTAATTATTAAAAGTAGGGATGAAACTAAACAATTATTCCCAAAGATTTATTAACACCTTTTCTTAATCATTAAAACTTAATGCTTCGAAAAAAGGCAAATTTAAGCGTTTGTAATAGCTCTGTTGTAGAGCACTCAACCAGTAATAGAAAGTTCTTAGGTTCAAATTCCTCTATATCTCGTTAAAATGTTAATTTTTTTTTTAGCATTTCCTAACTATACCCAAATATAACTAACCACTATATAAATAAGTGTTCAAAAATATTAAATTTATATTTCTAGTGTTACACAAAAAATTAATCCGCTTTAAGCAAGTGTACAGAGTTATATTAATGTATAATCACATAATGACTTTTGAATTATCCTATAATTATATAATTCAATAGGATTTGTTAACAATATAGATTTTTTTTTCAATTAATTTGTCTATATATTAGATCAAATGGTATAAGTTCTATAAGAGGGAGGAGTTAATTACCACATCTAAAGCCCCCCTTTATAAAAAAAAAAAGTTATAAAATGATTATTAATTATAAATATTTTCAGGGAAAATTTTTATAACTTTTAATGCCAATCCAATATGTATATTAAAGGAAGAGGATTGTTATTTCCAAAAATATGTTCTAATTACCAATGGCTTATGATAAATTAAAATAAAAAATACAGATACATTTACTAGCCATTTTTATATACTCGATTTCTATTAAAATAATAATATTTTAACAAAATTATTATTGGTGTTTTTTAGTTTCGTACATTAATTATATTTTTTTAATTCATCCTTTATACCTTATAAGTATGTCAACTTTATTTTTTTAATGGTAATATACATATTTTACTAATTTATAAAATAAAAAATGATCTAATTGAGAAAAAACTTAATACTTAATAAATTATTAAATATATAAAATTAAAGAATACTAAAACTAATTTTCTTAATATAGTTATTATTTTAAGAGAAATCGAGAGTTTAATATAAAATGAATCGGTTTGTATAGAACTTAAAACTTTTCGTAAAAATTAGAATAATAAATTATAAAATATCAATTTCTTACTAAATTTAATTATTATAATAAGTATTTATTCATGTATTACATTTATAGATCATAAAACTTGATCAGAATATAATTAAGTATATAGCAGTTCATGTTTCTTTTGGAATAATTCAATAACTCCTAAAAATTAAAATTCTACAAATTAGCCCCAAGTAGTTGGGATAAACGCGAGGAAAAAGTAGATGAAGAATGTATTTATTCGTGTGTTATATTTATAAATCATAAAACTAATAATTCAGAATTATATATAAAGAAAACAAATTAGATTTAAAATAATAGAACAACTCCTAAAAATTAAATACGACAGATTAGCTAAGAAATGTTTTATATGACAGTGATTTTATTCTATGGGTGATTAAAGTGTGCTAGGTTTTTTAATTATATAGTAATCAAAATAAAGTTTTGTAATTAATCAAAAGTTATATTTCTGTTCGTTAAAAATCAAAAAAGATGACAAATAATAAAGTACAGCAAAGTGAAGATGAGGCATTTTTAGAATTTTATTTTTCATCCATTATGGGATAATTATCCAACTACACATTATTGTTAAGTTATCTGAATCAAACAATATTATCCTTTGCAAAAATGTTTTATTTTATAAAAGTATCCGAAAAAAGTGTTTTACGGTCGATAAATCCACCTATAGATATTTCATATTAAAAAAAACCAACGTTCCTCATTTTATTTTTATTCAAAAATCCCCTTAGATTCTCCTCAATTGAATAAGAATTAAAATTTCAAATACTTTTTTCGTGATAATTTTCTAGAGATATTGCAATAGTAATATTTTGAATTTTTATTCACTCTCAAGTTAAATTTCACACCGTAAAACAATAATTTTTTAACGTTCTTGCACAAAAGATATACGTGCGATTTATAACAAACATAATTGTTCATTTAAATTATTTTTAAAAAATTAGTTATTGTTTGGTTAATTTATTTAAAAATATATCTAAAATAAGTTTGCAAACATTACTATTTCTTTTTTAATCTATGAAGATCACTTGCTCTAGGTGTCAATTAAACACGCTCATACCTATTCAACAAAAAGATTTTCAAATTCATATAGTACCTATATTATATATTTTCTTTTAGCTATTTTAAATTTACTGTTTTTATGTGAAATCAATTATATAGTATGAATGTTTACTTGTAAAATTACGCTCTAATAAATGGAATAAATGGTTTTAAAAATTATTTGCTTTGTTATATTTAGGAACGTATGTTTTGACAAATATCAAGTATGAATCAAATATTTAAAATGTAAATTTATTTATAATAAATTTATTTTATCGGCGTTGAAAAATATTAACAATTTTTTATCAACATTTTTTTAACACATAAAAAATCTAAGAAATCATATGCGAACTAAAATTATTAAAATTAACAAAGATACAGCATAATTGTTAAACTAATTAGATATATTAATTATAAATGTATTTAAAAATGTTGTTGATAAATGTATAGTAATTATTGATATTAGAAAAAAAACATTTACTATCAATCTCATAACATACTAAAGTACACGTCAAATAGAAATAAAACATTAAATATTAATAATTGATATTTATAACGTTTTGTGTCATATTAGTTCATTAAATGTTGAAAATTGTGAAAACAAATCGTAAGTGTAAGATATAGCTAAATCGATGTATTCACTCAGATATTCTGCAAAGCTAGGAATTTTACTTGTAGAATAGAATTTATGCTCATTGAAATGTTTTCTAAACGATTGTTCTTGGGGAAGTTTGCTTGAAAAAACACAATAATTTTTTGAATAAGCATGAATTTTGCTAAATGATATTTGTAATGTTGTTTTCAGATAATCTGCAAAATTATCATTCTCTGGTAATTTTATATTTCTTATAAACAACAGATTTTTATAGAATGAGTCAGTATCATTTACTTCGTTTTTACCTTCGGGAAATAAACTTTTTAAAAAACATCCATAAATGTGAAGTTTACGTACTAATTCTTTATATTCTTCAATTTTTATAAGAAGCAAGTTCTTTATTTTTAATTTCAATGTATTTTCTTGATTTATTATTTTTGCATCGTAGTATTTCTTATAATCATTCGTCATGTAAAACAAAATCCGATTAATCAATTTAATTAGTTCACTATACTTACATCGTACAAATGTATAAATTAAGGTTATTTTAAATTCGTAGTTACTTGAATTAACATGCAAATATTTTGTCAAACGCAATTCTTCGGGTATTTTAACAATTTTTTTATTATGCTGAGCTATATAATTTTGATATTCGACATTATCATAGATATCACCAACTGTGTATTTTTTTAGTTTTTCTGATTTAACGGTTATATTCTTGAATTGACCCCATAAATCCAAATTCACAAGTATATCATTCAGATACTTAATTATTGTATCTTTACTTAATTTTAATGAAACAAAATTTGATGGTAGTGATTGAGTTAAAATAATGATTAATACGAAACAACGGTTATAAAAATTCATATTATTGCACAAAAATATATTTAAAATAAACCATATAAACTTTGTTAGTAATAATAAAAAAAATAGCACTAAATAAAAACGTTTACTGAGATCAACGTATTGTTTAATGCGATTATTTAAAGTTTTTATTAGTATTTGTTTTTTATGTAGGAATATAAATTCTATATGAAGATATAATTAACTCTATATATTTTTTGTCTTTAAAATTATTTACTGACTTTTTAAATTTTTTTTTTTTTAATTCGTTACGTAAGACACTTAATAAATTGCACTTAATTAGAAAATTATTTTTAGTTTTAAAAATTTAATTTTTCTGGTAAAATTCATTCAATTACTTTATTTTTTGATGTATTATACATATATATATTACAACCGTTAGGTTAGTTAATACCATTGGTATATCCTGGGGAAATTATATATATATATAGTAAATATTAAACTATATTTTTTCAGCGGCTGTATTTATATATAATACATAAACAACATTTATACAATGAAATGAATGACACACGACATTCGAAGATTAACTATAAGTAATCAAATCAAATGGCGATATGGCATTGAAGAATTGGACTTAAGAGAAATCTTCTA
Organism: Daktulosphaira vitifoliae; assembly: GCF_025091365.1. Taxonomy (NCBI): domain Eukaryota; kingdom Metazoa; phylum Arthropoda; class Insecta; order Hemiptera; family Phylloxeridae; genus Daktulosphaira; species Daktulosphaira vitifoliae. The sequence goes on from NW_026099575.1 coordinate 29,285,890, forward strand.
AGACTTACCGGTATATTTTAATATTTACTTATATTTTTAAAATTTTTGTTTAACGTCTTTACCTAAGGTAAGATAGTTGTCACACGTAAAATATTACTAGTTGGTTGTATACTCTTCCACGGAAATTGAAGTTGTTTGGTTCCTTTAACGTCCGTATGGTACTGTTTATATGCAAACGGTTAAATCCTAATAGGTATCAATTAAAATCGACCGATTTGATGTCAAAATATTATAATTTTCTCCATAGAAAAAACAACATTATATAATGCAGGGCAATCCTCAACTTATTAACAGTATAAAACGTTGTATAAAACTATTGTCAGGCTTGTCCGGGAGACGTAGACGATTCTTTACATACGCTTTTCCGGTGCGAAACTTAGAGTCCAAGTTCGAAGTGTGGTCTATAGTAGACCTAATGCTTACGAAGAAGCAATCTGGTCCTGATTCAGGCGCTCATCGAATCTGTGATGAGACGCAAGGAGGAAGCGGAACTCCTGGGGCAGACAGCTCTGGGGACATCAGAGTTAATTTATAAAAAATATTTACATCTATATTTTAATTTTTTGTTTTTTTTCCTGCAAGTGCTTTTACGAGTTATATTCAAATAACCAAAAAACTATCCTTTTGTCCAATTTTTAATATCGAGCAGGCACGACATAAAATAGACTGATCGACCTGAAATGTTTTTTGGTTCATTTTTACATGTATATGAACAACGTTGAGGGGTAAGACCTAATATTTTTGAAATGAAAAAGTTAGGATTATACTAGGAAATGTAGGCCACCTCTAGATAATGCTGAACAGTCCACAACAAGTCTTTCAAGAAAAAAAAAGTAGGAATAAAGATACACAGTACATTATCTTAATAAAAAATAAATATATCATAGTAAAATTAATACCTTCAATGTTTCACATGAAAACTAAAAGAACTAAAAAAATAAATAAAATCAAAATTTACATACCAGTTGGTCGCACTTGTGTAACCATTGGTGGATTAACAGGAGCAGTTACTAAATTGTCTAAATTTACCAAAGCTGAATTTTCTCCAAGAAAGCTATGAGGGGTCTTTTTACCTGAATTTGATGTAGAAGTAGATAATAGTTCATTATTTATATGAGATAAATCAAATGGGTCAGAATTGATTGATTCTGAAAAAATTAATATTTTACAGCAAAGCACACATTAAAAATTTAAAGAATTAAACTTACTAGTTTGTGATCTATTTCCTAAAAGTGTAAATTCATCAAATTCTTGATTTGAATTAATGGTAGTATGAGCAGATGTAGCAGGTGCCCATGGATCAGATGCTGATAAACCACTAGCTGTCGATTGCCAAGGATCTACATCTACACCAATAACTCACATTTAATTTGATGTTTTTTTTATCAAAGCATACTTTACAAAGCTTAAAAAAATAATTTACTTTCATTTAGCACATTTGGCAAAACATGGGAGGCTGATGCAATAGGCTGCTTGTGTGTAATCGGTGACCATGGATCCGAGATATGGGCTGATGTGGAACTATCTCCATTAGACCAATTTAAAGGCTATTATAAAATATTATTTTTTTATAATTAAACTATAAATATAACTAAATATATAGTACTTGAGGTTGTGTCTTTATTGGCATCCCCCATGGATCTGATACTGCTGTGGTTGCACCATTCTTATCACTATCTGTATTATCTAAGTCAATCCCCAATAAGTCTAACATATTATTGCTTCGGTCATTGCTACTATTAGCTCCAGAGTCAGAACCACTACTTAAATATTGTCTGTTAGTTATTTAAAAACAAACTCATTTCAACTTAATATGTCTTAGAGTTTTATTATCACTACATTTTTAAGCATTTTAAGGTTTGAAATTAACTTACTTAAATTCATTTTCACTTTGTGATAGTGCAAGCTTCAAGCGTACTTCATCACTACGTCTTTTTTGCTCTTCTTGTTCAGCCTCTTCTCTTGACATTGCTAAAGCTAACTGTAATTGTAATTCTTCTTCACCAGCAGTTTGAGGTCGTGCACTTTCAAGTTCAGCTTAAATATAGAAAAATTATAATTATTTATTTTTCCCAAAATAGTTATAATATGAATTACCCTTTACAGGTGGTCTTGTATCATATAAGCCATAAGAATCTCTGAACTAAAATTAAATAAAAACTTATTATACAATAAATAATATCATTCATAAATAAACTATTTTAAATGTATAAAGAATTTGCTAATGAACAGGGCTTGCAAGTTTAAGCAATTGCATGCTTTTTTGCTTCTTAATATTACATTTAAATTTAAAGTTAATATCTGGACTAGGAACCAAAACTCTTCGAAAATTCTAAAACCCAACCCCATTTAAAACCTAAAAAAAAATATTTAAAAACCAACATTTCAGCATGATTTTTATTTAATGTAACAGAGAAAAATAGACATGTGAAAATAAGAACATTTTTTTTTTCTTTGTAACTATTATAATAAAAAAATATTCCTACACTATAACTTCTATTTATTTTCAAGAAACAATAATTGTTTATTTATTTATAAATAGGATTATGTATACATTTAGCTTACATTCAAAGACTTCATTCAATTTTTACTTTGATCTTTTAACTGTATTTGAAAACTTAAAAAGCAATTGAAACTCATAGATAAAATATTTCTTCATTTTTTACATTTTATATTATTAAAAAATCATATAAGTCATAGATATATTAAATAATGAATTAGGAATAATGACGAATTTCAAGTTAGTTTTTACATAACTAAAATTAAAGCTATTTTTATTCAATAATTTTTTCAAAATCAATTTTGATGATAATATCTTTAACAAGATCAAAAATTGAGTTCTTTTAAAGTATTAATCAGAAAAAAAGTCCAATGAGAGCTGAGATTTTTTATGAACAGACACAAAAAAAATTGTTCATCTTGATAAATACAAAACCTTTTCAGCTTCACATTAAAACTAAAAAGGTTAATTTAACTTCCTCAAAATTTCTATGATACTAAAAAAAATTGAAAATTTATATTACTTTAAATTTATTTAAAAACTGTTTCAACCGAAATATCAATAAATTGAAAAACCAAAACTCCTACCAAGACAGACATTATTAAAAAAAAACCTGCCCAGCACAGTGGGGTCGTGGCATAGATGGGTCCAGTATAGATGATATCTGATAGTGATTAAAATCACTATTATAAAAAACGCTTCAATGCAAATCTGTAGATAGTGGTGTTTAATTAAAAAAAAAAAAAATTTGTCAAAAAAGTAGGTCAAATGAGAGCTGAGAAAATAAATGATAGCTACAAAAAAAAAAACCACATAGTAAAATAATATTAATATGAATTTCTTCTCACGAGAGGAGACTACAGTAATGGAATCCTTGATATTTATTGAAGTTATTGAATCTAAATGAGATAAAAATCAAATGAATTAAACATTTTTTTTTAACTCAAAAAGAATTAAAATAAAATTCAGTGCCACAGTCGTGAAAGACCCAAGTGTTACCATCTCAAAAACCGTACGTCTCATTCGTCACTTAATTAAAATGGAAATTTAGCCAGTTCAAATTTTAAAGTTATTTTTCTCGACTTCAAAGAAACAAAAAAATTTAAATATGATTAATTGTTTATACTATGTCATTTAGATTGATATAATATTTATGAAAATCAGTGTAATCCCCTTATAATAAAATAAAATACAAAACCAAGAATTTTAACACAATAATAGCATATTTTTAAATACGGTAGCTATTTTCACCATGTATTCTCCTAATAGGATATTTTAAAATAAAATAAAATAAAATACAAAACCTAGAATTTTAATAGAAAAATAGCATATTTTTGAATACGGTAGCCATTTGCGCATAGAAGATAGGTTGTCGGGACAAATTTTTTTTTTTATTTTATAGTACATAAAATAAGCTTTCATTTTATATATGTTTAAAGGACGCAGTATTTCCGGTACACTTTCAAAAGTTAAGTTGAAAAAGTTAGTTTTTGTAAAAAAGTTGCTATTTTAAATCCCCCCCAATGAGCAGGTTAAGTGTTAGATTTTCAAAAAAATGATATCAAATGAAAGGGAAATATCTAAGGTTTTAGTATAAAAAAACATTATGTTGATTTGTTTATTTTTGAAAAAGTTATGGAAGTTTTAAGAAAAAAAAGTGAAAAAAAAATGACAAAATTTACCGATTTTTAAATTTGTAATTTTTTTTGGATATTTCCCCCATTTGCGGGGAACGAGGGAAAATTTTTCAATGTTTAGGGGTAATGTCTTCAACTAGATACGATTTGTGATCTTTTGACGTATTGTTAAAAGAAATCGGTCCAGTGAGAGCTGAGAAAAAATGGCAACAGACATTAAAAAA
>NW_026099575.1:29290331-29290829 GCF_025091365.1 Daktulosphaira vitifoliae
TTAATACCTTTACAGCTTCGCATCGAAGCTAAAATGAAAACTAAAACCCTAATGTAATCTAAAAAATAATTTGAGTTCTTCCATCTAACCATAGTGATTAATTAATGACCTCAGACTATTGAACATAATGTTATGCTTATGTTTAATCTTTTTTTTCACATTTAACACTTAGACTATCAGATGATGTTTGACCAAAAAGAAAAGGTTTAATATTAGATATTTTACAAATAATTTTGATAGTATATATATATTTATTATAAACTACATCAATAAAATATTTTACTAGTGTTAGTTATATTCAATTTAGATTTAAAGTACTTTATGTCGAGTATGAGGTATTAAAAATAACCTTAAAATAGATTATGTGTAAAGTAGTATTTTTATTTCCACACATTTTGATGATTAGTTACATTTTAGCTTCGATGCGAAGCTGAGAAGGTATTGGTTTTACTATGATGTTTTTTTTTTTTTTTTTTTTTTTTTTTTTTTTTCCACTTT
>NW_026099575.1:29292055-29397892 GCF_025091365.1 Daktulosphaira vitifoliae
GGGGGGATTTAAAATGACAACTTTTTCACAAAAAATTAACTTTTTCAACTTAACTTTTGAAAATGTTCCGGAAGGTCTGACACTTTTATATATATCTTAAATTAACGCTAATGTAATATACTGTAATTTGAAAAAAAAAAATTTCACCTCTGGACTTTTCTTCACGGCGAAAATGGCTACCGAATGCTATTTTCGTGTGAAAATTCTCGATTTTATTATTCATATTATATTTAACTTTATAATGCTATAACTTATTGAAAAGTGTATGGATCCACACAATTTTTTTATGAGAAATAATATTTTTTAATAAACCCTTTTTCATTCGACATACTTTATCTTAATCGAGATATTAATAAGGAACCAGCAGATCAAGTAGCTTTTGGAATAAAACACCAATTTTTTTAAAATTAAACACTATCTAAAGATTTGCATCGAAGCGTTTATTTTTGATAGTGATTTTAATCACTGTCAGATATCATTATACTTGATCCAACTATACCACTTCACAACTGTGCCGCGACCCCCCTGTGCTGGGTTTTTTTTTTTTTGAACATACATAATGGCTTCTGTAATTTATTTAATATGCAGATTTTGGTAGGTCTTAATATTATATTGTCCTATTATATAATAAAAACTCTTTTGAATGAAACCTCTATTAGATAAAAATCTCTTTTAAATGGAAAAAATTCTTTAGTTCTGATTTTTGTTATATATTAATATTAACCCTCTATTAAACAAAAATAAATTTTGTCGGCAGTGTTTCTTTTAAATGGAGATTTTACTGTAATTTTGAATATAATGATTGTAATATTTAAATATTAAATAAAATATATTAACAATTATGAAAAAAAATTAGACACTTTTTAAATATAATTGTAAAATTTAGTAAAATAAGGAGTTAAAAAAACATTCTACCAGAACACGTATGAAGCATGCAAATATTTATTATAAATATTGATTTTTTTTAAAAATTTCTACTTACCAAAGGATACTTAGGGCTCTGAGGAGTAGTCTACATTGATTGTGAGTACATACAGAAAATAATATCCACCACCATTATTTAATATATTTATAGTAATTAAATAAAATATAACCTTACATTGCCATCACTCCCAAAATTAGAAATTTTTTGAACTGATCTTTCTTTAGCTTTTATTGCTCTGGCTCTTTCAGTCTTTAACTTCTCATCGTCATCTAGTAAAGCAACTAATTGTGTTGCAGTATCTCGTACTCTTTGACCTTTATCTTTATTATCTTCAATATGTTGAAATGTTTCTAAAGTTTTAATTGCAAAACGATTTTCTTTACATTGTTGAGCAACCTAAAAAAATATTGGAGAAACAAGCGTTTAAAAAATATATTTGTTTTTAAATAATGACATGATAAAAAATTATTTTAATTCTAAAATGTTTAAGTAAGACATACTTTTTCACTGCCAGTTTTAATCAAGTACTCTAAAAGAATAAGGGCTTTATGGACATGTCGCCAATTGCGTCCATGATCATTCAAGCGTTTCCATAGTATTCCCATAATTTCAGAAAATGCCACTACATTATAAGTTAAATCTGCAATTTCAGCCATAAGTGTACTACTTGGTCCCCACTGATCATTACTGGTTGCTTCACGTACTTTAACCTAAATTAAAGTAACATAAACTATATAGTTAATTACATATATCTATTTTTAAATTATGAATATTAATGATAAATTCAATTTTTTCTATGTAGAAAATAATTTTTGAAGTGTGACTAATTATATTGAATGTAATACTGTATGTTTATATATATATATGTGTGTGTGTGTATAATATGGCTTATTATATGTATAAATTTATACTACGTATAAGAGTTCATTAACATAACAGAATTTTTAAAAAGAGGTAAAAATATATGATTTATTTATTTTACACAAACTTTATGAATTAACAATTTAAATTTTTATCTATTAAATATATTTTTAAAACACTTTTAAGTAAAAATTAAATGACTATAAATTAGTTTCTTTGATTGTAACAAAGCTAAACATTGGGTAAAGTAATTTTTCTTTATTTTAAGTTATCATTAATAGTTATTGATAATATACTAAAATATAGTTATAGGATTAATTATAATTTTTTTTATTTATTACAATAAATAAAAAAAAATTATCTAATCATTAATTTTGGAAATTATCGAGCCAATAAATAAAACATTCAAAAATAAGACATTCAAAATAACAATTTTTGAAAGTGTTCGAGAAAGTCTGACACTTTTATATATATCTTAAATTAAAGCTAATGTAATAAACTTTATGGAAAAATAAAATTTCAGACTTTATTTTTTACATTTTTAACTTTATAATGCTATAACTTATTGAAAAGTTTATGGACAAACACAATTTTTTTATGAGAAATAATATTTATATCCCTTTTTTTGATAGTGATTTTAATTATATATATATAGTATAATGATATCTATATTATATATAAATATCATTATACTTGATCAAACTATACCACGTCACTACTGTGATACGACCTCCCTGTGCTGGGTTTTTTAACTCAGATATTTAACATTAATAATTGTTTTTGACATAATTCTTTTGTCAATAAAGGATTAATAAAAAATAAGAGGAAGAAATACAACAATTTTTTATTCCATATAGACTTCAAAGCTTTAATAATAAAGAATTATGATTGTTTAATATTTCAGTAATTACTTAAAAAGTTTCAAGAAAAAAGTGAACTTTGTTTTATTATTTATTATTATTTTTTTTTTTTACAGAAATTAACTACTTTTGCGTTATTGTTAAGTTTACTAAACAAAAAAACTTCACAATAACACAAAAAAAAAAAAAAATTTGTCTAATTAAATTAAAATTAAAACTATATTAAAAACAATGGTGACGTGACATAGTTGGATCAAGTATAATAATATCTGACAGTGATTAAAATCACTATAAAAAAAACCGCTTTGATGCAAATCTTTAGATAGTGTTTAATTTTGTTTAAAATTAGTGGATTATTCTAAAAGCTACATGATCTGCTATCTCCTTATTTATATCGTGATTAAGATAAAGTAAAAAAGGGATATAAATATTATTTCTCATAAAAAAATTGTGTTTATCCATAAACTTTTATAAGTTATAGCATTATAAAGTTAAAAATGTCAAAAATTATCGATTTTTATATTTATATTGTTTTTGGAGATTTCCCCCATTTATGGGGAACGAGGGAAATTTTTTCAATTTTTGAGGATAATGTCTTCGACTAGATACGATTTGTGATTTTTTGACATATTGTTGAAAGAAATCGGTTCGGTAAGAGCTAAGAAAAAGTGGTAACAGACAAAAAAAAACATATCATAGTAAAACCAAAACCTATTCAGATTCACATCAAAGCTAATAATATTAATTTAAAACCAAAAAATATTTAAAATATTTAACTCAAAAAGCCACAAAAGAGTTATTAAAAAATCGATGATGCGTAGATCGGGAACAATTTAGCATTGATAATGTTAACATTGTTTTCATAATACTTATTCGCGATTATTCAGTAATTTTTTGTTGCTCTTATAATTAAATATTTTAAATGTTTTTTAGTTTTATATTTTAATATTTTTAATATAGTTTTAATTTTAAATAATATTAGCCACGAATAATCAATTTTTATTATATTTCCCTAATAAATTTTATCTCACAAAAATCATCTAATACTTAAATTTGATTTTTATAAGATGAGCAGTTCTTAGGAAAATTTTTAGCATATTTCTTTGCTTTTAAAAACCGTTTATGATACTCTAAAGTAAAGAATCTATATTACAATCTATGTAAAGTAATATCAAAAATTTTAGTGCTTTCTAATAATTTATCAAAAATAAGTTTAATACAATTTAGATTTTTAATTATATTTTTTAATTTCATTGGTTAATAAAGGTCATAGTCGTTAAAGATAATAATTTTTTAATTTAAAAGTTATTCACTTGAGCTTCAGAATAGTTATGAGCAATATTTTTTATATTTCTCCTAAGGCCAGCTACATTAACTTGCATGTCTTCTCTTTTTCTCATCTATAACAAAACAATAGTCTTTTATGTCAAACACTTCACATTATTGCAACCACTAGTGTATCTAAAAGGGCCAAGTCTTCTGTTTATTAGTTAATATTACTTTAATAATAATAAGTCCCCCTTATTGAAAAATCCTAGATACACCACTGATTACAACCATTATAATATATATTAAAATAACTATTTTTAGAGAATAAAGAAAAAAAAATTAACCAAAAATATTTATTTATTTATCAAAATTACTTTTTCAAAATACTTAATAAAAATCAAAAATTATAATTGCCTATCTAATTAATTAAATTGGATTTTTTCTCACAAATGTAATTAATATTATTTCTTTAAATTAATGTTTTACATAAAACACTTTTTTCCAAAAAAATTTCAAGGCAATTTTATTATTTCAGTATAACTTACAGCTTATTGATTATGGAATCCTTATAAGAATTAGTTAATGTTAGAATATTAAGCTTAAGATAAAATAAAAAATAGCTTCCTATCTATTTCCTTAAACTTATTTATACGAGAATATAAAATAATTTAAATATAATTTATTTATAAAAAATAAAATAGAATTCCATTTTTGTAATTTTTTATAAAAAGCAAAAATAAAGTTATAAATGTCTATTCTTTTAGTAATAAAACAAATATATATGTTTTAATATTAGCATGATAAAAACATTTTTCACCTAATGAATTTCATTACTTGATACTACTGGTAATGATCTATTGAATATAACCATAAAATTAAAATAAGAAACAAATGGACTATTACAGTTTTTTCCTTATACCCTTCATACTAAATGATAGAATATCATAAGTAAATGGGTATGCAGATACATATATTTACATAAAGCTTTATATCAATAATATCAATTACAAATATTGAAGTTCAATAAAAAAATTTTATTTTAATTTTTTAAATTTTATTATATAATAATTAAGGTGAAGTGGGGTTAATGTAAACGAATGGGGTAATTGTAAATTCATTTTTCCTACAGTATATTTAGTCAATTTTATTTTAGATTAAAAAATGTTGAATAATATTTTTATTATAAAACTCAAGCATTAGCAGTTAGACAAAAAATATTAATTTTGTTTTGTTATAAGTCAAATATATAATAATGATTTATATGATAACCAGAATGGCTTAAATATTACATTAAATAAATTAATTTAGGACATTTAGAACATATAAATTACTTTTCATAATGGTAAAAGTTAAATTTCAAAAAAGTTTTCAAAAATCCATATCTTACATTTTTTTTACACAATTATTAGTTATAATAACTATTGAATGTAATTATCATTTTTATCAAATATCTATATTTTATAAGTCAATATATAATTAATGAATTATTCAAAATAATAATTTATAAATAGATAATTAATGATAAAAGGTAATAGTAAAAATAAAAAATTGTGGGTAAAATATTAACTGTATTTATATCAAGGATATGTTAATTATTGTAAGAGTTTCTACTAAAATGTCCGTTAATCTTTTAATCACTTAATTTAACAAAGATATACTGATATGTAAGTATAAATGTAAACTAGATACAATTCAGAAGATAATAAATTATTAATCAATCACATCTATAAATCATCCTCTAAATATCAATCTAAACAATACTTAAATCACAAATTTCTACATATTAAAGGATGCCAATCCACCCTAATGTTTTAGCTGTTAAATGTTTTCTTAATTTAGCAATAGTAATACTTTGATAAATATTTAATTACATATTATACAGTGTGTTAGAATAAATTACATAATTAAATAATCAATTAATTTAATTTAAAATTAGAAAATTATTGTAGTAATATTAGTCTAGTTATTTTTTTATTTATTATTTTTTGATATATGATAAAAAATTGAAAGTATATTAGTAATATTTATAGTCCTAAATAAAAACTAATAATAATGAGTAATTTATTTACTTACATTGATGACAACTGTTGATTTCCGGATATAGTATTTAAAACGCCAAAATGGGCGAGATCATAATACAACAGCAAAAGATAAAAACTAAAACAATTACCACTTGTAGTCAGACTAAAATAAACCGTAGAGAATCAGTTATAAACAAAAACACCCACTTGAAACTCACACTAAAAATTTAGATTACAATAAATTATTTGATTACACTATGGAGCTAAATCTTCCTTTTCACTCGTATTGTTATTATGAATGAGTTACGAAAACAGACATTCGGAAGATTATTAAGAGTTGTCAATCCGTATGTGTGAACAGGTTGTGTGCTACAATAGACATGAAAAATTGTGTGGTCATCGCATAACTCAAGTTTCTTATCATTATCAGCTGTTTATCTAGTTATTATGATAATTTTATTGTTTAGTTTTATTTTTTAAACATTTCACATCTGGTATTTTCTTACGAGACGTTATCAACATTTATTTATTATTATCAGTTATTATTATAAAAGTATTTATAAATTGTACATAAAAAACTTTAACTTTCTTATAAGTGATCCAATCTTGTAATTGACTATTATTATGAGCTTATTGTTTTTTCATTTTACTGTATATATTATGATCCATTTTATTCCTTTTTAAGACAACCAAGTGCAATCAATAAAATTTTTCTTATTAAATTATTATAATACACATTTAGTAAAACTATTTATTATAAAAAACGATAACAGGTTATTTAATCTTGTAGAAGCACGCATTGGTTGATTGAGTTGAATAACTGTTCCACGTGATTTTTTTTTTATTAGGACTAAGCTATAGCTTTACTAATATATTGAATTTGTCTAAATATAATAAAATGGAATTTTATCCAATATTGGAAGGATTATCTCGTAAAATTCTTACTTTAACTATGATAATTCGAGATGATGAAATTTTGTTGGGAATGAAAAAACGTGGTCTTGGAATGGGTAAATGGAATGGTTTTGGAGGTAAAGTAGAGCTTAATGAATCAATTGAAGAAGGTGCTATACGGTATAAAAATTGGTTACTAAATTTTTTCATTAAAAAAAAATGTTTAATTTAAACTTTATTTTTAGTGAAGTTAAAGAAGAATGTGGATTAGATGTAATATTTATGGAAAAAATTGGAATTTTAGAATTTGATTATATTGATTCGAAAGAATTACTTGAAGGACATGTTTATATTTGCTCACAATTTTCTGGAAATATTGTTGAAACGGAAGGTTAAGAAATATTTACAGTAATATGTTTGAATTTACCTAACTTTAAATTTCTTTAGAAAAAAAATGAATGATAACTTATGGACCAGTATTTTGTAAGTTACTGACGTTTTAATACCTATAAGTATTATAAAAAGCCCAATAACGTCTCACCTATAGGTGAAAGAAAGAGTGCAACCTGGAGATGACTAATGATAAAAATAATAACACCTACATCTTGCCTCCAACCATCATTATAAAATTTTAAAAATCTTCAAAATGCTGGTCCAGAACTAGTATTTTTAGAAGCGAAATGCGGATATTGTTATTTTTGTCACTAGTCATTTCCCAACTGTACTATTTCTCTTGTCTAGGTATAAAAATATCAGCAATTTCCGAAATCCTGTTCCAAAAGTTGTTATCGATCAGTTATTTATTTAATTTGATCACTATCTGTTAAATAAACTAGTTAATTATGTATGTTGTCATTTGTAAAATAAAGTTGATACCCTCGTAAGAAGGGTTATTTATATTAAAATTGAACAGCCTTTCTCAATGAAGAATCACTATGTATATATTTATAAAGTCTAGAATTAAAGTGTTATAATACATCAACAATTTTATCTATTTTTTATATTTACCTAACTTTAAATATTTTTTAAATGGTAAGTAATATTTTTTTAAATATAAAATCGTGTATTTTTATTATTTTGGTGATTCTCAACTCAATTTCTAAATTTAATAGTGAGAATTTTTAAATAACTGATTTAGTTTTAAAATAGTTACCCTTTCTTTAGATACCAAATAGCAACACTTAGTGCCATGTATTGATTAATAATTGCTAGTAACTTACCTTTATATTTTAGAAATGACACCAAGATGGTTTAAAATTATAGATACACCTTTTGATACAATGTGGATTGATCATAAATACTGGTATCCATTATTATTGAAAAAAATACCTTTCAAAGCTTATTTTAAGTATAAAGGACATGACAAAATTTTAGATTATAATATCACTCTATTGAATTCTCAAAGTAAATTTAAGACTAAATGTATAAGTATTATACTAAAAAGAAATTCTAAAATATTTTACTGTAAAAAAAACCAAAAATGGACATGTTTTAGTTGGGTACATGAAAAAATGACAGAAAATCAAAGTTTTGAAAAAATTATTGAAAGGTAATAATAATAACTATAATAATATAAATGTAAAGAATTTACATTAATTAATTCATGTTTTCATTATAGATATTTTAGTAATTCTTATGAAAAAGTTTTAAATAAAATACATAAAATAGCTGTAGTCAATATTGAGCTTATTGATGAAAATTTTATATCGGAGACAACTGTTTATATAGTAGATATGTCTGATTTATCAGATGTAGTACAAGTAAATGGTAAATACATGAAGAACCTTCAAAATAGCTTAAATTATTTGGCATTAAAAAATTAAAAATTAACAGAAGTTGTATGTTATGTTTTTCAAGGTTATGAATGGTTAGATATAAATGATATATCAAGAGGATCTCAATGGCCAGATATACAATTTTTACAAACCATATTTCAATCAAAATCTTTTGGAGCTTATTTTTTAATTAACACGGAAAATGTACTATTTAGTAAATACTATGATTTATGATGTTTAATATATTCTTATTAAACTTCTATTTATTTAATTTTTAATCCAAGCTAATTGTCTTTTTTTTTCATTTCACTCTACAGTAGCTGTACATCCACTGCTTAACTGTTGTAGATTATAGATTGTAGTAGAAAAATACATATACATATAATATAAACATTTATTTTCTGTTATAAAAATAACATTTTATTTTTAAACATACCTATTCATCAGTCATTGTAAATTATAAAATTATTTTATTAAATTTAATACTAAATTTTATTTGTAGATTTTTAAGTAAAATTCTATTTGTGAACATTATTTTTTCAAACTAATTGATACTAATTTTACTATAGCACTCCTGATATTTGGTATTTGGTCTAATAAGTATTGATCAGCAGACTTAGGATCATCTTCTGCTTCCATAATAGCATCATCTAAACGCATTGTAATTAAAGACATATCCAGTGTATTAAAATAACATTCATTGTTATCATCAATAAATAGAAGAACATCAAGAAGCAACCTAAGCCTGAAACTAATTTTAAAGAAGAATGTTATGTCATAAGCAAATATCATTAAAAAAATTATTTTATTACTATTTTGGACATATATTTGACTTCAATAGTTCTATATATAATAACGCTGCTTCAATTAATGAATTGTTTTTTATAAATTTGATAAACTGCAAGTATTTACCTAAAAAATATTGTGATGTGCATTAACCAACATACATTTTATAAAAGTTCAGTAAAATTTACCAAGGAACATAAAACGATCACAAGTAAGGACAATAGAACCAAGATTTTCTAGAATATCAGGACAACTAAATTGACCTCCCTTTGAGTATTCATTTAAAAATATATTTGCAATATGAGTAGCAAATGCACTATCTTGACCTCTTATAGCCCAACATAGAGCTTCCCCTATTCTAGATTTTTGTAGGCTCAACATTCCTTTTACCTTACATATACTTGACACTAAAACAAAATATATTTTAACATAAATATAAAATCACATTTGTTATAGTTTAGTTTCTACACACAAATATTTGTATGATATTAAACAAAAGAGTTTAAATATTACATGTGCACAGAAGACCAAGATTAAGAAATTATATTTATAAAAATAAAATTGTCAATATTGAATCAATTATTGGTACAATCAATTATACAAATAGGAGTAATTAAATTGATAAACTAAATGGTACCTCAGACATCAAATAAATTATTAGTAATATGTGCAATCTGAAGTAAAATGGAGGGAGGCTTAGATGCTATAAAAATTAATTGTTTTTAAAAAATAAATGTATTATGAAGAAAAGAGAGAAAAATTAGTTATATCTCACAAACATCTATGATTGTTAAACATCTATGATAACTAAAATATTTTAGGTAATGACAAATGATTAAGCACATGCAAAAAGTCCTTAATATCATTTTCAGCTACAACTAGCTAATTATAGATTCTTATTTAATGGTGTAAAGGTGTTAAGGTGTCTTTATGCTTTTTGTTATAATGGAACTTATTTATATATTCCTTGAGCTAGAAAATAGGTTTATTCCTGAAGTAAAGTCCATTTTTAAATGAATTTTATTAGTATTATCTTAAAAATAATTTTTTAATTAACATAAATATTATCTTAAATTTAAAATTTTTACACTTCTGTAAAAGGGATCTAAGATAATGCAATAATTATTATTGTTTATTTGAACTGTATATTTATAACCACGGTGTAAAAGCAATTTATACACAAATTTAATACAATTATTTAAAAAATAAAAATTTTAATTTGTAATCCTTAACTTCTAATATTGAATAGATAGGTTATTTGTTTTATATTGGCAAATAATAATTAATCAGACATAAGAAAATTTTTTATTGATTCACCCTTGAATACAAACTTTGTATTTTTTTTGTTTTAACTTAAGATTGATATTATTAAATAGGACACAGAAATTCCCGATTATGATAAAAAATTTAAAAGAAAAGTTATTCTCAGAGAGCACTAGTTGCAAAGTTACTCCCTTGTAAAGTATTAAATTGATAGATTTTTAAAGTGGTATAATTGTCTAATATTTCAGTAATTACTTAAAAAGTTTCAAGAAAAAAGTGAACTTTGTTTTATTATTTATTATTATTTTTTTTTTTACAGAAATTAACTACTTTTGCGTTATTGTTAAGTTTACTAAACAAAAAAACTTAACAATAACACAAAAAAAAAAAAAAATTTGTCTAATTAAATTAAAATTAAAACTATATTAAAAACAGTGGTGACGTGACATAGTTGGATCAAGTATAATAATATCTGACAGTGATTAAAATCACTATAAAAAAAACCGCTTTGATGCAAATCTTTAGATAGTGTTTAATTTTGTTTAAAATTAGTGGATTATTCTAAAAGCTACATGATCTGCTATCTCCTTATTTATATCGTGATTAAGATAAAGTAAAAAAGGGATATAAATATTATTTCTCATAAAAAAATTGTGTTTATCCATAAACTTTTCAATAAGTTATAGCATTATTAAGTTAAAAATGTAAAATATAAAATCGAGAATTTCCACACAAAAATAGCAATTGGTAGCCATTTTCACCACGAAGACAAAATAAAGTCCGAAATTTTTTTTCCATAAAATATATTACATAAGCTTTAATTTAAGGTATATATAAAAGTGTTAGTACACTTTTAAAAGTTAAGTTGAAAAAGTTGTCATTTCCCCTACTGTGGGCAGGCAAAGGGTCAGATTTATAAAAAAAATATACCAAATGAAAGGTAAAGACATCATTCATCTATAAAATTTTTTTTATTGATTTGTTTATTTTTAAGAATGTTATGGCAGTTTTAAGAGAAAAAAATTGAAAAAATGTCAAAAATAAGCGATTTAGTAAATTTTTTATTTTTTTGGAGATTTCCCTAATTTATGGGGAACGAGGGAAATTTTTTCAATTTTTGAGGGTAATATCTTCGACTAGTTACGGTTTGTGTTCTTTTGACGTATCGTTGAAAGAAATCGGTTCGGTGAGCGCTGAAAAAAAGTGGTAGCAGACACAAAAAAATAAAGGCATCATAGTAAAACCAATACCTTCTCACCTTCGAATCGAAGCTAAAATATGAAACTAAATGAAAGAAAATATATATCAATATTGTATTTATTTTTTATTAATTAAATAAAATATAAAAAATGTATGTCAAGGATTAAAGAATCACCAGATTATATTATTCTAACAAATTCTAACAAGTATTTTAAATGAAAGTGATGAGAAATAATGTATCAATCAAAAGTTAAAAGATTTATGAGAACATTGTATACTAAAGTTGCCCCTAAAAAAAATTTTTGTTTTTTAATTTGACTACTAGAAAACTTCTGAATTTTTATTTATACTAATGAAAATGAGCTTTGTAATATGTAATACAGATATAATAAGATTAATATGTACCGAAAACCTTATAAAGATAAATAAAATTGTTACATACATTTGAATTATTATTTTGTTAATATAACTTAACTTTATTCACTTCACACATATGAATAAATATTTTATCAAATAATTACTTACCAACATTATATAATCGTCTAGCAGTAGCATAGTGTAATATTTTTGAGACTCTTAAATCAGATAATATTTCTAGTTTTAATAGCAAAGTTGAAATATATTCTTTTCCAATAGATGAACAATTATCTAAGTATGTTATACCTGATTGCCATAAAGAATGATGGGACATTAAAAATGTACCATAATCAAGCAGATATTGTTCGTTTGGGCTGATATTATTTCTAAAAATTTTAAAACGTTATTACAAAAATAAATAATAAAATAATTACAAAGTTTATTCACTTGTGTTCAGGTACATCAAAATCAGGTTCAATTTTGTCGCATAAATGTAACAAGTTAGTTAAATGTGTGGATGACCATCCTGAATCAGGATAAGCTTTAAGTTTCTTCACAAACTGCAATTAAATTAATATTTACTGAACACCAATACTAATAATTCCCCAAGTTTAAGTTACACTATGTATTTCTATATAAAATATTTATTATCTTTAAATAAACAAATCTTACTGCCTCTAAATCACCATCAAATAAGTTTAAAGTAAGAGAATCCATAAGATTATATTCAGGTTTATCATAATATTTTGCAATACTACGATGAGCATATAAGCTTAGGTTATGCTTTTTTACAGTTGGTTCAGTGTAAATCAGTTGAGCAACAAAAAATTCAAACCAAGTTGAACAACTTTTATGGATTAAATTAATACAATCAGGATCTCCACAAACAATCTATCATAAAATATATATATAATATGAATGTTTTTATAACATAAATATATGTAAATTATAAACCCAACCCAACTTAAAAATGAATTATACTTTACTTTCATAATATTATTGAGGTTGGAATCTATTAGAAACATTCCAGAGTCTAGTTTATTTTTGGCACTAAATTGCCATCCCTTAAATCTTGATGTATATTCTGCAATTGGAAGCCCACCATATACCTAAAAAAATACTTTCAATAATTCTTCTGTAATGATGATTTTAATTATAACACAAAGCATATTTCTATACTAACACTATAAGTAGGCATAGACTTGAGTATTTTCATAGCATGAATAAATGGTTCTGTATTACTTTGGGAATGATTGCATAATAACATTCTGACTAAGTCAATATTTCCTTGTAATATTAAGCCAATAACTGTCTCCCAATAATATGGAAATTTATCCTCAACACGTTCATCAGTGAAATATGCCGTTTTGTCTTCAATAATAGTTAAAGCTTGGTTTTCTGATTTTTCATAATGAATTTTTATCCAATCTAGTAGATTATTCAGGATCGTATCACCTATTTGAAATTATATAAAAATTCAACTAGCATTATTTTTAAATGGTAAGGTTATTTTTTAAAGTATGTCTAGATAAGGTATTTGTGAAAATTTTCAAAACATTATAATTATACAACAAAAAAATTAAATAAAAAAAAATTTTGTGATTTGAACAATGATTATTTTGAGGGATTTCTCCCATTTGTGGAGAATGAGACAAACATTTTCAAAGGTAAATGATTTTGTAATTTTTTAACACTTCAATAAGCAAAATTAGCCCTGTAAGAGTTGTGATAAATATAGATACACACAAAAAAAATTAAATTAAATATGGGGTGTTTCACTTAGTTTTGACACCTTTAATAACTTTTGATCCAGTGAATATTTTATGCAATTTTTATTTTTAATAATTTATACAGTTTTAGACTATTTAAAAATATAATTTTTCTCTTATTATTAATATTATTATTTATTATAATTATTATTATTTGTCTCTAATAAAATAAAAATATATTCAACATTTCAAAATATCTGATTTTTTAGAGCTTTACTTAAAATAAATTTTGATGTGTAGATAAAAATTTGATGATAAGTATTTATTGAGTTAAAAGTACTTTAATACATAAAGTAAGTATGTAGTACAAGTGGGTATAACTCATACTGGTGTATATTAATAATGCTTATTCTTGATGACTAATAATTGATCGATTGTTATAGACCAGTCATTTTCAATTTTACAAGCTAATTAAATATGTATGTTACCCTAAGATACAACGGATGAACATAAAAAATATAGCAAAAAAAAAAAAAATTACTAATTAAATTAATAATATTTATATATTATAAAATCTATAGATACATAAGCAACTCATAAAAAATAAACAAACAATTTACAAAATAATTATTTTAAGAATAATTGAATGGTTAGTGTTAAAAGAATTGTAATAGGTGCATTTTGTATTATAACCAATATAAATACCTAGTGGGTTAATTTGGATTGAAGCATATCACAAAAAAATGTATTATTTAAAAATTTTTACTCCCTAAGAGCATATGTCTAGATACCAGATAAGATGTCTTTTCATAAAAAAAAAAAAAAATTACATCAAAATAATTATTGAAGCAAAAAATATAAGAGTTTTAAATTAGATTTTTTTCATTCTGTATATACATAAATAAACACATCATTGTAAAATCAATCAGTTTTGCAGCTATGGTTTCATGCCAAAAAAAATTATCTTTAAAAAACTTAAAGTTCATTTCAAAAAAATTTATGAAGCAATAAAAATTTTACCTGGAACAACAACTAGGTAAAGAACTTCACACAAATGCCAAATAAGTTCCAAATTATGCAACAACAGTTTATACTGGTTGTACATATCATTTGTTTTCTCTATGTTACTCTTTTCTATATTCATTATACAAGTTGATATGATTGCTCTGTAAAATTTAATTTATGTTACATTAATACATAGTTTTATTCACTTAAAATTGATATAAATATAAATACACAGGTACAAATAGAAAAATTTAAATGGAGAATATATTTACATAGTGACGACACAAAAAATAAAAACATCATGGTACAATTAACACCTTTTAGGCTTTACATCGAAGCTAAATAATGCTATCAGAGTAATGTTAGGGGATGGTAAGTTCAAATAAAAGCTATATTAATATTTTAAAATTAAAAATAAGATATTATACATTTGAATGGTTTCTGTTTGGAGAAGTACTGAGTAATCTATTTAGGAATAAACAAAGGAAGGGCCAGAATGAGGGGAGTTGGTTTAGTACTACATAAAACATAAATTTAAAAAGTTAAAGGATAAATTCAATACAGTGATAGAATCATGATAACTATGATAGATACTAAACTAAAGGATACAGTGATTATAAAAATGTATATGTATACTACAGAAGTGGAAAACATTTATGAAAAGCTAAGCAATATGATAAACACAACATACAGAGAGGAAAATCTTATCATCCTCCGAGATTTTAATGCCAGTGTCGACGAAGTAAGAAAATCAAATATAGTTGGAAAATATGGATTAAGAGTAAGAAATACAAGAGGCGACACTTTTATAGAGTTTTGCATAAAACATAAATTATCTATAACAAATACACATTTCCAACACCACAAAAGAAGGCACTATACTTGGAAAGCTTCCGGTGATACAAGACAGTTACAAATAGACAGTGTTGGGAAAGTTCCTTTTTAAATGGAACTCGTTCCGTTCCTCGTTCATTTTCTAAAATATGAATTCGTTCCAGATCCTAGTTCTTTATATTAAGAAGGAACTTGTTCCAGATCCAGTTCCTCCAAAATAAGAACTCGTTCCACTCTTCGTTCCTTTTATGTAACCAAGTTATTTAAAAAATTGTGGCAATGAGATCATGATAACGGTCATCAATGATTTTCATCAGCAGTCAAATACAAAACAAATTTGTTGTATTCCTTATCTAAATGTATTCGAAAATTATATTTATATGCAGATAGTAAATGCTAACGAATTGTGTCAACGCGACCAATGTCTATTGTCTACATATAAGTTAGAAATAATAAATCAGAAAACCCAAAACCTTCAACATATATTAGTTAACAAGAAACGACGATAATATTCGGTGCAGTATTTAATATATGTACACATATATTAAATATTTACTGTATACCTACATGTAATAATAACTCTATTTATAGTCAATTGATTCATTTAAACAGACTACGATCTCGGCTTGGTATATAGGGGACTTCCATTATCAAAAGTCAACTAAAAATACCTTAATATTTTAATGTTAGATACAAAGAAAACTACACTAAAACATGTTTATAAAAATTTTTAGGAACTGTAATTTCCATTCACGTTCCTTAAAAAATGGAATTTGTTCATTTTCCTCATTCCTTTATTTTAAAAGGAAGCAATTCCTAGCATCGTTCCTTCAAAAAGAACTCGTTCCAGGAATCCGTTCCTTTTGGAACTAGTTCCTTCTCAACACTGCAAATAGACTATATATAATTATCAGGGAAGATTTAGAAATCAAGTAAAAAACAGCAGGAACTACTCAGGCGCAGATATTGACAGGAACCACAATCTAGTATTAACGCATTGCGATCTAAAATTTAATAAATTACAAAGAAAGAGAAAGAAATCGCCCAAGCCAAATTTAAAAAATGAGACCATCAGAGAATAATATAAGGAAAAAATAAACAAAGCCATGAGAATACATGATACAAGATGTCAACAATGTAGAAATTATAGGCGGAAACATAAATCTGCTAAAAGAGTATGAACAAGTAATAATGTAGTAGAAATAATAAATGAAAGGTTCAAAAAATGGAAGCTCAACCTAAAACCAAGTAAAAGCGTAACTAAAATGTTTACTCTTAAAATGTACAACAATCCTCCAAAGATCCAGATTGAAAATGAGGACATTAATTGGAACAGCAAAGACGACTTAATTAAATATCTAGGTATATCATAATTAAATGAAAAACTAAATTGGAAAATCCACATAAACAAAAAATTGTCCCAAAGTTACAACAGAATCAGAATTCTATAACCGCATTTTAACCAAAAATCAACTCTCCAAATTAAATTATCACTTCTTTTGCACACATTAATAATACAACCATTGATCACCTATGCTTGTCCTGTTTGGACTTCAGCAATCATTACAAAAATTGAGAAATTGTATACATTTCAAAACAAATTTTTAAGAATGTCTCAAAATGCCATGGTTTATATAAAACCGTCAAATATACAATGACACAGATAACTATTCCTTACAGATTGGATGAAAGAAAAGTTCAAAAATTTTCATTCATAAGAAAATCAAAAATACTAACGGTGCGAAGTATCACTACATTAGAAAGAAAGCGCCTGGCCATAAACATCTAAAAAAAAATAATAATTTAGGCTTAAAAAATATATATTAAATAGTATAAAAGTGGATAAAAAAAAAAAAATTAAGTTATATATATCATTTTTTTAATAAATCAGTTTTTCTTTGTCTTTGAAAATAGACAAAATATAGATATGTGAAATCACTGTTAAGTTACCAATTTGCTAAACGGAGTGGCAAATCAGGTAAGGCACTCATTTTTTCACCCTTTTATTTTATTTATTTATTTATACTTATCAGTAAAAATAATCAAATTTTTTTACAATACCTATATTTTCTACTATAATATAAGGCATCGGTTGATTTATTTGGGTCATCCACATTTGTTTGAAGCTCTTGAAACACTCCGCTTGACTCATTCACCAACTGTCTCATTTTTGGATCAAAAAGCATTGTTTTATGTTTTAAATGTATAATATTCCAGTTACAAGTTTTGTTACTAGGTGTTTCATGGAGTATTTTTGTTTTTGTTGGAAATACACAAATATTGTTCATACCAAACCATGATCCAAACATTTTAACATTTTCATCTTTAAATTCTGGATCAGGTATTATCTGGAAGATAATTTTTTTTATTAATATTTCAACAACTATAAAACTTTTATAATTCAAAACATAATTGTGACAAATAAATAATTTACAGTAATTAAACAATACGAATACATAAATTTAATTTAAATTGATATTAAACTAGATATTATTTTTAAGGCAAAAATGTTAATATTTGATGGAGCCTCAGAATTAATATAGATGTTAATTTAAAAAAAGTTTTTAAAAAATAGTCCTTTCTTAAAAGAGGATTTTTGTTTTATTTGTATCATAACTGACTTTGATAACATATCGACTGATATAATCAATGCTCATTGTATTGATCCTATTATTGTAGATACATTTAGTAATATTGTATTTAATGATAGCAAACTATCTGTATTTCCTTTATTATTAATATTATAAATTAAAGCTCATTTTGATGAATAAATTTATTTTAAGTTCTATTCATAGTAAGTTATATGTAAATCTTTTAAATGAAATTTGGTTGACAGATGAATTTTTCTATTGAAGGTAATTGTTATTTTTATTCTTGTAGTGTCTTAAGTAAAGCTCATGTAATTGTATATGTTTTTCTCTTAATAATTTTAATATTATAAATGTTAGCAAAATAGTTATTCCCAATTGTAATTGTTTAAAACTAATTGTTTATTTTTTTTTTTAGAAAATTATTTTGATAATACTAATGATAATTGTATTAAGCAAGCAAATTTTTGTGGAAATTTAATATTGATATTGCTTCTAATTATCCATCTATTACAACTATTAATTATTTAAATATTATGACACAGCTTAGTTTTTAATAACAAGGTTTGGTTGGGTTGGTTTTAGTTTTTTCTTTCAAACTGCTTTAAATAAGCCAAAATTGTACCACACTTCAATCTTATATAGTGAACTTAATATGTATAATTTAAAAGCATTATATTATAAAAGTATTTTATTGTATTTGTCTAAAACTAATTTGGCTGAATATCGACCAATTAATTCTTATAATACTAGATTAAAACAATTATTTAATTTTAATACTGTTAAATGTAATAAACGGTTTGGTAAATTTAATTGTATTTATGTTGGTATAATGATATGAAATAAATTAAATATAAATCTTGAAAAATTAAAAAATAAATTCTATTTTAAAACTTTCTTAAAATTCTTCAATAATATAAAATGAAGTTGATGTATTAAAATTTTTTAAATTATATTAATTTAGTATGCAAATACATTATTTATATTTGTATATATATTTTTTCATATATAGATTTTATTACGTATGATGAAAGAAAAGATCAATTTTACATCCTTTTATTTCTTAAACTTAACATGCTACATAGGGTAGTGGCCTTATTTCACATATTAGGGAGTCAAAGATGATTCATGATAGAGAGGATGGGTATTAAGGCCGGCATGCACCAGAAACCAGACACTATCAATAAAAAATTTACAAGAAAATTCTTGTTGGCATCCTGAGAATTGAACTTGGAACCAAGTGCTCCAAAACATAATTTTTATTTACTAGGCCATGCCGACCCTATACATTTTATCATGTATAATTTAATATAGTATTATGAAATTTCTTAGTTATTATTACTCACATACCCAAGGCAAAATCTATGCTTTTTTTGAGAGATGCCATTTATTATATATTTTTATTTGTTGTAATGTTAATCAGTTTAAATAAATATTATTATTATTAAAAAAAATTGATTTTTGTGCTAAATGAATACTATGGTCAAGAAAGTATACCCTAAATTCTAGAACTATTCATAGACATTAACAATGGACTGGGCTTTAACTATTATCAATAATTTCATCATTTATTTAGTGTTTGTAAATTAAGTATGGTCAACACTATACTAGAAATATGTTTATATGAGTAATTACACCATATTTTAAGGTCTATAAGATGTTGCAAATTTGAGAAGTAAAATATTTATCTAAGGTGATGTTTGAATAATTACTTACTGTTTGGTAGTTTTACTTTCAATTATTTTTAAATACTAAAAATCCTTAGAAAAAAACATATTAATCTAACTTATTCATTATAATTTGCTACTATCAGAGAGTCCCAATGATTAATACTGATTAATTTATGGAATTTACAGTTTTTTCATGATATGTCTATGATAATAACTGGTCAATGAATTTTTATTGGTTCTTAAATAAAATTGATACTCTTGTGAAAGTTGGTGATCTGGAAAACTTAAAATATGCTAAAACCTTTAAAAAATGAAAAATTTTCTTTTAAAAAGTACTTTTCAAACAATTTGGATCTACATTATAAGAAATGAATTTATGAATTTGAATATTAAAGTTACTCCTAAAATACATGCTGTTTTCTTTCATATGTCATACTTTTATGCTAAAATAAATAGATGATAGCAAACAAGCTATTGAATAAAGGCATTATGATGTTTCATTGATAAAAATATTTTCATTTGTCTTGGTATATAAGTACCAGGAGTTTGTTTCTGTTAATCTGAGCTATGTAGATATTTTGCAACATTTCTGCAAAAAGATTTGAGAAGTTCTGACTTATTTATTGAAATTATTTCAGGACCACATGTCTTTCTCATCTTAAGATTTTAATCATTTATTTTTTAATTAAATAATTTAAATAGTTAATATCAAAAAAATTAAAAATGTTGAATGAGTCATGCAATTTATAAAACTGTTTCAGTCAGTACTATGATTATTATATATATATTATGTTAAATAAATGTATTTTATCGTTCACCTATTCGTATACTAATATATAAACGACTTACAAGTGTATCATATACTATAGTCTTACTCATTTTTATAAAATCAAATGAAACACTTAATTTAATCAAAATAATTAATAATGAATTAATAAACTGTACAGTTGTACTTAACGCTATAACAAAATACTTTACGAAGCATTAGCTTGAATTATTACTTGATTTCGGTTTAAATTACTAGTTGGTTTTAAAGCATTATCAACGTTTATTCAGTACTTAGCTCTAATCACTAGAATAATAACTTATTGTTTTATCCATGATAATTTAAATACAATTTTGAAACACCTTTGCTACGAACTGATACTGCTCCGGCATTTATATAATTCAACATTTGACAAAATGGTAATTGTTCTGGTATTTTGACCATTGGGTACCATAACCACAACAAAATTAACTCTGACATAAGTAAAATAAAGAAATAAATAAAACGTGGTAGTTTTTATCACGTTTTATTTACTTTACTAGCATTATTGATAGTAATTTTTTTTTATATTAAAAAACGGTAGCACAGTGGGGTCGCGGCATAGTAGAGACATTGCATAGTAGGGTCCAGTATAGATTTAATCTGACAGTGATTAAAATCACTATCATAAGAAACGCTTCGATGCAAATCTGTAGATAGTGTTTAATTTTAAAAAATTGATGGATAATTGCAAAAGCAACATCAACTTCTATTAAAATAAAATACAAAACCCATAATTATCATACAAAAATAGTATATTTTTCAATATGGTAGCCATTTGCGTATAGAAGATAGATCGTCGGGACAAATTTTTTTTTTTCATTTTGTAGTACATAAAATAAGCTTTAATTTTATATATGTTTAAAGGACGCAGTATTTCCGGAACATTTTCAAAAATTAAGTTGAAAAAGTTATTTTTTGTAAAAAAGTTACTATTTTAAATCCTCCCAGTGAGCAGAATAAGTGTTAGATTTTCAAAAAAAATTATATCAAATGAAAGGGAAATATCTAAGGTTTCAATACAAAAAAATATTATTTTTATTTGTTCATTTTTGAAAAAGTTATGGCAGTTTTAAGTACAAAAAACATCCCGATAAAATGTAATTTTTATCGCAAACATTACATTTTTTTTTAAATTTTCGACAGCCATTTGCACATAGAAGATAAGATGTCGGGACAAATTTTTTTTTTTCATTTGATAGTATATAACATAACCTTTGATTTGATATATGTTTAAAGGACGCAGTATTTCCGGAACATTTTCAAAAGTTCAGTTGAAAAAGATCTATGTTTTTTACAATATTTTAAGTTTTGAACGCCCCCTATATAAGGGGAAATTGTCCAATTTTAATAAAAAGTATGTCAAATGAAAGATGTACTTATAATGTATTTAGAAAAAAAAAATTTGTGCTGATATATACATTTTTCAAAAAGTTATAGCATTTTTAAGTTGAAAATTTAAAATCGAAAATCGAAAATTTTAACACAAAAATAGTGTTTTTTTAACTACGGCAGCCGTTTAAATGTAGAAAAAAAAGTGTCGGGACAAATTTTTTTTTTTCATTTTGTAGTACATAAAATAAGCTTTAATTTGATATATGTTTAAAGGACGCAGTCTTTCCGGAACATTTTCAAAAATTAAGTTGAAAAAATTAATTTTTGTAAAAAAGTTGCCATTTTAAATCCCCCCCAATGAGCAGGTTAAGTGATAGATTTTCAAAAAAATGATATCAAATGAAAGGTAAATATCTAAGGTTTTAGTATAAAAAAAAATTATGTTGATTTGTTGATTTTTCAAAAAGTTATGGAAGTTTTAAGAAAAAAAAGTGAAAAAATTTCGAAAATTAGCGATTTTTAAATTTGTAATTTTTTTGGATATTTCCCCCATTTGCGGGGAACGAGGGAATTTTTTTCAATTTTTAAGGGTAATGTCTTCAACTAGATACGATTTGTGATCTTTTGACGTATTTTTGAAAGAAATCGGTCCAGTGAGAGCTGAGAAAAAGTGGCAACAGACATAAAAAAAAAAAAAAACACATCATAGTAAAATTAATACCTTCTCCGCTTCGCATCGAAGCTAAAACACATTTTATCTGAATACAAATTATACATATATAAATAGTAAGATATTATAATAAAATAGCCAAAATAAAAAACTTTTTTGACAGTGTTTTTGTGTGTTGCTATTGTTCCAAGATGATCCTCGTTTGAATAACTTTTAGTTTTGTCAAGATCTAATCGTTCTCGATTAGGTAGGGACAATATCGATCTAGAACCTTGAAAGTCTCAGAGTTAATTTTTCTGAATGATCACTGACAATTTCCTTAGTGGTCAAACGAGGAAAAAAATATCAAATATAATGGGGGCCTCCTGAGCCCGCATTCAATTTGAGAACGAGTTATAAACAAACAATATTTTGTAAGACTCATCGGTTCCTTTTGCTGACCTTAATCATAAAAATTTATATTTTAAATTTTCTGAACTTGATAATTTCAAAATTAAACAAATTTTTCTATAAACTACTTATATTCTGAGTAACCCATATAGCTTTAGAAATTACGCGTTTAAATTAATAAGAATTACATTAGAATCTTATGTTTATTCTAATTAAAAAAAAAAAATACTTCTTTTTGTTCTTCATTGAAATCAAAATATTTTTTTCAATTACTGAAGTTATTGAATCTAAATGAGTTAAACATTTTTTTCTAACTCAAAATCTTTTTTAATTACTTAAAATAAAATAAAAAAAAACCGAGAAATATAACACAAAAATAGCATATTTTTGAATACTGTAGCCATTTTCACCATGAAGACAAACTTAAGTTCAAAATTTTTTATTACACTTTAAAGTATATTACATAAGCTTCAATTTAAGATATATATAAAAGTGTCAGTATTTCCGAAACACTTTCAAAAATTTAGTTGATAAAATTATTATTTTGAATCCCCTTCTGTGGGCAAGTAAATGGTCAAATTTACAAAAAAATATAAACTAAATGATAGGTAAATATCTAATATATATATATATACAGGGTGATTTTTTTATCATAACCCACTCAATTATTCGCAGAATAATAATAATTTAAACCTTTTTTTGTTTTATTATCTTTAGTTACACATTATTCTTGAATTTTTAACTATGTAATACTTTTTAAGTTCATCCCTTATGCCTTGGATGGGGGTCAACTTTGTTTTTTTAAATGGTAACACATATTTTTAATTTAATAAAATGTTTGAGTTTTTAATTTAATAGTAAATGGCATTTGAATTTTTAATATAACTTTATTAGCTTATTAGATATAAACATTTAAAGTTTCAAAATTTTGAGTTAATATACATGTATAATACACATGGGATTGTAAATACAGGTAGCTAATTGGATTTTTATGACATTGCTGTCTCAGTCACGGATTGTTTATTATCAATTATGATTATCAATAGATATACTTTCTGTATTGTCAGTTAGTGTATTTATAAACTCATAACAATGTGCCTTACTACAATTGATAATAACAATGCTGTGTACCTGCTAATATCGATGTTATAAAAAACCAATTAGCTACCTGTATTTGTAATCCCTTGTGTATTATACCTGTATATTAATTCAAAAATTTGAAACTTTAAATGATTATATCTAATAAACGAATTAAGTTATATTAAAAATTCAAATGCCATTTACTATTAAATTAAAAACTCAAACATTTTATTAAATTAAAAATATGTGTTACCATTTAAAAAAACAAAGTTGACCCCCTTCCAAGGCATAAGGGATGAACTTAAAAAGTATTACATAGTTAAAAATTCAAGAATAATGTGTAACTAAAGATAATAAAAAAAAAAAATGTTTAAATTATTATTATTCTGCAAGTAATTGAGTGGGTTATGATAAAAAAATCACCCTGTATATTAAAAAAAAAATTGTCTATTCATCTATTTAAACAAAAAATGTAATGGCAGTGTTAAGTAAATAAAAATGTCAAAAATTAGTGATTTTTAAATTTGTAATTTTTTTGGATATTTTCCTTAATTACAGGGAACGAGGGAAATTTTTTCAATTTTCGAGGGTAATTCCTTCGACTAGATACAATTTGTGATCTATTCACGTATCATTGAAAGAAATTGGTTTGGTGAGAGAGAGCTGAGAAAAAATTATGGTAAACATAAAAAAACATCATAGTAAAATTAATACCTTCTCAGCTTCACATCTAACCTAATATTAAAATAGTAATTTTTAATTTTGTCTTAAGTTTAAATAAAAAAATTTAATGAAAATAAAAATAAAAACAAATATATTTTCAATTTAATTTTTGTATTTTATAATCATAATTAAATCTATACATAGATAACAGTTCTTTTAATATTTAATTTTTCATGTATCTTGAAGTTCCCATTCATTTGGTTTTGGAAGAACAATATTATTTAAATGATAGAATGAAACAGAATCTGAATGAACCACAGCCCATAAAACTGGTACATTATTAAACTCACAAGAATAATTTATTTGAAACATATTTGGAATATAATCTTCAAAACTACAGTAAATATTAATTATTTAAAAAAAATAATTAAATATGAGGTTAAATATGAAATTTTATACCTAAATATAGCGACTCTAAAGTCAGGTAATGGTTTATTAGTTTTTGGAAAATCATGTTCTGGATAATAAACATCAAAATGAAATTCATGTTGATTAATTTTATTTGTTTCACTACCCTTTTCATTGATTTTCTGTTTAACAGCATACAACTTTTTTGCTATGAGGTCTAAAAGATATAAAAACTATACAATTTAATTAATATATTTATTGCAAATAGAATATATTCTAGAAAAGATTTCCCGATACCTGAATAATTAATTTTACCAAATATATAATTTTTATTAAATTTTGTGACCTTTTTAAGTTTTTTTTTGTAAGAACTTCATACATTTAAAAACTGATGAATAAAACAATAAAATACTGACTAGTAATAATCTCTAAGAGTATATTTCATCAATTTGATAAGTTCACTTTTAGAAACTTTATAAGAGGAACAATTACTGAGATGTTTTGTATTCAGTAAATGTTTTTTTTAATTACCTCTGTATATTCGTTCTTACTGTATTTCACAGAAAAATAATTTTAATTAAAAACTAACAGCAATTTTCTGAAAAATTGGATTTATTAGATTTGTGCTCTTAACCCCCTTTAAATCACTATAAATATTTATGTAAAACTTTTATATTAAATATTTTTGGATAAAAAACCTTATGGATATTAATAGTAATTTCTTAACTAAAGTTTTAAACCCGTCAATTTTTTTGAAAATCTTTTTTTATTTTATTTTCAATTCAGATTAATATTTAAATAGTTGATCAAGTAAATAATAGTGCTTATAATGTACCAGGTAAATCCTGTTTTGTATTTGATCCTTGATTGACAAGTAATGGACAACTCAATTTTGACTTTACTTCTATAAATTCCTTTTGTGAAAAATTTGATAAACTACCATGAGAATAATCTCTATTATTAATAAATAATACAGGTTTATTATTGTTTGATTGTGATTTTATTCTTTTTATATCCCCTTGTAGGTTATCATTAATTACTACTTTCCGTTTAACTGAATTACATTCACTATCCAAAAGTATTAAAGGAACACTTTTATTGTTACAACCTTCTTTCTTTGGTAGCAAGCTACTAGGTTTATTTTCTTCATACTTTAGTTGATAATTATCCACTTTAGATTGCAATGAATTATTAAGGTTATTTAAAGTATTAAGCTGTTGAATATCTTCATTTTTACTTTTACTTATCATTTCAATTATTCTCAATTGATTTGACTTTTGACATAAATTAAATG
This sequence comes from Daktulosphaira vitifoliae, assembly GCF_025091365.1. Classification (NCBI taxonomy): domain Eukaryota; kingdom Metazoa; phylum Arthropoda; class Insecta; order Hemiptera; family Phylloxeridae; genus Daktulosphaira; species Daktulosphaira vitifoliae. The sequence continues at coordinate 29,318,718 of NW_026099575.1, forward strand.
AATAGGTGTTATAATATGGTTGCAGGCCACTAGGTAAATATTTACTAGGAGGTTTATGAAGATTTATCCACCCGTTCTTATGCTTTGGAAATAACTTCCTATAAAAATTAGAATTTTTGCTGACTGGTATATTATTACAAGTTAGTTTCTTTTTAGACCAAGGTAATTCTCGTATTATAATCAAATTTTGAGGACCATATTCAATTTTATTTCGATTAAATAAGTCTTTGTCATGCCTAAATACTCTAAATCCTAATTTTAGTAAAAAAGCATAAGTTCTATACTGCTCAAAAGTACAACCACTATTTTCTGCTAATAATGTATTATAAGCACTTTGAATAGAAAACTTTTTACCATTTTCCTCTAATAATAAACATTTCTGAAAAAAAAACTTAACAAAATTAGATAAAATTAAAGTTTATTTTTTACTTATATTTATTACCATTTCTAGTAAAAACAAACATTCTTCTGGATATAAGTATAGTTTTTTATTAAAGGAATGACTAAAATTTTTAGTGAGTTTTCTTGCCACTTTAGTAACTTCAGCTAGTTTTAAGTTATCTTTCCACTCTGCTACTGACAATGTACATCTAAATTTTATAACATTTTCTTTAAATATAAATTTTTACAATAAAATTTATGATTAAATTGTTTTAATAAAAAATAAAGTTTAGTTAGCTTATTTGGTTAGTTAATAATTGATTGAATCCAGAAAAGTTCCTTTTTTTAAAAATGATATCAAAATTGTCATGATCATTTTTATTTAATTTTTCAATAATTCATATGACTCAGAATTATGTTAATGTACAATTTAAGATATGAACAAATATTTAAAACATGAAAAACAATTTAACCAAATAAATAGTTTTGATTTTGTTTGAATTATACTAAAAGTATTTTTTAATTAGACAATTATTTAAAATATAAAAGTATGAAGTTTAGACTAATGTGAAAATTGTAGTATAATTTTCAAGAATTTTTTTTGAGACATATTTTTTACATTTGTAAAAATAAACTTATTTTTTAATTAAAAATTAATAAGACTATTTGATATTTAAATAAATAAAAAATTCTTTGTTTTTGGTATATTAGTTTAAATTACATTTAATAAATACTATACCGTAATTCGATTCTCTCTTCATTCAATAGTTTTTTACGAGTTTCTATCAATTCATTTACATTATGCAAATTACATTTCAAATATTTGTTGTGATTCGCAACATCAAGATTAATAAATTTTTGATGATTTTGTTCATCATCTTCAACATTCGTTGATTTATATCTGTAAAAAGTTTATATACATATATATATATATATATATATGTGTGTGTGTGTGTGTGGTGTTATTATGACTGCTTATGTTTGTTAGGACTTCAGCATGGAAAGGCTACCACCATTCTCCCCAATGAAATGATGACTATTAGTGATACTGTAAAGTCAACCCAAACATTGTGACTTCCAGTGCTATCAAATTGTCTCTTTGGGTCCAAAGAAACTATTTGACCAAAAGATAATAGGAATCCACCAAGTGAGCAAAGAGGCAATAAAACTGTTAAGCGAGCTTGACTTATAAACAACTGTTATTATTTTATATTGACAGCTATTTTTATAAGATTAGTATGATCTGTTTTATTATTGTTTAATGCCATTTTAAATAAATTAATGTATTGTGTTTGTTATTCATACACTACAATATGTAAATGAATGTAATATGTAAAAAACTACTATTTAAAATAATTTCATAAAAGCAATAAAATAAGATTAACAATAAATTACCTCATTGATGTGTTATTCATAATAAAAAGATTATAAAACAAAGGACATTTTATTTTTTAAATAATTACTGAAAAATTGTATGCTAGTTTTAAAAAAGTCGACAAGTTTGGCAGTGTTAAATGAGTGATGTGATATTAATTTAAATGATAAGAATAAAGGACACGCCAACAATAAAGATAAAATATTTTCATATGTGTAATTATATATTATATATATATGGATTAAATATCGGATAATTATCTAAGTCGTGGCAATTGTTTCATTATTATAATGATAATAATAATATATATCGTAGGATAATAATTATCCTACGATATATATTAGAAATTTAGTTAGCATTAACCACTGAGCCATAAGCCTATGATGATAAATTACTTTAGGAGGGGCCTGAACCTTCCTAAAATAATAATTTAATTAACACAATTAAATATATTTTCCCTAATGAATTTCTGTAGATACTCTAATCTAAGATTTAACCCATTTACCTAAAAATGTTTGCATTTATGGTATTTAATTATTAATACTATTAATATTCAGACGTTATTTAAAGTCTTACTCAGTTATACATGTTCCGAAGAAAATTGTAATTTTTTCTTATATTACTTTTTTTATCGAAACAGCCAAAAAACATTATAGAAAAAAATAAATAATAATGAAACCTATGAAAACAATTAATTAATATGTTCATAATATCATTAAAATTATTATTAACATTGTAAAGCTAAGTTATAAATAGAAAAATAAAAAATTGTTACAATGTTTTAGATTTTTGGCTTGATTTATACAAAAAATAAGAAAATAATTAAATGAATAATAAATTTTACAAAATTAAATATAACTCAAGAAACAAATAATTGGACTCAGTCAATCACTAAAATGATGTAAAAATATAAAATAAAATAACAAATACAATTTATTACAATGCCCAGATATAATTTAAATAAATGAAATATGTCATAAAATATATAAATAATCATATGTAAACATAGGTAAATGTAAAATTTGTTAAAAGTGCATAAGTATAAATTAGAAATATATTTTTTAGGTCAAGTACCTTAATCCACTATGCAGCTGTCCAAAACTCTAAATTCACAACTTTAAGAATTAAAAAATTATAATTATATAAAAATATTTATCAAGGCGAATAAGAATCACTTGCTCACTTACAAGAGTAATCGAGTGTAACATGATTTTTTGATACCATTGAACTTTTATGCAAAGGCTATTAGTATGCTAACATTTAAAGAGGTTGGAACATCATATTTTTTTGGTGGTGAAAGGTGTAATACAAAAATTTTCTGACTTGTTACTCATTACAAAAATGTATTAAAAAAAAAAAATGAACTATAATACTTTAAGAAATTTGCACGGTGGGTTGTTCAACACAAACCTTTCTAAAATAAAATTGTAATCATAATTGTAAAAGTTTTTACTTACATTTCTAATAAATAAAAATAATAAATTGAACACATGATTATTTTTAAGTAGAGAATATAATTGCTCAAAGAAACAAGTTGTTATAATAAGTAAATTAATTGAATTATAAATATTATTTATTTATTAGTTACAATAAAGGTCATTAGAGTAGAAAAAGTATATATATATAAATGAGGTAGTTTAAACATTTATTTCTCCCAATAATAAAAATTAAATATATATACTTTACATTCAATATTATTTAACTAAATATATAATAATCAACAAAATAATCACAATTAATTTAACTTAGGTATGTTGTATTACTTTAACAGCACAAGATTCTATTTTTTTAATAACTTTAATAACAGATGCTCGGATTGTATGTTCCTGATTGCTAATATTTTCTAATTCTAGATGTGTATTTCTCATGTGTCTATCTAAATTATCTTTACGAGTAAATTCTTTCATACACATTGGACAATTCAAAACATTTTTTTCTGAAAAATAATACATATTTAAATGTAAGCTAATAAGATAATAAAACTTAAAAATTTTTATTTTAACTGTTGTGAGTTCCTAAATGTCTTTGAAGATAGCGTTTTTCTTTAAAACGTTGATTACATAAATAACAAGCAAATTGTGTTGAACCAACATGGATTTTTTTATGAGATACTAGAGAATCTTTTAAACTAAATTTACGTTTACAAATATCACATGAATATGCTTTAATGTCTGAAAAAAAATTTAATTTATAATTACATTATTAAACAGACATAACAATAAAATGCATAATAATTCTAATGGTAACCTAGTAAATATTCAATAAACTTCAAACAACAAAATATTTTCAATTACCAGAATGCTTTCTAATAAGATGTTTTTTTAAGCATTGTTTATTCTTAAAATATTTTGAACATGTTATACACTGGAAAGGCTTTTCTATAACATGGGTTTTTAAATGAATCTCTAATGATCGCTTTCTTTTAAAACCTTTACTACAAATTGAACAAAAATGGGATCGAACTAAAATATAAAATTTGCATTTATTATAAGTTTTAATTCAAAACATTGTAATTCAATTTATTTTCTAAATAACCTGAGTGTACAATTCGATGTTCTATCATTTTTGATTTTGTAAAAAAACATTTTTCACAATCAGTGCACTTATATGGTTTTTTGCCTATGAATATCAAAAAAAATTAATTATCAATATGAAATATTTTTAAATAATAAATAAAAATTTTATATTACATATATAATATATATATAATTAGAGGCATTATATGGAGCAGTGAATTATTCAGTCACCATTTTAATGCTGATGTTCAGCTGCACTGTTTGTTGTTGGTTCCCAGACGGGTGACCATACAAAAACTTTAACAGTGACACACACCTTGCCTCCAAAGATTCTCTACTGATTCTCTTAGCTATAATAAGGTTGTATAAGGTCAACAGTCAGTAAAAACTCTATCAAAATGTTAAGGTAGAACTAATTCCAAATAGTTGAGATAAAGGTAATGGTGATGATTATATATTATATAATTAAATAACTTTACATTTATTCAATAGAATAATACAGAAAACAAAATGACAAACTACTTTTTTAAATTTAAATCATATAGGCGATTCTGATGTTTTAAAACATCAGAATCAGTCATTTTTTTGGGATATTTTTTCTGGTAAAAAAATGAAGGAAAATTTCTTCAGCTAGATAATATCTCAATTTGTATTATAACTTGAGATCATTTAATATATTGATTGTCAATATAAGTTCATTTAATGTTGAGTATGAATGAGAAAGACATAATAAAAAGAACACTTTCTGAATGTTAAATTGAATATTTTGAAATAAAAATTTTTTTAGTTTTTATTATAAAAAACAAATAATATAAAGTATGATATCAATATAGACTAGTATGCATAAATATCAAAAAAAAAAAAATTAGACGAAATATTAATTATATTAAGTTATAGGAATTATCAGTTAGATCTATTTTACCTATATACTATTTGTGACAAAGACAAAATTTTATTGATCATGTAGTTTTAGTGAAATTAATATAATACAGGAACTTTTCAGATTATTTGATGTTATAAATTATATTAAGTGATTTATAATTACCAGAATGTGTCAATAAATGATAATCTAAATGTGATTGTACTTTAAAAGTCTTATTGCACATTTGACAAATCAATATTTTTTTTATAGTATTACCATCACACGTTATATGATAAAAACAATTTTTTTTCGATTTGAATTCTGTTTTGCAAATTGTGCAACTATATTTTATATTTCCTTCATCTGTAAAAAATTTAAATTATCTTAACTATCGTTAGAATAGAAAATAATAAATTTAAATTACTTTCAATCAATATTATGTGACCAGGAATTTTAAATGATTTTTTTTTCGTTTCAGGTATTTTTTGAGTAGAACTCGAATTTTTATCCATTAACGAATTAATATAATCTGAATTTGAAGAATAACTTTGGTCTATATTAATATTTGGGATAACTTTTTCTTGATTTTTACTGCATGACATTTTTTAACTGGCATAGTAATTGACTGGTATGACTGAGGAACTAATAAAAGTAAATGAGTAACAGATATTTTATTTAAATTAAATTAAATCATTCAATATTAAAACAAACACAGAACTATAAATAAGAAGTTAAAATGAATGTAAATATTATCTTAGTTAGTAAGTTATCATGCTTATCTATAAATATCTATGGTGAGGTAATAATGTTATGAAATTGATAACATTTATATTATTTTTTCCTATGCATATTATACGTCTGTTTCCTCAAGTATAATTTTTTTTTCTTACTGAAATTAAGTTTTTTTTTTTTATTGTAGCATTATTTAATTATTTATTAAAATAACAATTATAAATTAATGGCTTCTAATGCAGGAAAACGGCAAGTAAGTTCATAAAATAAATCGGTTACACTCCAGTATATACTTTAAATACTATAATTTAAAATATTATATAATCTTTTAATGTGTTTAATACACATGTTATTCTAGATATGGTAATGTCTGTAAAATTACTTAATGTAGTATATTAAAATTATATTTCAATATAAGTAATCTGGAAAGATTTTGAATTAAAAAACACTCGTATCTAAATTTTCTCTAATCCTTGATTAGTCTTTGACATAGTAAAATATAATTAACATTTTTTTTTATTTTTAAATAAATTTTGATACATAATTATTTTTTAAAGTTTTTTTTTATGAAAAAATTGGTATGTTAATAAAAATGTTAAGACCTAATGAGTTATAAGCATTTTAATACTTATAGTGAGAATGTATTAAGTATCTTTCAAAAATTAGAGGCTCTTCTTTTGTAATTAGTTATTGGTAGGTTGTTTAGAGTTGTGTGGTACTTGTTTAGAGTTTATTCATGACTAATATATTTTTTTTTTTGAGTTTTTAGATTTATTACATCTTGCTATTTCTTTTTAACATTATTAAGTTGTGTACTTCAATTTTTTTTTCAGGTTCTTAATGCTTTTAAACTAGTTCATAAAGCAAGTTTAAAATGCTTCAAAAATGATAACTACATGCAAATTGGTAATTAATTAATTAATTAATTAATTAACTACTTTAATTAATTTTAATCAATTTTATAAAAATTAGCTGCAAAAAATCAAATTAACCAAGAATTTAAAAAAAATAAATGTATTTCTGATCCTAATACTGTACAAAATGTAAGTATATGTCAATTATTATTCAGTTTTAAAAATTTAATTTAATTGACTTTTTTATCTGAACTAATCATAGTAATCAAAGATAATGCATTATATTATAATACAGTAAAATAACTAAATATTGTTTTAAAATTTGTTTGTTAAGGAATTATTTTTATAAGAATTTAGATTAAAATAATGGTTATCACATATTTTTTATGCATAGGCTTCCTCAATCTTGGCACCATGTATTGGACTTCTTGTTTGTCCATTTTAGCTTCGATGCAAAATTATCAATTTTTAAAATCTGTAATTTTTGACATTTTTTCAATGTTTTTTTCTTAAAATTGCCATTACTTTTTTTAAAAATAAACAAATCAATATAATTTTTTTTTTATAGATACCTTAGATATTTCTCTATAATTTGATATATTTTTGTGAACATTTGACCATTTACCAGCCCACAATGGGATTCAAAATGGCAGCTTTTTCAACTTAACTTTTAAAAATGTTCTAAAAATACTGACACTTTATATATACCTTAAATTAAAGCTTATATAATATACATTAATTTAAAAAAAATAAATTTGACCTTTGGAGTTGTCTTCATAGTGAAAAGGGTCACCATATTCAAAAATATGGTATTTTTATATTAAAATTCTGGGTTTTATATTTTATTTTATTTTAAAATACTGATACGATCACATATATGTGATCATATCCCATAACATTATTGTACTGCTGACTAAGCTTATATCATTGACACAAAGACATATGTACTATTACAGGAGGGCAGACTGCACACATAAACACTTTTGGAATTCAAGGCCACTGTGCCATAATACTAATATCACAAACAGTAGTTGACTTTTTATCATCATCGTGACCATTACTCTTTTGTCTTATATTAACTTAAATTAGCTACCACCGAGATAGTGTGTGTCGTTGTCAGCTCCCTGTTGGATTATATCATCTCTAGCTGCCCAGCAGGTTTTATTGTTTATTTACTTAGCTTACTTAATAAACTATTACATTGTTGCATAACCAAGAGTATTATATATTATTGTAGTGCGACCCTTGGAAGTTCCTCTAAGGGAATATAAATTAAATAAGAAACCTCAGTATCTAAGGTAGATATAGCCAAGCCAGCTATCCCCCATTGATCCATTAGGATACTGTTGAGGGGCATTTAGGCTAAACCCCTAAATAACAACGTAACAATATCTTACAAGGGGAGTACACAAATATTTTATAAATATTATATAAATCAAATTGACATTGTATAGAAAGTTAAACTTATAAAAATTTTTTTGTTTCTTTTAAATTGATAAAAATAACTGTGAAATTTGAACTAGCTTAAATTGTCTTTTTTATCATGCGACGAATGTAACTCACAGTTGCCGAGTCTGTAACACTTGTGTTTTATGCGCTTGGAATACAAGGTTCAAACCCGCCTATGGCTATGACATTTTTTTCTTAATTATTTTTAAGTTAGAAAAAATTTTTCAACTTATTTGATTTTTATCTCATTAAAATTCAATAACTACATTGGATATTATAAACCTCATCACTGTAGTCTCCCCTCGTGAGAAGAAATTTCTTATTCATATTAAAATTATTTTACTATGTAGTTTTTATTTGGGACTATTATTTATTTTCTCAGCTCTCATTTGACCTACTTTTTTCAATGATACGTCAAATGATTTGTATCTAGTTGAAGATATAATTTAATTAAATAATATAATTGAAGGTATTAATTTTTAAATTAAAATTTTTTTTTTAACACAGAATTAAAATTAAATAATTTTAATTAAATTTCAGTTAATCAAGTTTGCCCAAGATATTGAAAACGAGTTATTAACCCAAGTTGTACAAGCTGAACAAATTAGTGAAAACAAATTTAGTATGTGATTCTTACAATATTTCTTTTTTATACTAATGTAATTTTCTATTTTATTTTTATTTACTCCTCTAGAATTAATTCCATATTATTAAAATTGTTAATTTTTATCATAAGCATAAGAAATAAATAATTTTCTCACATTATATCAATAATTTTAACACTTGATAAGATACTTATCTTTGAATTATATTTTAATTGTGATTACATTATTTTAACATGAAGCTAAATTACTTTAATATCAACAAAATTAACAATATTATTAAATTAATTTGACTTCCAGTATGTTTTATTCAATACATGTTGTTGGAATACAATATCTATAAAGTCTGCAAAAAATTAATTAAAATATTAAAATTGCTTTTGTTCTACTTCTAAAACATTATGTTTCTGGAATTTAAATTTATGTCGGTATTTTCCTGCACGTAAGAAAATAATGCATGTTACCTAACATTTTTCTTGTAGTATATACATACTAATGATTGATAATAATTAGTTAAAAAAAAATTTGGGTACTTCTTTTAAACAAATAATTAGTATTATCAACAATAAACTTTATTTATGTGATTTATTTTTGAATTTATGCATAATGTATTGTATTAAAAATCATTGTTAGAATTAGTTTACCAAGCAACGAGTGTTTTTATTGCACATGAATGGTATATTTCATTGAGTTTATATATGTAATCTGTCCCCAACCTGTATTTCTGTGCAATTCAATGAATTTTTACAGTTAATACCACTTTTTATTCATTTATTAAAAATATATTTTAGGGCTTAACATAGATCCAAAAAGACATACACATGAAAATATTCCTTATGCTGAATTAGATGATAAAACATATAAAAAATGGAAAGAAGCCAAAAAAAATGATGGTAAAAAAAATAGAAAATGTTGCTGTGAATAATAATGTAAAAAAAGAATGATCATTTAGTTATGTATATATTCTAGTTAGAAAATTATATTGATTGTTTAATTTCAAGATTTTTTTAAATAAAATATTAATGCTACAAAATTGTTATAATTATTTAATAATTTTTTTTATTATTGCTTTATCAGCCCATTAAGGACCATAGCGGTCTTCCCCAAAAGAGGAGGTTTCTTAACCATTTATACTCCAGGACGGGTGTTTAGGGATGGCGACTCCAGTTACCGAACTGATCTCTTGTTCGGCAAATGAAGCCACCTATGACAGAGTTTCAAACCTGAGGCAGTGCGCGTCAAGCACTGCCGCGTTATCGACTCGACCACACTGTCCCTCTAATTATTAATAATAGTAATTGATTATTGATTTTTTAGCTTCAATACGAAGCCGAGTAGATATTAATTTTACTATATGATTATTTATTTTTTTTTTTTGTGTCTGTTACCACTTATTCTCAGATCTTACTGGACCGATTTTGATGAACAAAACGTCAAAAGATCACAAATCGAATCTAGTTGATATATATTATATCTAGTTCCGGAAATAGTGACACTATTATATACATCTTAAATTAAAATTTATGTAATATACTTTACTATGAACAAAAAAAAATTTTAACTTGAGATTGTCATCTACCATATATCAAAATATACTATTTTTGTATTAAGATTCATGGTTTTAATTTTATTTTTATTTAAAATACCTTATAAGGGGAGTATACTGATTTTCATTAATATTATATAAATCTAAATAACATAGCATTAAAACCTAAACTTATTTAAATTTTTCTGATACTTTAAATCAAGAAAAAATAAATATAGTTTAAAAAAACTAAAAAAACACGCTTTTAAAGGACATCGAACTAAAAAGTTAAAAATAATTATGAACAAAAAATACTAGTATTATTGTGATAAAAGCATCGGGCGCTCAATATACGAAAAATATGGCACAAAGCACCCACGCTTTTATCACAATAATACTAGTATTTTTTGTTCATAATTATTTTTAACTTATTTTAAAAATTATTTTTAACTTTTTAGTTCGATGTGCTTTAAAAGCGTGTTTTTTTAGTTTTTTAAACTATATTTATTTTTTACTTTTTAGTTTCATGTTATGATAGTAGTTACTATCAATATCATGGTTGTTACGGGTAACGGGAAATCAGGGTTCGATTCCGGGGAGGGAGTCTGAGAAACGGCTACCACATCCAAGGAAAGCAGCAGGCGCGTAAATTACTTACTACCGGAACGTAGAGGTAGTGACGAAAAATGACGATACGGAAATCATCCCTCGTAATCGGAATGAATGAGTTCTATATCTCTAAATAAGAATAAAGTGTGTTAATATATATTTTTAATAGTAATTAGAATATACAGTGTTCAGTAAGTCAGGAAACCCGTTTCCTGACTTACTGAACACTCTGTATATATACATGTAAAGCGACTTAAGTACGTAAACGTATCATACATTAGGTATAACCGTATTTTGTGGGCGGGCGGGTCGGACTAACGTTATACCTGAGGTATAAACGGTGGTAGGAATATATAAATACATATACGTAAGGCGCATTAGACGCGGGCGGTATTGGTCAGTCAAAATAAAAATTTGATTATATATATATAATATTGATGACAAGCACGCGTGTACGGGTACGATAACTAAAAATAAATTTTTATAGGAATAGTGGACGCCGTGTGGTGAGCGAGGCGTAGGGAGGGGTGAATGCGTTATGACAGTCTAGTCTAGACGACGGAATATGCGATAACGCGTGGCGTTTGGAGAGTTACAAACATACATACATACAGGTGAAACTAATACAAGCGTGTTAAAATAAATTTCAACTAGCTTAAATTGCAACCAAAATGGCGGATACACATACCACCATTATTAGGGCCCTAGGTTTACCAAAGTGAAGATAAAATTATCTTATCTGTGGTTTTGTAAGGTATTGTCAAATTTATTTTCACTATCTACAAACGTTGTTTTTATCATAATTAGTATTATTCTGTGGTATTATTTTTTAAAGAATGATATGTAAACAAAGAAATGTATATCATATTAGTAAAAAGATCTTAACAAATTAATGTCAGTACTTAGGAAAATATTATAAATTAAAAAAATAAATTATAAACAAATTTTTAATCATATTATACGTACGTCTATGATCCAAGTAAGTTTGATTGAATAAAAGTTTGCTTTTTTTATAACAGATAACTTAGATAAACAGTGATTTATTGTTGATAAAATTGATTAAATTTTCGTTCTACTCACTAATTTAAATGTTATATACATGCTACTATGATTTTTTACATTATTGGTTACACTTAAGTATATCCTCAGAAATGAGACTTACACCCTTGTATTTTTCTTCTAATAAAGTTTATTAGCTTAATGCAAACACTAATATTTACCAGTTTTTAAAAAATTATTGATTTTTTTACTGTAAAATAAATACTCAATATTCTCAAAAGTATTACAATAAAATATTACACAATTTTAATAATATTATTCATAAAACAAAAAATGTAAAATTTAAAAAATGCTGATTTCTATAGTGAAATCTCAACTGTGGAATAATTTATTAGTTTTAAGTAATAATATTTTTTTCTAAAAAACCTGGAAGAAGATCAAAAATTCATTTTACATTGAATTCTTAAATAATTTGAACTATAGTTCATATTTTGTAAGAATAAAGATGAACATTTTATTGATAACTATTTGAGTTTTTATTATACTCATAACAAATGTAACATAAAATAATTTTAAATTTATTTCAAATGTTTTATTCCTACAAATGGTTAGTGGTGCGAGTTGAAAATTTACTTTGACACTTTCCATAACTTAAGTATTTATAATACCCTTTTAGATTTAGTACTTTTTCTGAGTCATCGTCATAATATTCTAATAATTTGTCTCTTTAAAAAATTAAAAAAAGAATAATTTAAAAGTTGTATTTAATTATTCACTACTTTTAAAGAAAGTTGTACCTTAAAAAAATTGTTTGTCTTTTTTTAAGTATTTGCACCAATGTTTTCCAAATTGTGTCTAAACTTTGAATTTAATCTAAAAAATATAATTACCTTATATTAAATATAATATAAATATATTTCATAATAACCATTTGTGTGTTAATTTTTAGGAACTATGAGGGAACGAGAGCGATATAAAGAAAGTAAACGTGATCGATCTAAAGAAAGAAACCGAGATCGATCAAAAGAAAGAAACCGGGATCGATCTAAAGAAAGAACCAGAGATCGTTCCACTAGTGTTACTAAAACTCGTAGAGGTCGATCTCGTAGTAATTCACCTCGTTCAAGGCGTGAAATTGGTGATCATTCCAGAAGTCTTTCTAGATCACGTAGGGGTCGTTCCAGAAGTATTTCTCCACGTTCTAGACGTGATATTAGAAAGAGAAGTCGTTCTCACCAAAGATCTAGATCACCCATGAGGCGTCACTCAAGAGATCGACGTCGATCAAGAAACCGTGATTTACGAAGATCAAGATCTAGATCTCTTAAAAAAGATAAAAAATCTAACAGTCGATCTGTTCAACAGTCAGCTCCTAAAGTTACAGAGGAGGATTTACGAGGAAAAACTATGGAAGAACAAGAAATGATGAAAATGATGGGATTTTGTACATTTGATTCAACTAATGGTAAGGCAGTTGAAGGTAATAATATTGGTGATGTTCATGTAATCCTAAAAAGAAAGTATCGTCAATATATGAATCGTAAAGGTGGATTTAATAGACCATTAGATTTTGTAGCTTAAAGTTAAATGTTCTTTTATAACTTTTATTGGTAACAGATAAATTCATTGAAATTGTAAATTTATTAAATTATTCTTATTTGATATTTTATGATTTTCTTTGTATAAATAACATAAAACAATATTAATTGCAAACATTTTAGTGTTATGTTAAAACTGTATTTGAAATGTATTATAAAATGACTATTTAAAGTTTTCCATATCATTTTGTGCAGTAACTATAGTAAAATAATTATGTAATGGTGTAAGAAATAAATTTTGATATTCTACTTAAGTGTAATGAAAATTAAAAATACATTTGCATGTAGCAAAGAATAATAAAAAAGTAATAATGTGTAACATTATACACATTAATAATAAAGCTAATTATTATAAATTAATAAATTTGTAGTTTTTTTTTTAATTCGAAGTTTATTAAATATTTTAAAGATAAAAATTATTAAAGTTTTAATAAACATATAAATTTTAGTTAAAATATGTCAACTAATATAATTTAATTTATATTTAATGTATGCTTATTTTTTACGTATTCTCACAAAAATAATTTATACTATACTATAATAATGTTTAATGTTTTGTATATACTCTTCTAATTTTTTTTTTGTGTTATTAAACAAGTAGGCATGTGCTTGATAAGTTGTAGAAAATACTTTAATATTATGTTTAGGTACCAAAATTCCCATTGATTTATAGTTGGCGGATAAAATTTCAAGCGTTAAAAGTAAATCAACTACACTCAAAGTATTTACATGTTTTTGAAACGAAACGAGTGTACGGGTATTTCTTGATCCTGCAACTCCCATTTTATCTTCAATGTAGTATTCTCTTTTATTAAAACTTATATTCTTGTAAATCTGAGCTAAAGTATTTTTGGACATAGAATTTTGTTTCTTACATTCATTATGTTCCATTACTTGCATCATCTCAGTAATGCTTTTTCTAATAGGTTTTAGTATAAACGGATCAGTTTCTTCATTTATTCCAAAATAAACATTCTTTTCTTGAGCTACCATCACATTGACAACATAAATCACTATATATTCATAGAGATCTCTAAAAAATATTGATAAAATCATATCAACTATTATTCGCTTGTACTGAACTAGACTAGTCGGACGGAAATCAAAAATGACATCTTGATAAATTTCCATTATAGATTTTGTTATTCCATTGTGCCACAATGCTTTAACATTTAATGTTTTAATCCACTCAATGTTCGTCCTACCTGGATGAGGAATTTCTGTTAGCTCTTTAATTAAATCATTTTCTCCCTGCCATGATGTATCGTAGTTCCAAGTATTGAGAAAATCTTTTGATTCTGTTATATGCTTAGAAATGGCCTTAGAAATACTTTCTAGTACGGTTGGTCTTTGGAAAACTGTCGATATTATGAGTTCTAATATACAAGACTTCCACTCGGCGTTTAATTTGCAGTGTTTTTTTGTATACTTATCAGTTAAATCCCATGTATAGAAATGAATCAACCGCACCCAGTTCATTTTTTTGTCATCGCCCATTACGGAATTGATTCTCAAATGGATATTTGAGGGTTGGGCAACAAGGTTGTATAAAAACAAAAAATACGTGTTTATTGCTTCCATTATATAGCCATGATCTCTTATTTCATTTTGCTGTGATCTTACTTTCATGTCATGTTGTATCATCAGCATGTTTTTGAATATTTCGTAAAACTCCATTAACTTAGGCTTGATTTCATTATTCCAACTTACCCAGTTTACCTGATCTAGTTGTCGCAAGCTTCGTCCATCTACGCTGTTATTCCACTTAAACATTGTGAGGCTATAGTGTTCAATAAGTACAAACATTTTCGTTATAATAACTCCACATTTGCAGTTAAGGTACTCTTGAATTATGTTCAACCATTTGGCCTGCAATTCTGCCTCATCATCCTTCATTTGCCTTGGGTTTAAACATTGGCTAACAATGGATGTCAATTCTTTTTTATTATAATTTTTAGCGTTTGCTAATATTGTTAGGTCAGCTTTGGCGAAAATAGGTTGTGTGTAGATACTACACAATTTTGTGGTATCAACTCTTGCAGTTTCAATTGGCAAAATACAAAAGCTAACATAAGTAAACACAAAACAAATTTGCACGGTTAACATCGATTGTTGTTGAATGAACATCATTGATATTCGACGTTTTTCATAGATATTATTTTTATTCGTTATTTATACTTTTGCTCTGAACGATAATTTTAATGAATAATCTCTTTATAATTCACAATAATAAATCATTACGTTGGCTAACATTGTTACATTATGTATTTGTTTAATATTAAAATAACTCGGTTTAAAATTTAACTTGGACGCCTATATTTTTTTATTTTATACGAAGAGATACACTATTCCAATAAAAGTATAACTTTTTAAACAAAAATACATGTACTTAATACTTATTGATTATCTATCGAAAATTTTAAAGGTCAATATTAACTTAATGGACTACATATTGTAAAATATATGTACATATTGTACATATATTGTAAAAATTAAATCCATTTATTTGAATTAGTAACCAATAGCAAAACAAAAAAAAATATTGAAGTAAGTACTCGGAATTAAATGAACAAGATTATTCAGTTATAAAAAATAAATAATATGTAAAGTGTAAATTTCATTGAAAAAAATATTTACCATGTTCCTTCAGGTATATTATGAAATCTTTGCCAAAAAAACAATACGTACATAAAATTATTACGTAGGTAGTCCCAGTTTTTAAAACATCTAGAACAATAATTTTTAAGAAAGAAAAACAATGATGTAAAACAACCTATTATTGTTTATCAATGATATATCTAGTTTAAATTAACGCACTTCATAAACATATTTATTGATTAAATATACTTAATAACACTTTAAATCGTTGAAAACCCTCAAAAAATATCTTTCAACCTATTTTTTAAATACCTATAATATATTATTTTACTAAAACATACATTTTTTTACGAAAATATTTTTATAAAATTTATTTAAATATATGACTTAATTAATTATTTATATTCATTGCCCAAACGCTGGATAATATATAGCTCATGTATTCTCTTAGATATGCCAATGTAATTACCTCTTAAAAAAATATAAAAATTGAATTAATACTCAAGGGAATTTTAATTTATGAGAGTTAATTGAAGCAATTTTTTTTCCAGCACATTTTAAAAAGAGATTTAAAAAAAAACTATTTATTGTGCTGTTTTTATAAAAAATAAATTCCCCATTCATAATTTAAAAAATATGTCAATAGATTCTTAACAAATCTCTCAAGCCGTAAAATGATTTATTACATTTTGTTACCAGCAGTATTTAGAAATTCTGTGAGGAGACTCCAGATAGTTTTTGGAACGTAAAGTAATGGGGCCTTTTACTCCTCTATTACTACCCCCCCCCCTACAATGATTTTATGTCCATGGGGGTCCGGGTCACCCATATACGGGTCACCGTATATTTGACAGTAAGCTTCTTCAAAGCCGCATTTGGACATTTTGTACCTTTTCGCACTTCCTAATTAATGTCAATTAATTCTAGCAAATTGACTTTTACATTAACTATCTTATTATAAGCAATATTTTATTTTAATTATTCCGTGAACTGTAAAATCATTGAAATTCGTTTACAAATTGTATTATTTTTAAATTTTGATTTCGATAATAGTACTATTGTTTTAACGTTACAATATTTTTCATAAGGTTTCAAAATGTTATTAACTTTTTATCAACAGTCATTTATTTTAAA
This sequence comes from Daktulosphaira vitifoliae, assembly GCF_025091365.1. NCBI lineage: Eukaryota > Metazoa > Arthropoda > Insecta > Hemiptera > Phylloxeridae > Daktulosphaira > Daktulosphaira vitifoliae. The sequence continues at coordinate 29,335,952 of NW_026099575.1, forward strand.
GTGAGTAAATCATATTGATACTTTATAATAAGTAATGCGCATAACAAACTATTCTCGTTTACGTAGTTTTAAATTGCGTCATGTACAAGTTGTTCGACTTGCAGTTGTTTGTGCGATACAAAACGAAAAATGCTCAACTCATAATTTAAGAAACTGTTGAGCATAAATACACTTAATGTAATATAATAATAGATATTTGAAGAGTACCCGTTAAATCTTAATTTTTAAATATTCAATCATAAAGTGATTACTATAGACTTGGAAATAATGTTTGTCAAGCTAATCGTTATTTTATCGTTTGTCACTTGGGCACAATCCTTTGATGATAATGCATTCAGGATATCAGCGGCCCAGTTATTTTGCGACAATATTGTCAAGTTTGATAATTTTGTAAGAACTAATCAGTTTGAACGCGTAGTGTTGCACCATGACATCTTAATAGCTAATTTTCAAAAGGCCGTCGTCTCTTGTAGTAATTATAGTTATTTTGAGGAGAATGGCGAACTACAAGAAGCCGGCGTGATTGCAGTGCAGACGTTCATTAATTGTAGATTTTCTGAAATGTTGTCAAAGCTAATGGAAACTGTGGAGCTCATTATGGAAGATCTTCTAAAAACAATTACTGAGAACAGATGGACGAGGAAGAGCAAATTAGACACGGTCAACACCGTGTCGATGTCTCAAGTGACGAGTATTTTAATGGCGTCTAAAGATAATTTGACAAGTATGTATGCCATACTGTCCACTTTCGAGTCTCAATATCCCGTGTCACAAGATCAGGGTTACGTTACCGAGGCTGTTAACAGGATGTACTTGTACGTGAACAGGAGGAATACGCCGCCAATCGAGTTTGACGCTGAGGTGGACGACAAAATTCGACGTATTCGGTACATCCACTTGCAAATACACGAATTCATGGATAAGTACGACCAATCCAACTGTGCTCCGGTAGAGTATTCACCGCTTTGGTACAACGACGCTTCTTCCAGACGGTCTGATCGGCTAATATCCTTCATAGAAACAAACAACAGTCAGGATAAGGCTTTTCTATGCACGTGTTTGAACTTGTTGGATATATCACAATCGATTGATTATCGTTGGGAGATATCTGGTGCAGATATGGTAGCTTTAGATAGCGTAAAGTGCATTTGGGATGGCAATAAAAGCTCCATACAAGACATACAGGCCGATATTTTGTACGACTATCGGCCGTCGTCGGTGTTCAAATTCAACGAATTGGCTAAGGATATAGTGTTCGCCACGTTCTACTCCTACCTCAGGTCTTACATAAACGTGTACATAACATGGTTTTCCAATAAAAAACAGACAGCGTTCGCTCGAATTACCAAGTACGACAACCCTAACTATTTGAAAACCAACGTAGAACAATGGATAGACGAAATGTTCGTGTTATTGCCAAAGGTAGATTCTTCATTATCTGACATCCACGCCAGACTAAATGTGCCCAATCAAGCAGCTCAGCCTATGGATCTCGAAGCTCTTCTTTTGGTTATAAGTACTCGTTTGGACGTTTACATTGGTGTCATTGATTTGAACACGATTCACATGAATGACTATGAGAACACAGGCTCTGATTTTTATGAAGCCCTCGAAACCATCGAAAGTGACATGCAAAAACTATTTATTTATGTAAGAGCCAATAAAGACCGACGAACAGAACATATTATTCTTTGACATTTCACAATACGTACAACATTTTTGCAATAACATTTTTTTTTATTAGTTGTAATTGTATTTATTATTTGTTAGTTTTATCCATAAATATAAGTATTTTTTAATAACACATAATTCACTTATTATTATTATTTATTTTCCGTTAAAGTATACTAAATTTTTAAAAGTATATTAATATGATCAAATTAATAAACATTAGTTTTCATATTAATTAGGTATTTTTCTATTCTCAGGTAGATAATTATAATTTAGTTTCAGAAAATAAATTTAGCGTTTACTTTGTTATAGAAAACAAAGCGTACTTATAACTTTTCTAATTCTATAGAATTAGAAAGCTTAATTTGACAAAATTCTAGTGTAGTAAGCAGTTGAAAGATTTATTGTATTAACTGGTTTCCTCAACTTTTATAGGAATTCATGTTTTTATATATTCTAGTACAGAACATTTTTTTCAACAATTAAATTTGATTGCTGGACATAACGATCCATTAAAAGAGCTAACATCAGGTCCGAATCTTAGTAGGGTGAAATTTTTACTTCGATTTGATGATAAAAATGTAAATCAAATTAAGTTGTGGAACCTTTAGGTTTCTGAAGTAGACTATTTACCATACTTTCGGTCATATCATTGAATTATTATTAGTACCTCGATTAAACGTAATTCGAGTAGAACAAGCTATGAAATTTTACGGCAATACAAAAAAACTGAGGAACAAATGAAGGGATGTATCTATTAATTACATAATGATTTAGTTCCTTTTGAATTTTAGCTTCGATGCGAAGCTGTGAAGGTATTAATTTTACCATGATGTGTTTTTTTTTTTTTTTTTTTGTTTTTTAATGTCTGTTGCCACTTTTTCTCAGCTCTCACCGAACCGATTTCTTTCAACAATACGTCAAAAGATCACAAATCGTATCTAGTCGAAGACATTACCCTTAAAAATTGAAAAAATTTTCCTCGTTCCCCGTAAATGGGGGAAATCTCCAAAAAAATTACAAATTTAAAAATCACTAATTTTTGACATTTTTTCAATTTTTTTTACTTAAAACTGCCATAACTTTTTCAAAAATGAACAAATCAATATAATATTTTTTTTTATAGATGCTTGATGTTTTTACCTATCATTTGGTATATTTTTTTTTATAAATTTAACCCTTTACCTGCCCACAGGGAGGGATTAAAAATGACAACTTTTTCAACTTAATTTTTGAAAGTGTTCCGGAAATACTGACATTTTTATATATATCTTAAATTAAAGCTAATGTAATATACTTTAATATTAAAAAAAAAAATTTGGATTTTATTTTGTCTTCATAGTGAAAATAGCTACCGTATTCAATATATGCTATTTTTGTGTTAAAATTCTTGGTTTTGTATTTTATGTTATTATAAGGGGATTACACTGATTTTCATAAATATTATATCAATCTAAATGACATAGTATAAACAATTAATCATATTTAAATTTTTTTGTTTCTTTGAAGTCGAGAAAAATAACTTTAAAATTTGAACTAGCTAAATTTCCATTTTTATTAAGTGACGAATGAGACGTACGGTTTTTGAGATGGTAACACTTGGGTCTTTCACGAGTGTGGCACTGAATTTTTTTTTAATTCTTTTTGAGTTAAAAAAAAATGTTTAATTCATTTGATTTTTATCTCATTTAGATTCAATAAATTCAATAAATATCAAGGATTCCATTACTGTAGTCTCCTCTCGTGAGAAGAAATTCATATTAATATTATTTTTTTATATGTGGTTTTTTTTTTGTAGCTATCATTTATTTTCTCAGCTCTCATTTGACCTACTTTTTTGACAATTTTTTTTTTTTAATTAAACACTATCTACAGATTGGCATTGAAGCGTTTTTTATGATAGTGATTTTAATCACTGTCAGATATCATCTATACTGGACCCAACTATGCCACGACCCCACTGTGCTGGATTTTTTTTGTTCTGGTTTTACTTATCCACTAATTAAATTTACGAGAACAAATAAATTTAATTTAATGAAAGATTACAACTATCAACTCACAATGTCTAAAACGTAATATCATGAGGTACTAAATCATCTAACTTCATTCATAACCTAATAAATATCAAGTCAATGGCTTTGTTCATTCTTGTAAATTTAAAGATAAGGTTAATATATATTGATGATCTAGGTATTTTTTTCAAGTTATTTTTCATGATTATATTAACCTATTTATAAAGTAATTAATAAATGAATGAGTGTTGTAACATTTATGGGAACAGAAAATCAAACCAAGATTATAAGGAATATATAGTAGCTACCAAACATATAAAATATACTCTAATAAAATGATAAATTAATTGTTTTAATTTAATAAAAACTTTAATTTCATAAATTTTTATTAATAAATATTATGTTAACAAATTAAAAAACAATTAATAAAAAATATTATTAACAGTTTTTTTACTTTATTGGCTAAAATAATTCATCAATTTTCATAGAAATTAACAATATGGTACAAAGTAATAGATTATTTAAAACTATTTTTAATGTTAAAAAAGTATATTCATTGGTAAGACAACATATACTATGTATAAGAAGCACCTTCCTGAATAATAATTACGACACTGTACATTAAAATATTGAGTTATACAATATACAATTTATTATTGTCCATTTTATTAAATACATTTAAGTATGTATGTATAAAATTTGACAAATTTTCCTTAACCCTAAAGTTAATAAACACTTTTATTCGGGTAGTTTTGAAAAAAAAAATAAACAAACATAAAGTAATAATAATAAATAAATATAATTAAAAATAATAATAATAATTAATAAATAAAAACAAATAAATTATTTTTATTCTTTTTTATGTTTTGAAATATATGAAAATATAATTTAGGAACGTAGTTTAATCATTGAAATTATTTCTACTTAAAATGAATATCTAAAAGAATAAAAATAATATTCATTCATCACTACGAGGTTGCTTTAAGCTACTATTAATATATACTGACGATCCATTTCTACCTCTACGGCCTCTATTATAAGAACCTTTGTTGTTATCCCAGTTTCCTTGCTGATCACTATGATTTTTATTGACTTCGTTGTTACGGTGGTTTTTTGTGTGTTCATTTTTTTCCTGATGGTTGTCATCCTTATGGTCCCTATTTTCATTACGATTTCTATGATTATCATTTCGCCCCCGAAGGTTTTGATTACAGTTTTCTAATTTTTGTTGATGGTGAATATGATTTTCTCTATCTCTATTCCTTATATCTCTTTGTTTATCCCAGTCCTGTAAATAAAGATATAATTATAGATTATAAATAATTATGTGCACGTGTGTAATGACTATATTTTATTGAATTATTTTTAATTTAAGTTGTTAACAACGTAAGCATGAGCTGCTTAAATACTCAGATCTGTAGGTTTATTGAATGTATTATATATTGAGTTATTATGTGCATTGTATAATACCACTACACTAATAGCAACAATACATATCTTCATATGTACAATTTTATAGAATAGCAAAAAAAAAAAAAGTGTCATATATGAGGAAAATTAAAAATATAAATATTTTATTTTATTTAAAAATAATTTTTTTTTTGGCGAAATTTTAAGAATAAGTAGTTTATGTATGTAATTATACTTTTATATTGTCAATATGTGATTTCATTATTTATGCACAGCTAAAACAAGCTTTCTAATTCTTACTATGTAATTCTCTTCCATCATCCTTGAAGTTAAAAGATAACATTGTTGTTCTCACTATTTTCATATATTTGTTTTTCATAAAATTCCTTTAGTTGCCAATTAGTTAAAAACCCTGTAGTATAAGGTCTATAATATGAAATGATATGTGAAAAAATTGCATCTAAATAACATAAAGTTTTGACAGACTAAGGGGTGGAATTGATATGCAAAAAATGGTGCTCATTGACAACATTTTGAATAATTTGAATAAAAAACATAAAGAAATAATCTACATTTTTTGCTTTAAAAGATTGTTTTGAAAAAAACATGAGGTTTTTAATAGATTTATAGGCATGTTTTGAAATCCTAAATTTTTTTTTTATTTTTAATCAAATCTCAAAGATATATAGATATATGTGTCATTGAAATTAATAAACTGAATAAATTATTTTTAATGGATATAATATAAAAGCATTACAATTCCATAAATCAACTAAAAATAAAGGAAACATACTAATAAACCTAAAAAAATTTTAATAGTAAAAATAGTTGAATAGAATTATTAAAACATCAGTGATGGATTGGCCTAGTAGGAATCTAGGAGTTAAACTGTTGAATTGCATAATTTGTTATAAGAGAAGAAAAGTGGAGAGTTATAATATTGTGCAGATTTTTAATAGTTTTCTACACTCTAGTTTTTGAAATCTATCAGTGTGTAATTATAAAAAGATATCAATGACAAATAAAATTATTGTATTATTGGGTCTTTTAATCTAAAAATATCTTAACATAAAGAGCTAAAGTAAATATATATATTAGGGTGTCCCTTATTTTGAAAATTTTGGAAATTCCTCGGGCTCACCCCCCAAAATTATGTGTATACATATAAAAAGTGGCTACAAAAAATTCCAGGCCGATCAGATAAGTTTAACCCGTGCCGACTTGGGGTTGAAAATCGGCCAAAAGGGGTACTTTTTTAGTTTTTAGCAATTAACTCGTAAATTAGCACTCTCACAAAAAAAAATATTAAAACTAAATTGTAGATCTAATTGTTTTGTATAAATTAAGTCCTTACAGTTTTTCTTTTAAGTCCATTAGTTTTCTAGAAAAATGTCAAAATATATAATATTTCGTAAAATTGCCGAAATTAGCATATTTACGAATATTTTATCATATATGACGAACCATATGTGATACGACCTAATGTTTCATACAAAAATTGTTTAAAATTAAATTTTACGAAATAAAAGTATTAAGTACAAATTTCATTGAACCGATCGTTTTATTGCTATAGCTGAATTAACTCGATCATATTACGATTTTTACTAAATATATGAATTTTATTGCTTAATTTAAATATATTTCCTTTATATTGTAAAGTGATGTATTTGTTTGACTTAAACTCATAATGATACTTACTTCTCAATATTATTGTATAAATTAAAAAAAAGTTACTATATAAAATACAAAATGTTAAATTCAAAATAATTCACAAATTATAACAAAAATATACATTAAAAACTATGTTTTAATGTTTTTTTGTTGCAATTAGGATATAATATTCTATGCTCTTGAACACACAGTGTAAAAGTAACTCAGCTTTTTCATCGTTTACAGTTAAACTTTCATGAAAATCTTCCATTACCTTAACCGCTTTATCTGCAGAGTCATTTACTACTTTAAGTGAACATACAATTTCTTTTTCGTGTAAATAAAAATTATCAGTATTCCAATTACTTGGATCCAAATTTAAAAAATTAGTATTGATATCGAATCGTTTGAAAAATTTCATACTGCTTTTTGACAAAAAAGAAGCTACAGTTTTTCCTAAAAAAAAATATCAATCACTCAATAGTCATCAAAAAATAAAGATATCAAAAATTATTATACCTGAAAATGATTTGTCAATATGAACCGATGAAAGAATAAAACGTTTACTAGGGTTTATTATTGACTCATTATTAAGGGATACAACCATTAATTTTTTTATTTCGGTTGAAATGGAATCGTCCATTTCCCAGAAAATATTACACTCGCGAATAGTCAATACTGCTTTTGCTCTTATAGTAAGATTAACAATTCTTAGGTTATAAAAAAAAACTTTTAGAACTTGTCCAATGGATGGAAGTTTTGAACCTAAAATTTGAGTAGTCAAAGACCCTATTAAAAATATTTTATTGTCATTTCTTAATACTACGGACATTTTTACGTACACTAAAAGAAAAACACAATAGGAAGCAGTTCAACTTAATACGCGATGTGAGCGACTAAAGTGGTATAAGTATAAGTTCACTATATCTATTGCTGCGATTTGTAATAAATTTACGATTTCCAGAGTTATTTATAATTTAAAAATAATAACAATACATTAATTCAGTCATACCATAGTATTATCGCCGTACTTGTACGATAAGTGTTGTAATGAACCAGATGATAACTAACAGAATCTAGCATTAAAATTCATATATTTAGTAAAAATCGTAATATGATCGAGTTAATTCAGCTATAGCAATAAAACGATCGGTTCAATGAAATTTGTACTTAATACTTTTATTTCGTAAAATTTAATTTTAAACAATTTTTGTATGAAACATTAGGTCGTATCACATATGGTTCGTCATATATGATAAAATATTCGTAAATATGCTAATTTCGGCAATTTTACGAAATATTATATATTTTGACATTTTTCTAGAAAACTAATGGACTTAAAAGAAAAACTGTAAGGACTTAATTTATACAAAACAATTAGATCTACAATTTAGTTTTAATATTTTTTTTTGTGAGAGTGCTAATTTACGAGTTAATTGCTAAAAACTAAAAAAGTACCCCTTTTGGCCGATTTTCAACCCCAAGTCGGCACGGGTTAAACTTATCTGATCGGCCTGGAATTTTTTGTAGCCACTTTTCATATGTATACACATAATTTTGGGTGGTGAGCCCGAGGAATTTCCAAAATTTTCAAAATAAGGGAGACCCTAATATATATATTAAATGAAATGAAAAAAAAGAGAAAAGAGGAAAATTAGTTAGTAAAAAATTTATTTAAAAATAAGTATGTAGCTCGATTATGTTGTTTTGTGCTGTAATCCTATATGATATTTACAGTATAAGTGTCAAAGTTTGGACAAAGACACAGTCGTTATCATTTTGACTAACTCTACAAGAAAACCTCAATTTCATTGATTACATTTATGTATGTATGGAACAAACCTTATTGAAATGATTTTGATGTGATTTATGTTCATTTGTATACTTCATGGTCCCATTTTGATTATATTTATTAATTGAAGAATGTGATGATGGAGGTACAGACGGGGTACTTTTTTTAGTATCTTCTAACCGCTGCAAATTTTCATAATGTTGGAAGTCGTCAAAAATTGATGTTTCATGTTTATAAGAATGTATTATTCCTATAACTTGTACACCTTGTTCATATGGAACTTCTTGTGTGTCTCTTGAATTAGTCACTGATTTATTTTCATTATTTTCTAATCTAATATGTCTCAATTGGTTATTAGGCACATCCTTAACATACATCCATCTAAAATAAATATATATTTACATACATATTTATACAGTAAAAAGTAAACTTTTTTTATAATATTACCTAACTCCAAATTGTCCTTTCCATTTATCTTGACACCAAACAGAACTAGAAGAGTTATAGTCAACAGCAGAAATCATTTCAGCGACACCACAAAAATGCCCCGAACCATTGACAGAATAAAGTAAATATATTTTCTTTTTTTCTGGTTCACGGAATGCTTGATCTAAGCGTTTATTGCCATGATCAGTAGAACACCATATTTCATATTTAATTGATCTATGAATATCATCTTCTGAATAAGATTTTATGACAAAAAATCTTGAACCTTGGGGTGGTTTTACATATTCTGTTGGGTTATAATGATTTTTCATTTTTAATTCATCAATGATTTGATGCTTTGGCTTTTCTTCTATATTAATTGGTTTAGGTGTAATGGTTGTTAATTGAGGAGGGGGTGATGTCATTATAATTGGAGGGGGAGGTATATGTCTAATGTGATCTGGAGGAGGTATATGAGTTGGTATTTCTCCTATTGGAGTATTATGTGGAGAATTACTTTTCCAATTTTTAGATTGTGTTTCTATAATTGGTGGCTGTGCTTGAACAACTGGTACAGGTGCTTGAACTTGTACAACTGGAGGAGGAGGAGGTTTAGCTACAGTCTTTGTATCCCAATGACTATCATGTTTACCAAGTATCATAGGAGGAGGAGGCATACCTGGACCTTTTTTTTTTGGTACAGATGTTAATGAAACCATAGGTTTAGCAGGTTGCTTAGCTACAGATGCCCATGTAGTAACTTTCTTCTGTTGAAATTTATTGTTCTCTTTTGGTCTATAATCATTAACATTCATATTATGAACACCTTGTTCAATACTTTTAATTTGATCAGTTACTGGAACACCATACATTTGATCTTCAGTCCTATAATACCCTTCAAATGGTTTTTGAGCAATAAAGTAATTATAATTAGGAGTAGGATTTATATTAGTGTACTGAGCATTAAAAATAGTAGGCTGAGTATATGCTTCTGGAGAAGGTACATAGCCTCCAATGTATGTTACTGCTTCAGGTGTAGAAGTCCATGGTCTATCAGCCACAGCATATGGAGTTGTACTTGAAAACTGATAGGGAACTACATTTTGATATTGATAATACTGTTCAGTAGGAATGACGTTGTTGAAACTCTAAAAAATTATTATATTAAATGAAATCAATCAAAATGAATACATCATTTTGAAGCAATTTTTTCATAATGTTACATACATTAAAAGAATAAATTAAAATTAAATAAAATTGTAAAAATGAATTAAACCTAGAATTTAAATATACAATAATTAGAACTAGTAATAGTGAAAACTAAAGTATAAATATAAAGCGTTAAGAGAAAACAAAAATACTGCATACATTTATATCTTTTATGTTTAAAAGAAACAATTTACTAGTTACATTTAATTGAAGTTAGTATTTTCAAGTATGCATTGAGTGTTTTTTTTATTTATTAATTGAGAAAAATGTAAAATAATTTTACATTAGACACCAAATTATTTACTCATATATAAATTATTATATTAATTAATATATATATTATAATACATATATTAATTATTTACTCATATATAAATTTAATAAATCATAAATAAATCATACACCAATATTAAAAAGCTATTTGTAGCTCTTTAGTATAGATTAAAGTATAATTTCATTTTCACTGGAACAATTTGTATTTTAGATTTTGCAAATTTTCAGGATGATCAATAAACAAATTTAAATTATACATGTTTTAATATAAGAAATAATAACAATAAAACTAAAAGTTTTACAAAAAAAATATCTAAAAATACTTCATACAACATTTTATAGTCCATTATGACTCGTTGCAATCTTCTTCAAAGAGGTTATTTAAAAATTGCTACAAATGAGAGTTAAATCTACTATCACAGAGAGAGTGTTGACTCTGATTACAGAACTGATCATCTCTAGATTAGTAAACAGAGCCATTATTTATATAACCAAGTCTCAAACTTGAGACCATATGCATTAGGCACTATCGCGTTACTGACTCAGCAAACACTGTTCCAGAAACATTCATATTATCATTTATGTTATCAATTTCATTGTGCCAAATTTTTAGATACTCATTGTTGCAATATAAGTAATCACTACCAAAAATAATGTGAAACTGCTCTTTAAAAATAATAACAGTAATCAAAGATAATTGTTATTCTACAATAATGTGTATTGAAAACTATGAATGTATGTATATATATATACATACATATATATAAAATTACCTACATCTAGAAAAAAAAAAGTGGCGTCGCGGCAGTCATGACAAGGCATAGTTGGGTCCATTATAGATGATATCCGACAGTGATTAAAATCACTATCATAAAAAAACGCTTTGATGCATAACTGTAGATAGTGTTTAATTTTAAAAAGTTGTAATTATTACATTGTATATTTTCTATAACAACATTACATCATATCATGCAAAACACAAAATATTAATAAATATTTTAATGAGGCTTGACCTCGAAAGCCCCCTTATTTATCTTTTTCTAATTCTTTCATCTCCATTAAATGTATTTAGTTGTATTAATACCTATTAGTTATGACATCCCTCCCCATTTAAAATTCCTGGGTACGCCACTTGGTAGCTTACTATATGCGTTTTTAATACGCATATTTTGGTTATTGTTAACTCAACTACTCGGATGCCAAGTGAACGAATTAAGTCTCATCTTTTTTAAAAACTAAATTTTAATTAATAAATCAGATTTTTGTGGACTGTAATTTTGTATTCTTTATTGTGATTAGACCAATCAATAATAACAAGATCTTAAACCTTAGACGTGTTACAGATGAGTCCCACGCGATCAATTATAAACTCTATGATTCTTTCGCTGAAGAAAGGAATACTTATATACACTGTCTAGCATATAAATCATATTGCACAACGTGGAAAAGTTAAAATTTAATAAACAAAACTACATTAAAAAAGGCAAAATATTGATCTGTACATCTACTGTCACACAACACGTACGTAAAGTAAGAACACCAGAAGACTAGTGACAAAAGCTACATGATCTCCTATATCCTTAATGATATTCTGATTACAAGTTTTATGATTTTTAAGTGTAATATATGAATATTTATATATTTATAATATATAAAGGAAAAAGGTCCGATTAAAAAAAAAAGTATGTTGCATAAAAGAAGAATATTAATAGTACTTATCTTAAATTAATTATAATGATCCATACATTTTTTAAAAAGTTATAGCATTATAAAATAAAAATTTTTTTAACAAACATTGTATTTTAGCTTCAATGCGAAGCTGAGAAGGTATTAATTTTACTGAGCGTTTTTTTTTTATAATTATTTTTTGTTGTGCCTGTTACCACTTTTTCTCAGTTCTCATCGAACCGAATTCTTTCAACGATACGTCAAAAGATCACAAACCTAGCAGATGACATTGCCCTTAAAAAGTGAAAAAATTTCTCTTGTTCCCTGTAAATGAGGAAAATCTCTTAAAAAATTACAATTTTTTAAAATGGTAAATATTGACATTTTTTTTTTAACTCCATAACTTTTTCAAAAATGAAATTTTTGTTATAAGGGATGTTTTTAAAAAGTAATTATTATATGATAAATAAAGAATTTAAATAGAATAAAAGAATGTGAAGCATCATGAGCTTGCAACTTGCAAATTAAAATTTGTTTTTCTTAATGCTAAGATCTGAGTTAAATGAAGATAAAATTACTTCGAAAATAATACAGCAATGTATTCAACAGAATGCATTTAATGTTCATTCAAAAAATGTTTTGCTAGATGAACAAGCCTCTTCTCACAAAATAAATTGTAGAACACTATTCAAAGTAGATATAAAAAACGCAATGTAGCATCATCTGTACATCTTTTTGAGTACCTCCACTGGACTTTAAAGCAACCAAATGACAATGTATGATTAAATGAAGTAAATAGATATATAAATATAATTAGGAACATAAATAATGAACTGTTGATAATAGTATATATACCCCAATATATTTCAAAGTTAAAATTGTTTAATTTTCATATCATAAGTTGTCTAATTTTCTTTAATTAATTAAACTAGAAATGTCTACTTACTATTATATTATATAAAGTTTATATTAAGTTGCATTAATGTACAATAAAATATTTCTAAGATAGATAATTAAGTATTTATTTCTGAAATTATAGATGACTGTTTAGTAATTTTCATTTTGGTATCAAAAATTTCACATAAAAATATAAAAAGTTTTGCAAACCACCTTAGTATATAGTATATACTCACTCTTGTATTAAAATTCTTGTAATTCAATGTCTTAAAATTGTTTTCAACATTTTTTTTGTTAGAATATGGCTACAAATAACTATTTTGAAGTTTTGAAAAAAATTTGAAAAATTTTTTTTTAGACATAAATAATAAAAAAAACATGCTTTTAAACACAGTTTAAAAAGGCTTAAAGTTTAAGAAATTAAAAAAAAAATGATTATTGAATCAATAGTTATAATTGTCAATCATATCTGGTTAACGCTATATTTGATTTAAAAGGATCTAATACTCTTACGTTTAATTAATATCACAAAAACTAAGCAAATAAATTAAATTAAAAAAATATAAATGTTAAAAAATGTTAAGTTTTAGCTTGCCCTATTGTATAAGTATTAATGTTAGTTAAAGATTTTTTAAAATTAATATAGAAAGTAATTCAATAATTCACATTTGATCCAACCTGATATTATACAACTTTAATCATCATAAAATAATTATTTGTATTGTATAAAAATAAAAATGTATAATTAATTATATCACACTATCAATACAATAAGAATGTATCTTAAAAAATGATAATTACAAAAGAACGACTTCAGTATTTTTAATTATTTTTTTAACTTCTTATATGAGCTACATTTTGTGTTTTTTTTTTATTTGATTTATGTCCTTAATGTATTGATAGTTCAATTTAACTGTATAGAACTACAGAATTTTTTTAAATAAAAGTATCATTTATACTTAAATGTTTTTCTCATATCTAATAAATTTTTTAATTATTTTTATTGACTTACAGGTTGTTGTTGAACATGTGTATGCCAGTTTTCATGAGTTCCTTGTTCTTTTACATTCCTACGATCTTTTTGTCCATTCACTGTAGATAATTAAAAAAATATAGTAATTTTATTGAATTTAATCTATACGAAAACCGATATCAAATCGATTCTCTTAAGAAAAACATTACTACTTTAGTAATATTAGTAAATTAATTAATACTTAAAAAATTAAGTTACCTTGATTTCCTTGTCCTTTCACACGCTGAACGAGTACATAGAACATGACAAAGAAATACAAAATAATATCGAGATATTATAAATTGTACCAATAGCCAGCACCTATGTAAGAAAAATTTTATATTTCACCTGTTCAGAAACGCCGGCTGACATTACAACAGAGCTGCTGTAAACGTAACGAGAGTTGAATTGATTTGACTACCACTATGTAATTACTAATGGATGACGTTAATATGTGAATCTTGAATTAAATCAAAAACACAAAAACTAAATTCTAGTAAGAAGAAACAATGGTAAAACAGTGCCGGAAAAACGTCGCAGATAAAAAATGAAAATAGTAAATAAATAATAAAAAGGCGCAAGATAAGTAGGTGGGAGAACTTGCATGGTAACCGGTATAGCGCGTGCGTTTAATGTTAGCGAGTCTTTTTTCAAATATAAATTATCAAATAATATATTTATTAGAAATGGGTCGTATTCATTAAATATAACAATCTGTATTCTTATATGTTAAGTTTATATGTTTATATGTTAGTTGATTTTATTAATTACTATTTATGAATACGGATTTAATAAATCGAATTGCTAAAAACTATAAAAGAAGGCAAGTATACCATAGAGTAATTACTCTTTGAAGTAACCTTACTGGTTACTCTTTACCCATGGAGGTATAATTAATATTATGATTACCGTGGTCGTTACTTGTAAATGAGTAATCCATGGAGAATTATATAACCATGGTTATGACTTTGAATATAGCAATACCAACTTATTTTGGGTAACGTACCAATTTGATCCTTTATAACTTATATCCCCATGTGTCAACTACATCCCCAATATACATTTTCAATAGAGATTTAGTTTACGTGACAAGGAAATTAAAATATATATATATATATAACACTAATAAACATCATTATTATTATATGAATATAATGTATCTAATATTAACATAATTTGTGATACAAAACTAATTTTTTGAAAGAGGGAAATAAAATTTAGCCTCTCTAAAAAATTTGACTACCTTAAGCTTATAATTGAGATCTCAATTTTAAAGCAGTAAAAACAGAATAATTTAAATTGTATTTTGATTTTGTAAAGAATGGAGCGTTTACATAAATTCGTATATATAGATAAATGTGTTATTAGAATGTTTCTAATTTATATAAAGAATTCATCTTAATTAATAAAATAAGTTATTCATCGAATATATAGAATGTTTAGTAAGTAAGGAAACGAGTTTCTATTGATCTCATCGTTTGTAATAATTATTCTGTTTTCTTAATTACTTAACACCATGTATTTGTATAACAAAAAACAACCACAAATACACTAGACATGGAATATACAGAGAGAAAGTACAAATTTAAAAAAGTACATAGTTTTAAGTATCTAGATACAGAACTAAACAGCAAAAACAACAATTACGAAAAGATTAACAGTCAACTGGACATTGCATTATCTAAGTCCCTGAGCTCAAAGCTACTACTAAAGAAATCGAAGATGAGACTATACAAAAAATAACGTATGCATGCGAGACATGAAAAACAACGTTAGAGAACGGAAAACATTAACTGTAGCAAAAAGAAAATTTCTAAGGATGATACGTAGACCTAGAATAAATAATTTAACACAAAGGTATAAAATAAGATAAAATGAGAAATATATAATGCTCTCAGAAAACCAAATATAATTAGTGTAATTAGAGTCATAATACTAAGCTAGGTCACAAACTAAGGTTTAACATGACTACAAGAAAGTACTAAATTGGAAACCACGAGGGGAGAGATCTTTAGGCAGACCAAAACAACGATGGTTTGATAAAGTTTTATTATTTATTACACTTTAACATTAAGTTAAGTAAAAGAAAAATAAATGTTAAAAAGTAAAAATTAAAGTGTTCAAAATTAATTGATGAGACCGATGAAATCGATCATTAACTGATTTATAGCAGTTCTGTAATAAATCAGCCATTCGAAATTACAGTGTTATTCATAAATAACAGAGAATAGATAGGAAGTAGTTTATTATAAAACGTTCTCGAAAAATTACCTAAGGTACTTTATTCTTTTTATTCCATAAAAAAATTTAGTGTATAATTTTTACTTCACAAATGGGTCTTTTAAGTCCTTAATCTATTAAATTTCCCGACAACGCTGCTGAATATCAAAAAGTTTAAATTGGATTTAATAGATTACCCAATTTCCCCGTGTAATTGCTGTTATTAATTGTTTGCATATTAAAATTCCTAAAAATAATATTGGTGAACAATTTCGGAATCGAAAAAGATATTTTTCTTTAAATATTCAGGCATTATGCGATAGTAATTTTGAAGTTTTAAGCATTTGGTTTTGAAGTTTGAAATTGGAGATTTTCTGTACTTGCTCAATTTGGTACGAACATCTAGTTCGTACTAAATTGAGCACCTCCATGGCTATTATTGTAGCTACAGCTGTCTTGTATAATAATCTTCTATTAAAATAAGATGAGCACCGAAACATTTTAATAATCTCAATGACTAATTATTCTAAAAAATACTCACGCTGCCATCTCAACAGATTAGAAATGCTACTAGGATTAATTAATTAAATAAATTCTAATTTAACCCGATTAGTATTTACTGCACATAAAAAACATTCATTTAGATAATGATATATAATTTTTACTTTCGCTTATAATTGTTGAGCTAATTATTATTTTAATTAAGGCTATATCTTTATCCTCCTGAAAAGAATGGTTTATATTGTTTTATTTTTCGTAATTTTAGGATAATTTATTTTTTATATTAGTAATAATTAAAAAAAAAATAATTTCGCTTATATTTGTAACATTAAATAAATAAGTTAAATATACAAATATTATTTTTTTAATCTAAGTAATATAATATATTTTTCTTTAACTTCCATAATTATATATATGATAGAGATGTTAAGTTCGTGAACGAATAGTTCATTTAAACTATTCACTTAGATGAACTATTCTGAACTGTTTCAGTACCTATAATTTAACAGTTCACAGTTTGAAAAAAATTGGTAGCAATGTATAAATGAAATAGTTCGCGAACTTCTTTAAAAATTCTTTGTGGTTCGTTGTTCGAAATACTGTACATGGTTAATAGCTGTTTACAATTAGATAACAAATAAATTATATTGTTAAAATGTTACAGGGTTTTTAACTGTTTAACAATAAAATAAATTCATACTATGTAAAAATATTAGATCAAATTTCTGATTTAACTTAAGACTACTGGTCAGTATATCTACCTTGAATTAGGTGATAATGATAACATGAGCCATGAGGGTATTAATAATAATTTTTTCTTAGTTTATGATGTTCAGGTTAAGGGTTAGTTTATAACTTAATTGCCCATAAGTAGTGTGAACTACAACTGAACTGTGTACTGCTATACTAATAGTGATAAAATGAATAGTTCATTGCCAAACAATATCAGCATGATCAATAAAATTAGTGAACTTAAGAATAGTTCATTTGAACTATTCACTTGAATGAACTATGAACTAATGAACTATTCACAGAAATGAACTAAACTTTCCATCTCTANTAATGAACTATTCACAGAAATAAACTAAACTTTCTATCTCTATAATATATGACAATTATAACACACACAAAATATTGAATTGTAACAGATTAACTGATAAGAGTGATAATTTATATACAAATTACAACCAGGTAAAAGGTTTTAATGTATTAACCTCAATATATTATACTATTTACATGATACTTTCATGAAATGAGAAGTATTCTGTAAAATAAAATTTATTTAACCGATGATTTATAGATTAGATAGTTTTCTGAATAGTATTCATGCAAACGGCTTAAGACTTGCATTACAATGTGGATAATATAATTAAAGTTAGGATCTCACTCGTAACCGTAATAACCATTATGGTAGTTGTACCTCAAAAAGATAAATTTATATATACTCTTTAGGATCTATATTATTCTATAAGCAGTTACCAACTTGGTACATAGTTCAGGTCTATATCTTTTCGTTTCGGGGTTTATCATACATTACGACTTATTCATTTGGCGCTGACATCCATTTTGTATTGTTACTGTTCTCTATTGAGAGTTACTTATTTGAAGAAGATTTTTTTTTTAAATATAAGTTTCAATATTTGAAATTAAAATGGCTGCTGGAAAGAAACAGGTATAAATTTTACATAGTTTGTAGTTCAGACAACTTAAAATCGTAAAGTTACTGATTGGTTACAATATTTACACGTGTTCTTGTTAACCCCAAATTTAATGTTATACTCCTTTTCTATTATTTTGTAATTAGTCTCTCCCAAATACCTTAATTAAATAGAAATAATTTATCTTAAAATTTGGTGTTTTAATTCATAGATGTAAGGTGTTTACAATTTTTTGTCTTTGAAATAGCTTTGAAATATATTTATGATGTCTGAAATCATAAGTAATATTAAATTAATATAATTATTAGATCTTTTATTTGATGAGATTATTTGACTGTTAAAATAATTTTTAAAATTTTGATGTAAGTTTTTTATTTGATAATACTTTTTAGTACTAAGCCATACAATTTTTTAATAAAACTAATGTTAATGTGAGTTAAACAATTAATATGTTTGTTATTCTTTTATTGTTACTTCAATATTTTTTAATAATATATTAATACCATGTATGCACTGTTCTGCAAGTTTATGATGTATTTTTGGGTGGATTTGATTCAAAGACTCCAAATCTCCTTTCAAGTTAAACTATAAAATGTACCAATTATCATACCTGTAATGCAAACAGATTATTTGTAGGTAGAATGTAGTTATAAATCATTTTGATGATGACTCGTGAGAATTTAGAAACCACTATTCATTTTAAGGGAAGATGTAAAATAAGAAAAAAAATTCTATCTGAATTTTTTTGATAATATACTAATTAAGTAATACTTTTTATATAATTAATTAATATAAAACTATAGTCCAAAATTTAAAAAATTAGTAATAATTACCATTTACCATCATTCTATCTTAATTGATATAAACTATTTCAGATGATTAAAAAATATAAGTGGTCTGTGTAGATGATTGCCTCTATTGATAATTGTAGGATGACATTTATATTCAATTATTTGATTATCAAGATAGTTATATTATGTCTATCACTAGTTTTTATTACACTTTTATTTATGTCATGTTTCTTTCTATAAAAAAAAACATAGTTATTTAAGTTTTTATCTTGAAAAACTAACCATATAACCACAAAGTAGTATTAAGTGAAAAAAATTTTCTGTTAAGATTTTTAATTTAATCTCTTGAAATCTATCAATTTTCAAACAATTTCTGTCTACCATTTTCATGGTTGGTTGAAATAAAGAACATATAGTTTGTATTAATCATATAAAGTAATATTATTTCTTTAAAATAATACAAGTTACATGAATTTTACTATTTTTGCATGTTGTTCTTATTACCATTGCATAATGTCTATAGTTTACTCTCATGTACAATTTTAAGGTATTACTTGATATCATTCTTATATCATAAAAATATCAATATATTAATAGATATCATTTATTGTATGAATTGAAAGTAATCAATTATTTCATTTTTGTTACAGAAAAAGGCATTAGAAAGTATCAATACCAAATTGGCTCTTGTTATGAAGTCTGGAAAGTGTGTTCTTGGATTGAAACAATCGTTAAAAACCTTGCGTCAAGGAAAATCAAAATTGGTCATTATAGCTAACAACACATCTCCTTTAAGGTGAGACTGAGAAGTAGGAAACCCCTATATTTTTGCTTTATTTTCAATTTCCAAATAATGGGGTTTACCTATGGAGTAGTCTCAAATTTTATGATATTCTTTGAATAGAATTATCTGTTTTAACTCTTATAAAACTGTTATTTGCTATATTTTTCATAAGAATAATTAGGTGATTGACTGTATAATAGGTAAAAATCAATCGCCATATATTTTTAGATTTTTATTGTTAAAACTTATGTATTAATTTTATTTTTGTTAGAGTATCTGAAATTGAATACTATGCTATGCTATCCAAGACTGATGTTTTCCAATATTCTGGAAACAACATTGAATTAGGAACAGCATGTGGAAAGTATTTTAGAGTTGCCACTCTTTCAATCACTGACCCAGGTGACTCAGATATTATCAAGACGATCCCAACAGAAGGAAATCAATAATTTTTGTGTATTAAATTGAATAAATCATACCAATTTTTATGTATTTTTGATTTTTTATTTATTTTCCTAAATTCAAATTTCAAAGGTTTTATTTATTTTTAATTGAAATAATCTTGTTTAAATAATTTATTATTTATGTCCTAAATTATGAAAGAGAATCAGAGTATGGGTTGCGTATGTAATATAACTTTTTATTTTTGTTAATTAATAGTGGATAACGAGGTAACCATATAATCACTTAAATTTTCATTAGACTTTAATATATCATTTATTTGAACAAAATTATAAGTTAAAACAACTTGCTCCTAAAATCAATTTTTTATTTTTCACTAGCTAAAAATAAATAATTTTGTTCTCTAAACTTAATAAATTTCATTCAATATTAGAAGTCTGCCCTCAATTAGTAATATAAAACATAACTCCACTGTCAGTGAATGTTATGTACGTTTGAATAAAAGTGAAGTTAGTTTAATATCTTTGCGCATATTTTGTAATTTTAGGATACTCCATCCACTGTCAATAATGACTAGTAAAAACATCAAATATTACTATTTTTTATGTTTGTGATTAATAACGATACAAGTTAAAAATTTTTAGTTTTTTTTTGCTTCCTAAAAATTTTTGAAATTGCCTTATTTTTGCATAGTGCACTTGAATTTCAGTATATCATTACATAAAGTAATTTTGTTTCATAATTAAGATGATTTACTTGATAAATAATTTTTTTTTTTTAATAAAAATGAGTAAACATAAAAACAGTATAACAAATATATACTTTAACATATAAAGAAAAAAGAAAACAATACATTATAAGATTACCAGTTTTACCATAACCAAAAAAATACATATAAAAATATTGATAAAGAATTATTACTATGTTTGAATGGTAGAATGAATAGTATTTTTAGCTGTATTCATAATTTCTAAGGCACCCTTTTTTATTAATTCTTCTGCCAATTCTGTACCTAATTTTAAAGCTGTGTCCAAATCTAAATAACTTATCTTTCCAGGAGAAATTCCTACAAATTGTCGAGGTTGCTTATAAGGACATTTTTTAGGTGGTTCACCATCTTTATTTCGGTATTGATCAATATGATTTTGAATGAGTTTCTTATCTGCTAATAATCCAGATTTTGAATCTTGTAATATTTCAGAACCATCCAGACTCCATACCGCACCATCTAGTGATATTTCTCTTTTTTCCAAACATACAAATGATCTTGCACCAACAGGGGCACTACATCCTCCACCAAGTCGAGTCAGAAAAGCCCTTTCAGCAACAACCTAATAATAAATTAATCAAAATGTGTCACAATAAGGGGAAGTGTCACATTATATTACCTGTAATACGGTATCATAATCGTGTAAAGGTTCTAACAATTTTAGAATATTATCATCTCCTATTCTACATTCCACAGCTAAAGCACCTTGCCCAATTGCATACAACATTACATCAGATTCAATTATTTGGGATACCCGATTATTCCAACCCATTCTTTGGATACCAGCTAAGGCCAAAATAATACCTGCATAATTTGTAGTTGTGCCTTCACCAACTTTATTATCCAATTTTTTTAATCTAGTGTTTAAATTTCCTCGTACATCAGAAATTTTTAAATTGGGAAATTTTCTTTTTAACTGAGCTGTGCGGCGTAAAGAACTGGTACCTAATGATAAAAAATTTAAACTTACATTATTTATTTTTAAATTTTTATAAAAAATGTATATAATAAAAACATTATCATTGAGATAGTCAAAGAGTGCTCTAGTCTCCTTGAATTATATCTGGATTTAACATTAGGTATTAGGGTGCTTTAATCATTATTTAGGATATTTTATAAAGTAATTGTATAATATATAGAGGGTGATTAGTAAGTAAGGAAACAGGTTTCTATTGTTCTCATTGTTTGTAACAATTGACCTGTTTCCTTACTTACTGAACACCTTATATATATAAAGTGAATTATTTGAAATGATAACTTTATAATATCATTTAATATATGATATTTATTAAATAATAAATTGTATAGAAAATTAATTATTACTCTTCATCCTCTTCATAAAGGGGCAATTTATAGAACATGTTTTGTGTATCTAACTCAATTTCTCCTCTCCTTAAATATATTTTAATAAAACTAATGTGATTATATAATTATACTCAGTATTTTTGAAAACTTATAACTAAACATTTAGTACTGGTGCATATGTATAACTCATACTCCAACCAAACTGCATACTCACTCTATGTATTAAAATGCTAATTACTCAAATACTTTTTTCTTATTAGTGATAAATAATAAGACAATATGTCTTTAAGAAGGTTTTAGCAAAATGATAATTATAACAAAAGTTATATGCATTGTCAGTTAGGTCTGAGACATTCTGTATATTGTAATGTAATTCATTATTACTTTGTTACACTACTGAATAAATGTTAACTTAAGGAGTTAGATAACAAATTAAACAAAATTCTGATAAGGTAAATTATACAGTTAATTTCCTGTAAGATTAATGAACTCTTGATTGTAGTTTAAACATTTAAAAATTAAAAAAAAAATTTTGAGCTTAATAAGAGTTAGATACAGTAGCATTTTCATAAAAAAAACCAAAGGGTATATTTTATTGGAGATTTGTAATTACTAAATTAAGGAATTCTACAAGCTTTTTCATTAAGTTTAAATAGTGTAAAGGATAGGGGAATTGAAAATAAAAAATTACATTGAATAGTAATTTTTTGTTTTATACATTTGTAATTAATATGTATTTATGTTATTAATAATGTATATTTATGTTACATAAATATACTACAATTACATGTGTATTTTTAGTATTTTTACAGGTATATGTTAATGTTTAAAATTAAAACTGGGTTAGAAAAGAGATTCATAAAGATTTTTTAGTAAAAACAAAAACTCAATATTAATGATGTATAAACAAAATAATTTTTTTGTTTTTTAAAGTCCAAATTACTTTTCTAATAATTTATACTAAGAATTTTTTGGATACATCTTAAAAAGTTTTTGAATTAAAAGTGGTTTTAATACATTTTAACAGATGTTTTTTCTAGGAAAAGTTCTGAAAGTGAGTAAAACTAGGAATGAATTTTTGCCCATTTAATAAAATTGTTATACATAAAAAATTAGTCTTTAACTCAATAATTGACCAAATTAATAATAATAATAATTGACCTAAATAAATAATCCCTACATTGTTGGGATAGAAGCTAAAAAAATTATGTTGATGATAACTTATATTAAAATATTTTAGTGCTAAATCACAAATGCCATGTTGTTTAACCTCTTGACTTTTATCAATATAAATTTAAGCCCATATCTCAAAAATTAATGTAAATAATTTAACATGATAATTATGGAACTCAAATGGGGCTACATACTCTAGATACTAAGTTTACAAGATTTGAATAATCATTTAATTAAATAATTAAAAATTTTGAACTTTTTTAACTTGGGTAATCAATGTTTTTCTTAGAAGGGTCTCTATTATTTAAATTGTAATTTTTCTAATTAGTTAGTTAGATTACCTATTAAACTTTGGTCAGGTAAAGAATCCAGCTTGAATTGCTTGTAATCATTCCGTAATATTAGAGCATCTCTTGGGTCATCTCTTTTTAATACAGCTCCTATAGTAGTACCAATTTCCATAACTGTTGGTAAATCTTTTAAAGAATGAACAATGAAATCAACATTTCCACTTAATAATGCAACTTCAAGATCCTTAGTAAATAAACTTTTTTCACCAATTTTTGGCAAAGGTTTGTCCAAAACTCTATCACCCATTGTTGTCATTGAAACAATTTCAAATTCAATATCAGAATTAAATTTTTTTAACTGGTCAATCACAAAGTTTGTTTGAATTAGAGCAAGTTCACTTTTGCGAGAACCGACTCGAATTCTTTTCTTTTCTTCACTCATTATAAAACTTTAGATAAAATCAAACTTGATAAACTTAAATTATTATTGATAAATTATTGTCACTGCAATAGATTTATCACTCTATTTAAAAAAATATATTGAAGGAAATAAGTTAAACCATAGTATAGCACTAAAAACGCATATATCCTTGGACTTGGTTTTCACTGTTACTGTTAAAAAAATTAACGTACGTCATTTAATGAATTCACAAATTAATACAATAGTAGGTACTTACAATGAGGACTACTGAATTTTGATATAGGTTGGGCATAGGTTTACTAGCTGCCACAAAGTAAGGACACCTTACGTAATAATTCATATGGAATAATGAATAGTTAGATAAAAGTGAAAGGTCTAAGTTGAGTAAATAATAAATTAAAATTTGAAAGCTGATATTCTATCAATGTCATATTAAACATATCATTTGAGAATTTTGTTTCTAGTTATGATAGCATAAATCCCATATCGGCTACACTGTCTTTACATATGCTACCGTGGTTTAGTCATGTGATCAATATTTTGGAAAGTGTTAAACAATAACACAAGTCGTCAAAAAAATTGTTATGCTTATAATAGTTATTTTTCGTGATGCAGAGTGAAAAATTAAAATTTATTGTATGGCGTTTAAAATATTGTTCCTCGTGATATCATTTTCAAAAATTGAAGTTTAGAAGTTGCTCGTGTGATTATTTCCGGTCTTTTGAGATTTTTGAGAACCTTATAATATGCCGTCAGAATCAAAAATACCTGCCCAAATGGAGAAACCAAATCATTATTCGTAAGATGCTATTATTATTTGAATATTACTTATAATTTTTGCTTTTCAGTTTAACTATTTCATATATATTATTGAATGAACCTGATTTTTTATGCTATTTTTACTATTTTGTAGCTATTTAAAGGAGTTCAGAGTTGAGCAATGTCCTCTATTTCTGCAACATAAATGTACGCAACATAGACCATATACTTGTTTTAATTGGCATTTTATGAACCAAAGGCGTCGTAGACCAGTTAGAAAGAGAGATGGTACTTTCAACTATAGTGCTGATGACTATTGTACACAGTATGATGAAACTACTGGTGTTTGTACCAAGGGAGACGAGTAATGAAAAAGATAACTTTTAATTTATTATTAATATTTAATTTATTAAATATTTGTTATTTTATGTTTAGAGAACGTAAAACAACTATCAAATTATGAGGATTTCAATTTAGACATAATTATAATAGTTGTCATTATCTTGTTTAACTACATTTATCAGTAAAGATTTCTTTTCAAAAGTTATACTCATCATTAATTTTTTTTCTATTAAACAATTAAAAAGCGTATTTTCAAATATTTTTATTATTTTATTGTCATTATGTTATGAACTTCTTAGTATTATTGTTATAATTTTTTTAAAATTATACTTAAACTAGAAAACTTTTTAAGGCAAGATTTTTTTTCATGTAATATAATTTAATTTTGTTTTTTTATAAAGATGCCAATATTTGCATCGTACAGCTGGTGATACAGAGAGACGTTACCATTTGCGATATTATAAAACATGTATGTGTGTTCATGATACGGATAGTAGGGGATTTTGTACAAAAAATGGTCCTCATTGTGCTTTTGCCCATGGAAATCATGACCTTAGACCACCAGTATATGATATAAATGAGCAAAAGGTATTAGTGTCATTTATATATAAAATAATGTGTGCTAAAAGTTCTATAACTTAATAAGTATAAAAATTTATTAGGTATCAGAAAATGATGACGAGGATAGTGGTGATTTAGAAGGACCAAATGTATTAGATAAAGAAAAAAATTTAATGAACGAAGATCCTAAATGGCAAGGTATTATAATTATTTACAATTTATATTTCAATAAACTGGGTTTCATTAAATTAACATGTCGTAGATACTAATTATGTGCTATCAAATTATAAAACTGATCAATGTCAAAGGCCTCCTCGTCTTTGTCGTCAAGGTTATGCTTGTCCACAGTATCATAACAGTAGAGATAAAAGACGCAATCCAAGGAAACACAAATACAGGTTAATTATATCTAAATAAATTCAATATTTGAAACATTTTATATTTAGATAATTATTAAATTATACTATTTTATAGGTCAACTCCTTGTCCAAATGTGAAACATGGAGATGAATGGGGTGAACCTAGTAACTGTGAAAGTGGAGATAATTGTGCGTATTGCCATACTAGAACTGAACAGCAATTTCATCCAGAAATTTATAAATCAACTAAATGTAATGATGTTCAACAAGCTGGCTATTGTCCTCGTGGTGTTTTTTGTGCTTTCGCACATGTTGATCGTATGTAATTCATATTATTATAATCATTGTTAATTAATAAATATATTAATTTTAAAGAGGAAATGATTATTGCTCGTGAATCAGCTGCAGGCTTAGAAACATCTACAGATCTAGCTGATATACTATCAAATGCCATACCATCTTTAGGGACAGAATGTCTTAGATCTCCGGTAAAACAATTAGATAGTGAACAAAAAATATTATCGGTTAGATATTTATACAATATTGACACTCGCTCATATTTGAACGATGTGTTATAATTTACAGAACGGAAGCGGTGATCTTTCTGAATGTACATCAAGTATTGGTTCTCCTAATAAAGCTCCGGGTGCTCATTTATCTAGATCTGAATTTAATGTACAACAATACCAAATAGCACACGAGGATACTATACAAGCTGTAATTACACATGGAGTTTTAAAATGTTTTGATTTAACTATGTGTTTGATTAATAATTTAATTTCTAGCTATTAAATTCATTTGATTCACAATCTTTATTACCTAACGTAGAACCTCATAGAAGACATAGCTCAATATTTGGACCTGTTGTATCTAATGGAAATAGTAATTCATCATCATTTTTGAATCATTTTTCATCCTATCAACCTGCTACAACAATGAATGGTATTAATAAAGTTTTTAATTTAATATATTTTTATAAATACTGTGTTTTATTATTAGGAAATCTGGATGAATTGGTAATGGAAGATAATATAAATTTTTCTGTAGATCAAGAACATGAATCTCCTATTTTAAATAATCCTCTATCTTCAAGTTTACAGGCCTCTGGTAAATTTATGTGTGAATGAATTTATTTAAATAAAAATTAAAAATCATTGTCTTTTTTTTTTAGATATGTTAGGAAGCTCTGCCCCAGTAAACATTCCGCTAACTCGTCATAATAGTATTGGACATTTTTCACCAACAATAGCATCACCTATGAAACAAATGCAAAATAATATATTACATAAATCTAGGTTTAATCAACAAGATGGTTTAGGACATTTAAATATAGTTACTGGTCATAATTATGGATCTACTGGTTTATTTGGTATTGGTTCACCTGGAACTACAAATACATTTCCAATTAGTCCTTCTAATTCTAGTGAAGTAATTACTTATGTTATATATATAAAAGTGAAAATAATTTATTTTCAGACACTATTATTATGTATAAATATAAACATAAATATATTTATTATAAAAACAAACTACATAATTGATCACAATTGACCAGTGACACTCTACGCATGGTGCCTACTGTACGACTCTGTTCACCTATTTAGTTAATTTACTTTTTACTTTTCTTTCCTTTACAGATCATTTACAACATTTATGATTTTATCATATTTTTAAAGAATAAATTAATCAATAGTAAACTATATTTTTAGGTTCATAGATTACAAGAAGAATTATTAAATTGTAGATCAAAATTAGTTAGTTGGGAATCAGAAAGAATGTCTCAAATTAGGTGTACGTATGATGCGTGGCAAAGAGAGACTGAAGATTTAAATACAAAATTAAAAATTGCTGAACAACAAAGAGATGAAGTAATAGATAGTTGGTTTTATCACTTTATTATAATAATTATAGTATATCTCATTGTTAATTTTAGGCTATTAATCAAGCGAAAGCATTACAACAAGAAGTAGATTTATTGCAAGGTTCTCCGTATCTCCATGGGTTACGAAGGGTTTCTGAAATTAGGAATTTATCATTATCTGTATTAAAATCTTTACAGAGTCAAATGAGAAATGATCTTGAAGAAATTGATAAGGTAATCAATTTACGATAAAAAAAAAATAATTAAAAATCTTTCTAGATCAATCAAAATTTTTAAAAATAATATCCAAAAATGCACAATTTTTTTAAACTATCCAAATAATAATTAAAAATTATTGTTGACAAAATTTCAATGAATAATTTGTTTTAATAATACATTTTTTTAACCCAGTTAATATAATCAAATATTGCGTTCAAAAGTTGACAACAGTATATCAAATAAGTAAAAGTATCATAGATTACTTTATATGTTATTGTTATCTTTTTAAGATACTCAAGTTGAGTGATAAATAAATATTTTATAAATTCTTTACTTATTTTAAAATTAAAACTTTAAATAACTCTAATAATAATTTTTTTTAGAAGTCATATAAATAAATAATTTTCTTTTAATTAAAAATATTACTGTCAAAATATAACTCTTTTTATGATTAAAATGTTTAATATTGTAATCATATTTTGTAAAATTTTATAAAGATGTATATACTAACCATTTTTGGCTCAGGTACTATATTTGCAAACTGCTACCAAATGTATGTTATGTGAAGAAAGGAATAGAAGTGTTACATTAGGTCCTTGTAATCATTTTGTTTTATGTAATCAATGTGTAGATACAATAAAAGATTGTCCTTATTGTTCAACTCCTATTCTGTCTCATACTAATACATCAACATCGCAAGCATAGATATAGTGACTATTTTTAAGGAAATCTAAAACTTAAATTATTTATATCATTCAAGTTCTTGGAAGGAAAAATTATATTTATGAGTTTTATAAAATTATAGACGTGCGTTATTGTGTATTCTGTAATAATGTGTACCACATTATACTAACTAGTATTATAAAATATTAGTTTGAGCCATTTTTGTAGAATTTATACATTTTGTTTTTTTTTTAATGATTACATTTAAATTGCATTAAATTATTTAGCGTTCTTATAATATAAATTATATCAGTAAAAGTCATTTTACTGGAAAACTAAAAACTTTAATTATTACTCAATTAAAACTAAAGTCATCTTATAAACTTTAAATTATTTATTTTACATATAAATAGTTTTATAACATTTTATTGAAGATTATCCTCATGTGCTACAATTATTTTTCTGTTGATAAATATACAGACAGACAAATAAAACTATAATTACTTTTAAAATATATTCTCAAATCTTAATAACATTTTGTATAATATATATTATTCATTAAAAAAATTTTAAACAAATATAATTTAAATTAATTTTCTCATTGGTGAAATATATTAATATATACTGACAGTTATCTATTTAAAATACAAATTCATCAAATTCATTGAATATTTTCTATATAATTTAAAATTATGGTCTGTAAAATTATGGTTCATCAGTGTAGCATGTCAGGCTAAATGTTCATAAATTAGAAAAGTTAAAATAAAAAATTTTAATCAAAGTCACTTAGTCACCGATATATCAAATAAATGTGATTATTATTTGTGTCAAAATTATGTTTTTATTTTTGTAGCTGTAAATATGATCACTACAAATATATAATAAAATATTATGAAATTTTTTTTTTAAATATAAACTATAACAATAAAATTTATTTTTCTATTATCTGTATCAGTAACTTTGAGGTAATTATTCAACTAATATAATTTTCATTAAAAAAAAAAAAATGTAGCATTATTTTATTAGTTAAAGTGCATTCAATTTTTATAATGTCTTATTTTTCTCTAAAATGTGTGTATTCATCCCATTAATTATAGATATAAGAAATAAACCATGTCATAATTTTAAGAATTATTGTATTATTTATTTCTAAGTGACTTTGAACAATAGAAATATTGTATTTATTGATTTTTTCCTTTTAAATTGAAAATTGAATTTTTTGGTTATTGAAACATTTTCATTCCTTCTTTATTATATTTTCATCTAATATAAAATAAGTTTTACTCCCTTTTATTTTAAACAAGCTAACATATTGTTGAACTCAACAAAATATAGTATTATGTGTTTCTCAAAATACATTTTCTGTCACTCCATCTATGCAATATTATTTTTTATAATATTTATATTTGAGTAGATCATTATGAATATAATTAAACTACCATTAATAATTTAATGGCATTCATAATTTAGATCTTGATGAATAATATGTATTATTTAACTCAAAGTTTTATCTTATTTACCAAACATTAATTATATGTTGTATTACTATTTAAATATTTTTATTTTTGAATATTTCTGTGGTAAATTATGTATTTCCTAATTGTGTTTATAGTTTTAATTTTAGAATTTAGTTTATGATTTTAAAAATTAAGATAGAGTCTAACATGTTTTTATAAAATTAGTAGTACCAGTTTAATATTTTAGTAGGTTTAAAGTACATATGATAAATATAAAGGTGATAATTGGTTGTTTCTTTAGAAAGAGTTGAAATCTAATACATATTAATTAGACATTAGGCCTTTTTCAAAGAATAAATTCAATTGATAGATGGCTGTTTAATTATAGGAATATTTATGTATTTCTAAGAAATATCAGAAATAAGGAAATATTTATGTATATTAATGAAATATGTATAAATTAATTTTTTAATGAATGTCAACTTGATTATTATTGCTCATTTTGATTAACATTATGCTATGAACAAATTTAAATATTTTGATGTGGACTCTGTGGTTGATATAATGTATGTCTTTTAATAAAAACCAGTATTATTTTTTAATTTATACATCAGCTTTTGAACCTCTAATAAAACATAAATCAGGTGATTCACGTGAAAATAACTGATAAGTTATTTTTGACAGCATGTTTACTCTAAAAAAGTACAAAATATTTATTGGGTTATTTTGAATCAAGATGCTAGTATATTTGTCTACATTTGTTATTTATAACTGCAATTAGAATGGAGGGCCAAAGATAGATTGAATAATTTTGACAAAAATTTATATTTTTTAATTATATTAATATCATATAAATTTTTTTTGTCAAATATTTTTGACTAGTTAAAAGTATGTTTCATCCATCCTGTACTTAAAGGAACTAGAATTTGATACTATCGCACTAGGGTTAACTTGAATATATTGGAAACAAATTTTGTATATAATAAATAAATATTAATATTATAGGATTAATTAAACTGTTTCAACTATCCAAAAGTTAAATCATCATAATTGCTTTTAATGATGTTTTCATATTTAGACGGTGATAAAGATTTCTCAAACTTTTTCCATGTATTAAATAGATTAGCAAACCACTAGTTAAATTCTGAAAAGGCCAATTTAAAATAATGTAGCAAAGTCGCGAGGTTGGACAATAATTCAGTGGTCCGTGTATCGAAACTACGCTCTGTTAGAAATTTTATTGTTTACAGCTAAATAGATAAATGTGATATACAAATAGGTTAAGTATTTTTGTGTAATATAAAACTACTTACATGAGATATGCATGTACAAATTTTCATCTTAATTGAATTTACTGTAGCACCTAAATACTAGTGATAGGTACTATCGAATAGATTGACTATCTGATATAACAGAAAGTTTTTAAAAAATGCTGATAATATAGAAGAAAAACTTCTATATGACTTTTCTTTATTTAGAATTTTAATAAAAAAAACTTTACTTTGGTACAAGAGTCATCATACACATCCTTTATTATATTAATGTACATTTTCGGGACTCAACATATGCTTGACATATTCAGAACTATATTCCGTTAAGCTATATCCCGTAGTTTTTAACTAATTAGTAAGAACATCAAAAATTTAATTGCAAATTTGAAATAAGCTCGAAAAATTAATCAATAAAACTAAATTTTTCTCTGATGAAAATTTCTCGCAGACCATTTATTCATAATTAACAACAAATTATCTCCTTAAAAGTTTTATATAAAGCCCTTCATTTTTATTCACGTTTGATATAAAAGTAACAACTACTTTATAATTTTTTCGTAAAAAATGCCATATTTAATTATTAAATACTAATTTCATACTATATTTAATTGCTATAATAGATATTCTTTCATATTTATACTTAGAAATCATAGAATTACTAAATAAGATTATTGAAGGGAATAGGAGTTTATCATTTTTTTGGAAAAACCCTCCAATTTCTTGAAATTAAACACCATCTACAGAAGAATTTCTGAAGCATAGAAGCGTTTCTTATGATAGTGATTTTTATCATTGTCAGATATCTATATGTGTCCCAACTATGCTATATTCATACTATATCGCGACCCCTCTGTGCCTCTGTTACCAGAGTAACAGGAGGTTTTAGAGTAAAAATAGAAGTGCACCAAGTTTCTGCTTTAAGCCCTTACTTATTTTCTATAGTGATGAATAAAATTACTAAAGAAATACGAGTACGAGTTTGACTAAGGAGAACACAAGGTAGATAAAATGAGGAGTTCAGTGACAATAGGCGAGGACGTGATAGGAGAGGTGGAAAGTTTAAAGTATATAGGATCAGTTATATGTAAAAGAACGGTGGTATTGACGGGGATTTAAGACACAGGATTAAGTACGGGTGATTTAAGTGGAGAATAGCGTCTGGTGTGTTATGCGATAAAAGAATTCCTATAAAGGATATAGATAATAAACCAAATGTTTTACATAGAAAAAGTATAACTTTCTATTGATAGTACCACAGAATAGATAAGATAATAGTAGCTATTCTATAATAGTAATAATCATTACTTCTATTTTTACATAGTCAACATACTATGGTGCGGACTGATAGTATCTTACAGTTCTATGGCTGAACTATTCTAATTTTTATCTTATCATGCTACGGATATGAGCGTTTATTTAAGAGATCATTTTCATGGAAAATATTAAAACCTTCAATAAACATTTAACGTTTAAAATGTCATATTTTTATAAAATGTTCTAGAAATTTAATTTTAAAACTATAATACATTTTTTTAGCAAATTTTATTAATTATTTAATATACAAAATGGCCGTTTTTAAATTTTGTTTACAAATTTATGTTGAAATTGTAGAATATCAGTCTTACAATTAATTAAAACAGAAAGTAACGTAAAATATTAATAAGATCAAAAATTATTTAAATTATCATATTATCATGACTCACTCTTTATTTAGTTTAAAATTAAGTAATCTCTAAGAAAAATTATGTTTATGTTATCAAATTATTGTAAGATAATAGTTATTATTTTTTATCATGGATTAACTATTGAAAATGAAAGTGTTAAGTGTTACCTTAGTGTATATCGTTGGAAATTATAGTAATAATTTCAATGATAATTCATTTTTACAAAATGTTAAGTAAATTATAATAGTTAATGTTTTTTCTTTACATTGACGTATAAAAAATTTGTAAGGTGTAGTATATTTTTATTATATAATAACGGCAAAGCTATATGAACAGATATGGTTAGTCCAATTATCTGAAATCTACAAAATTAGTAAAATTTTTAGCAGAGCGTGGTTTCGATCCACGGACCTCTGGGTTATGGGCCCAGCACGCTTCCACTGCGCCACTCTGCTACATTATTTTAATTTTATAAAAGTTGCTTCTTTAAATAATATTGTAAGATAATATAGGTTAGCATGTATAATTTCATACGTAAATTACTAAAGCAAGGGCGTACACTAGAGGGGTCAAAGATGAGCAGTTATATTACATAATACACAATACTATGTACTATAAAACAACCTAATCAAATAACTACCAAACGACGATTTTTACATAGGGTGACAAAGTACTTCCCAATGACGAAAAATAGCTTTAAACACCATAGGTATAGTTTGAGAAAACATGTTAGTGTTTTTTCGTCTGAAGCCTCATTCCCTAAACTTAGCAAATGCCGGTTAACCACCCGCCCCTCTAAAGGTGGCCATGAATAATCAAATAATACAAACGAATTAAAAATAAAATTGTTTTGCTTTCCCCTTGACAAATTTCTACGGATACTTCGAATAGTAAATTGATTATTGATTATTTTATTAAATATTTATGCATTTTTTGTTATAATTGCAAGGAATTTTTCGGTCAATTTTTTTTTGTGATAATCCTGAAAAATTGCGTGTGGAAAAAATGTGACAATGGTTTTTCTTGCAAAAATTATACATATGTAGTAATTTGAAATGTATCTCATCACAGTTTTTTTTAGTTAAATAATTTTAGTAAAATTTGACTTTGAAGTACAACAAGTAATTGTAATTTTTAAAATTTCTCAAAGTAATTTGCCTAAGACTGTGTTTATGACCTGCAACTAGTATTATTAATTATATTAGTCTATTCAATACTAAGTAATATATTATCTCTTTCTCCGGTGACGGACTAACCAGCCGTCCCGGAGTATAAATAGTTAAGAAACCTCCTTCTTTGGGGTAAGCCGCTTTGATCTTTAATGGGCTGATAAATCAATTTAAAAAAAATATTATCAACATTTTTTCCATAATAAATATAAAAAAAATATCTTTATAACTATTATTAAACTTGTTAAGACGTCAATTTATTAATTTGCAGTAAAAAAGCCTATTCAGTACAAAAAACCATTTGCTTTTTTTTTTTTGTTAAAAAAAAAGTTTTTTTGAACCCGGTGTTATTAAAATAGGACTTTTTAAGGATTATTTTTTGGAAATTTTTTACTAAAAGAAGTAACTATCATGCTACCTTAGTAAAAATAAATTTAGTTCATTTCCTCCTAAAAAGAGTTATAAATATATGAGAATTTGCTTAAAACTATCCAAAAAGTTGGATTTTTTTTCCTCTAAAGGAAGCTGTGGAGGCTTAGTCCTCATTTTTTTTTATTTAATATTTATATTTATTAATATAAAAAATATTAAATTGATTAATTAATTAGCTTCCCAAATTGTATTATATTTCGGGTTATATGAACCACTAAAAAGAATTTTTAGTTTATTCTATCGATTATATACTTTTATATTTATTGATTAATTTAATAATTTCATATTAAAAAAAATATGGCTTTTATCTACTCATTAACTTTGATCTATTTGCTAATATTGTATGTATCATTTCTACAACACCTTTAACTACACTGCCATATTATAGTTAATTATCTGTAATATTTTGACTGTTAGTTTGGGTGCAAAGTTGAGAAGTTATAAATTTTATCCACGACCATTTTTTATCATTTGTATTTGTACGTAAAAATTCTCAGCTCTCGTCAGATTTATTTTGTTGATCTATACGTCAAACCAGAATTTAATCTTAAAGAATCTATCAGTTTCAAAAATTGTAAAAAAATTTCTCAATTTGGTAAGTTTGATAAGTATAACAAATCTAAAAAAGAACAAATTTAGAATATTTTTTTGCATTTAAAAATTTTTATAATATATAAAAATTCTCGAATCTTAACTTTATTTTAAATAAGACAGCAGACTTATTATAGGTATGCTAATTAAAAATCTAGGTAAAGGTTGACTTTAAACAGGATCACCATTAATAAAATTTTTTCTTTTTAACTTATGATAATGATCTGGAACGTCTAAAAATTTTTAAGCTATATCTTATTCAAATTTTTAAAAAATTTTTCCAAACTGAAATCGTGAGCATCACCAAAACTGTTTCAGCTTAAATAGTTTTTTTTTAAAATTTTATATTTATAACATAGACGCTATCAAAATTAAAATTTTTGGAGATGTGACATTAACTTTTCACTTACCCTATCTAAACTGAATAAGAAAAAAAATCAATATTACCGGCATATGTGACAGTTAAATAAAAAATAAAACAGTTTTTTTTCAATTTATATAAATAAACGAAAATATTGCTTATTCCCTTACTTATTAAGGGTCGAAAGAAATTTTTCCAAATTTTGAGGCTCTAGCTATATCTATATAAAAGAGTTTCTAGTGAATTTTTGTATTATTTTAAGTATTATTCTTTGAATTACAACCATTTTATTGATTTACTAGGGTGATATATTAAATTACTACTTTTTTAATTTATCCAATAAAAATTTATTTTATGTAATTAAAATAAAAAAAAAAGGTATAGTTTTATAGTTATTTAAATGTACTTATTTTTACAAGTGGGGATATGTAGCAGAGTGGCGCAGTGGAAGCGTGCTGGGCCCATAACCCAGAGGTCCGTGGATCGAAACCACGCTCTGCTAACGAAACTTTTTGCGAAAAATTTTCTTTTGTACTTATGTATTTATTTAATGAAATATTATATCTCATGTATTATTTCATTACATGAATACTTAAAATATATAGGACAATTTTTTTATATAGCAAATAATTAAAGCGAATGTTAAGAATATACATTTTTCCTAAAAGAGAACTTGTTTTACAATTATTATAGATATTAGAGCGTTGCATGGGCCAAAATTTATGAGGAAAATGTTATAAAAGTCACATTTGTAAAATAACGACAACTATTTTTAGCAGCGTATTTATATGCAGGCGCTATAGGCAACTGCCTACAGCGGCAAATATTGAAGGCTGACAAATTTATAAAAGGTGAGTTATGTTTTTATTGTTGTTGTGACATATTAACTTCCTAATAATTATCATAATAGTTTACATTCAGTGGCGTAGATACAGGGGGGGTTTAGGGGTTTAAATCCCCCAGAACCAAAAAAAAAAAAATTATTTATAAATAAACTAGAGGTACGATATAAAATTATTTTTTTACATTTTATTAATAATATTTTCAATTAATTTTAAATAAAAAACTACATCTTTAAATATTAATTAGTCAAAAATTTAATATGAAATAAACCCCCATATTTATTTATTTGTCTGAAGAACAAAATTACTAGTCTTTTTTTTTTTTTATAGTCCACATTTGGTCCAGTTTTCGTTTCATGTAATGGTATAGCCCGTTTTTTTTCAAAAATTTTCAGTAATTTCTGGTCTTTGAATTATTTATACAAAAAAAAAAATTAACTGTTAAATTTGAACTATTAAGTATAAAAAAAAATTAATCATCAAATGTACATCCTTCTATTTCCCGAACTTAACATGCTACAAAGGGTGGTGGCTCTATTTCACATTTTAGGGAATCAAAGATGGTTCTTGGCTGGCCAATGTTGGATGGACGGGTATTATGGCCAGCTTACACTAGAGACTAGACACCACCAATAAGAAACCAATAGGAACCCAGGATCCCGTGCGCTGAAAAATATGTTTCTACATTGAACAAGCTGGTCCCTAATCTATTAAATATAACATTTTTAAATAGGTGTTTTTGTCTGTAGACAAGAGAAATAATTAAAAATTGATAGTTATAACTAGAGGTCGGATTTATAT
This sequence comes from Daktulosphaira vitifoliae, assembly GCF_025091365.1. Taxonomy (NCBI): domain Eukaryota; kingdom Metazoa; phylum Arthropoda; class Insecta; order Hemiptera; family Phylloxeridae; genus Daktulosphaira; species Daktulosphaira vitifoliae. The sequence continues at coordinate 29,373,638 of NW_026099575.1, forward strand.
TCTCTTAAAATCCTTAAAATATGATGTTTTTATGTCACATAAAATAGGCAATATATTCTCTTAATATTCTTTTAAAATACCAAATATATGATGTTTTATGTCCTTAGCAAAATATTCTTTGAATATTAAAAAAAAATTCAATTTCAATTTATTTTTTATTAATTTGGTTTTAAATATATTTAATTTAATTAATTTTACAATAACAATTAATTACTATATATTGTTCAATGTGTTCCGGTGTCATTGTAGTACGCCGGTTTGTAAGAATATTTTTGTAGATGCTGAAAGATCGTTCGACATCAACCGATGTTACTGGAGAATATTGCAAGTCGGCTACCATAATCGGTGAATAATTTTCCGGAAGTTGTACTGTGTTATTTCCACTAAGAACTTGTCCAATATTTTTTAAAAATTTGTATCCTTTGTTTTTTTGTTGAAGTTGCAATATTTTTGTTTTTACTACTTCTCCTTTTTCTCCTGGTATCTGTTCAAGTTGTGTAAAAGTGTTTTCAATAATATTTATTATATCAACCAAGGGAGTATTTGATTTTTCCAAACTTTTGATAGTTGTAACAATTTGAAGAAAATTAGTTTTAATAAAAATCAAATCATTTTTTACAGACTGTAGGTGTAATATATTTTTGCATTTTTGAATACTGACTGACGACTTTTCTTCACTTAATTTGTCTATAACCTTTTTCAAACACTCAAAATTATCGCAATTAAATACTGCGGCTTCCAGCCAAGTTCCCCATCTAGTTAAAACGGGTTCTGGGGGTAATGGCACATTGGGCAATATTTCTTTGTACACCTGGACATGATATGGCGCTTTTAAAAATACTTTTTTTAGATTACTGATTAATTTATTAACATTTGGAAACATTTCTCTGACCTTCTCTGCAACCCTGTTCATCATGTGAGCTACACACGTAACGTGAATTAAATTTGGGTAGAAAACTTTTAGTGTATCACCGGTTTTTGTCATGTATGGAGCTGCATCCGATAACATTACCAACACTTTTTCGTCATTTCCACCCAACGGCCATAATAATTTTAGTCCATCATTGATAAACCGAGCAACAGTGGAATGATTAGTTTTTTCCAAAACTTTGCATGTCAGGAGAAATGGGCGAGTCGGAGTATTTGATTTTAATATTCCCACCAGTAAATTTGCAACGTAACGACCGTTTGTATCTGTAGTTTCATCTACAGCAAACCAAATATTATTTTCACCAATTTCAGTTTTAATTTTCGTTAAAGTATTATGGTAGCATGGCTCGAGATAATTTTTACGTAACGCACTTTCATCTGGTATATGTTTGCCAGTGTATTTCTCTAAAAATGTACGTAATTGAGGAACTTGCATTTTATACCAAGGAATATTAGCTGCTACTAAGGCTAGACACAAGTGTTTGTTAAAATCATTTAAGTTGTTTTCATTGAGAGTAGCTTCTGATAAAAATAATTGTTTTGATGAAGTATTTAATTTACGTTTTAAACCATTTTTATGGACAGCCGTATGTACATGTTGTGTTACCTGTGATTTTTTTGTGCAAGGAATATTTCTGTCACAAACTTGACAAAAAATTGTTGCACCATTTGTCGTGAAAATCGTTTGTTGGTTATTGTACGACGAAATCCACTGAGCAAATAAACTTTTTAAACTGCTTGAAGTTTTTGGCATATTTGTAAGTTATAGACTATAAAATACAATTACTATAACTTAAGTAATATGAGACGAGTGGAAAGACAATATATAAGCAATAATATATCGCACGACTAGTAGACGACGAATAGTCGTGACAGCTTACGAAATAAACGATGTGCTATCGCAATCGATAAGGAATACCTGGAGATTAATTTTTATTAAAACCCAGAAACCCAGAAATAAACCATTTAGTGAACATTGTATTTATTAAAGTGCTGATATACGTCAAATATGTTCATTATATGCCGATATTACAAAAATATTCTCAAATATTCTCTAACCCCTAAAATATGCTTTTTTATGCAAAGTAAATTTTTTCTTGTGAATTCTGTGTTTCATGAATCGTAAAGATTTCTCACTCCCATTTAACTGCATAGACTAGAAACAAATATGTAAAATCATAAAAATCCGACCTCTAGTTATAACTAATTATTATTATAACGAAAATTAATTTTTGAATTTTAAGAACAAATAACACTGATAGTAATATTTGAATTATATAAAATATAATTAAACATAATTGGAATTTGAAATAATGATAACTATATGAGTATATTATAATATCTCAAATTAGCACACAAATTTGAACTTAATATTTTGATGACTTTCAAGTAGTCGATGATAAATATGTCTAAACTATAGTTTAGACTATAGTTTATACACACATTAGGTGATTTCACATGGAATGATCCTTAGTCGATAACAATTTCGACCACTATTTTAGAAATTATTAATAATTTTAAGTATAGACTGGAGGTGAAAAATGGGTTCTGTTATTTTTATAACTAAACATTTCCTGCCTATACTTTTCCATTCGTCTAGATATATAAATGAGACTAACTAATGAATAATAAATCCATTAATTTTAACTTTACCTAAATCTGAATTATTTAATACAAATCAATATATTGAGTAGATAATTACATAACATGCAAAAATATATTAAAACAATTGTAGTGTATATTAGGAAGTAAATATTTGACGAAATAATTCAGTTTTTCGCAAGCCTATTCTAATAATGGTTTTAGCGATGGCATACAGATGGGATAGGTTATAAGAATATTTATATCCCAAAATGACAAATATAATTACGAGATAAAGATTAAATTAAGAATAGGTAGTACAAAATTATTTTTGACTTATTATAAGTACTTAATTTAAAATTTACATCGACTAACCAAATTTTTTGTAAAAAAAAATGTTTTTATTATGTTTATTAACTGATATTTTTTGGATATAAATTTATTATGATAGTGATATCATTTTACATAAGCCAATATATTATGAACATTTTAGGAGATTACAGTAGCAGCTTAAAAGGGAGATAAACCTCACTTTTATTTTCTTTTTATTAGCATTTAAGTTTTTAATATTATAAAATTAAACGTGCAGAAGTGAAAAAAAATTAATTTTAATACCAAGTTTTCAAACTTTTAAAATATAAAAAAGTACTCAAGAATATTTTAGAAAACTAAGTATAAGCAAAACTAAGACTCGGGCTAACTAGGTAATGATCTCGCTTAATAATTTGAACCCAATCAGGAGATTTAGGCTAAATTAATCAAGAGGGGTTTCATAGGAATGTCACAAAATTATTAAACGTATAAAATGTATGTATTTAATAATTTTGTGTTATTATGAATGTATAAATTCATAATATAAAAATTGTATATGAGCGAAAATATAAGAAAACAATTTGGTAAAAAAGAGATAGCATTTATATTTTACCGATTTGAAACACAAAAGTTAACACCTTACTGATGTAGATGATAATTATATCCATCCTTAAGTAATCTAGAAATATTATTCGATGCTCGTGACTAGAGGTATTCAATACTTTTTTTAATGTTCTATTTCTATATTGTTCGGCTATTATTAATAACATTAAAAAATACATAATGTTTTTTGGGGAGATTTTTAACTCCCTTATCACCTACCTTTATTATTTATTTTCAGCTAAGAGACTTAGCCTTCCTAGATACACTATATCGCAATTAAAAATTTTTTTTAAAAAATTCAAAAATGTGATCCAAATTTTTTCTGCCTATGGTTAATGGTCTAATTTCATCAACGATACTAAAATAATTGTATTGATGTATGTAAAAAATGAAGCTAATTACTTCTTTACATAAATTATTAGGGTTAAGGAGCTAACCCTGATGAATTTATATTGTAGTAAATAGCTGAGGAAGTATTAAATAACGTCGTTTTAAGTATATTTTAAGTTTTACAACAGTTGTAAGCAATTTTTAAATTCTTAAGCAATATAATAATGTCATATAAAAGGAAAATGCAGGGTAAACAAATTAATAATGGCAGGAAAAGAATATATAAATGGAAACAAGAAAAGTATAGTGGACTTGGACGTTTTGACGAAAAAACGTCGAGCTACGGGTCAGGACATTTGTTGCGAATAACTTTTGTACGACTTAATTAATTTTATGTTACATTTTTATATTACATTTTGACTTTATGATTTTACGTTTCATAAATAAAAAAAACTATTTAAAAACATGTACTTGAGAGTACATACTTTATATCCACCGTGCTATTAAAAAATTGTGTGTGTACGGTAAGAGTCGAGGTTGGACTACTGGTCCTTTAGTCGATCTTAATAATTAGTGTGCGTGCTGGCTAGTTTTTGGGCTTAACCGTCCTTTAATAGGTATAGTGAAAAGGTAGTTGTGCTGGTGGCTGACGAGAAGCCACCAGCGTATCCAACGGGAGGACTCAAGAAGAGCTAAAAATGAACTCGTCGTCAAATACATTAGTTAATTTGTGTACTACTTTTTGTGTCTACGTCGGGGTACTACCGACGTACGACAATGTGCAGTTATTAATCGTTGAATTTTTAAAAATGAAGGTCATTAATTGTTCATTATCGTTTCAAATTATTTATTTATAAATATAAACATGTCATTTATAGACTATTTAATTAAATTTTTATTTATTAAATTTTCGATTTTTAATAGAGGATAATTATGAAAATAGCAGTGATTGGCGCAGGAGTGGCTGGTATTGCTTGTGCTAGAAGATGTTTGGAAAATGGTTATGTCTGTACTGTCTATGAAAGAACCAACTTAGTTGGCGGAACATGGGTTTATGACGAAAGAGTAGGAGTTGATGAATTCGGCTTGCCAATACATACGAGCATGTATCAAAACTTAACGTATATTATAAATCATTAAATCAAAATATTAAAATATTTTTGAATGATTACATTTAAGAAATATTCATAATTTTTATAGGACAAACTTACCTAAAGAACTAATGGATTTTCCCGATTTTCCTTACGAAGGTCTGGATGATGTTTCGTTCATTAAAGCTAGAGATGTACAAAATTATATTGATAAATTTGCCGATCATTTTGGTTTAAAGAAATATATACGTGTAAGAAAGTTATTTTTATCCTATAAAATCGAAAAAAAATTTAAATATAATGAAACATTTAAAAGTAAAAAAAAAAAAAAAATTAAGTGTATTAGCGTTTGTGTTTGAAAGATAAAAAGAACCATGCAACATCCAGCGTTGGCATTTGATTTCGATAAGAGAGAATAGGAATTTTAATATAGATGTTCAAAAAGTAAGGAAACAAATGAATTTTTATATACAATGAAAACAATAGAAATTAATTTCTTATTTAATTACTGAACACAATATATAGGAAACGGGTTTCTATTGTTCTCATTGTTTGTAACAATTAACCTGTTTCCTTACTTACTAAACATTTTGTATAATCAGCTCTATGATATTGTTTGTCTATAAGAAAAGAATATTTAATTATGTTTTTAGTAATGAGAAAAGCTATAAATTACTCATTTAAACTTCATAGAATAAAATATTTTGTAGTTATAGTTAATAAATTACTTTGTCACTATATAAATAATAATTTCGATTTGCTCAACTATACATGGCGATTGCCAAAAATAAATACAATATAGAAAAACTAATTTTTGATTTCTTTTAGTTACATATAATTTATTGACTAATAATCACTTTTTTGAATCATACCTTTTTACTTAAAGTGTGATTNTAAATACAATATAGAAAAACTGATTTTTGATTTCTTTTAGTTACATATAATTTATTGACTAATAATCACTTTTTTGAATCATACCTTTTTACTTAAAGTGTGATTACTTTATTTATTTAAATGGCAACATAAATATTTAACCAGTTTATAAAATAGGAAGTAATCTAACATCTCAAAACACATAATTTGAAGTTTCCATTAGATTCTCAGTTCATTATTTTCTTAATCAGAAACTTTTTTCAACCGGTTGTTAATGATTTTAACAGGGGTTAAATTCCCTGGTTTAAAATCAGAAAAGTATATAAGTATTTAAAAAATAAAGTAAAGTTATTTTTTATTTATTAGAAAGTGAAAAAATTGTATGATTTAAAATAATTCTGATTTCACAATTTTAGTTTTGTAACCTAGTGAAATCAGTTGAAAAATTTGATAACTATATTTGGAGAATAACTTCTGAAGACTTAATTACTAAAAAATTAAATATTGATAATTACGATTCTGTTATGGTGTGTAATGGGCACAATGCTGTACCTAATATGCCAGACATTCCTGGGAATGATACCTTTGATGGAGTATGCATACATAGTCATGATTACAAATTTCCTGAGAAGTTTAAAAATATGAATGTACTTATAGTTGGATCTGGCCCTTCTGGAATTGATATTTGTAGAGATGTGGCGAAAGTAGCAAACCAGGTAACAATAGTTTATATTTTACTTTTTTTAAGACTTATAATTATATATTTTATTATATAGTAGAAAAAAGAAAAAACGCTATTCTGGGAAAATTATTTAGCATGCTACGATTTTCAAAAAATTTTTTTTCAACGGAAGTACTTGGTCACAAGTTTCCGGTAAAATTATTGCGAAGTCAGAAATTTTTTGCCGCTTGTTCGCGAACCTTTTGAAATTTCGACTGTTTACAACTCAAGGTTTTAAATTTTCATCAGACCCTCTAAACACAATTCTGAGATATATTGATGCATATATTCAATCCGTTATTTTTTACCGTTCGAGGTTTTTTATTTTTCCATAAGTCCACGCGCATTTTTTATATAAGGGTATCATCTCATTTTTGCGTACATATATTTTTTGACTCTGACTTTGTTGATATTGAATTTTTTGTCAATTGTTCTCTTTAATTCTTATTCAATACATGTTAATGATAGTCATATATGAATTGATTTGGTTATTAATTAATTTTTTGTTTTAATATTATGTCATTTTTATATTTTTTTTGTGGTTTGTTAAATATACAGATACTTTTTGTCAATTTCTTTTAAATATGTTATAATACAAAATTTATTAATAAATTTAATCAAGTTCATTGCTATATATATATATATATTATATATATATCTTTTGTTTGAACTTTGGCTTTATCTTATTTATTACATATATGATATATATAAGTCTATAAGTTTATGGATGTTTAAATTAAAATTTAAAATTGTATTAAAAGTGGTTGACCAACTAAAATTTAGTTGGCCTGTAAAATTTTTAAAAATTTTACTTAGCAGAGCGTGGTTTCGATCCACGGACCTCTGGGTTATGGGCCCAGCACGCTTCCACTGCGCCACTCTGCTATGTGATCAACAATTGTAAAAATCAGATCTTTTCAAAATAGTATGCTTATCTGTCTTATAATTTTTTTGAGTAAAATATATTTTAATCCCCGAAATATTTTAATTACTATAGTATCTTAAACTTTTTTTTTTAACTATTCGGATTATTCACAAATTCGGGTATAATATTCTACTTTTACTTCAAAAAAAATTTGTTTTTACTAATATAATAAAAAATGTTATTAGAATTTAACGTTATTAAAAGTAAAAACTAAATGATATAACAATTGATCCGGATAGTCCAGGTTAGTTAATTACCTTTCGACTATTCTAACTCAAAACTAATATTTATTTGGTATCTAATAACATGGTCTTTTGCAGGGGGGTATAGGGCAATTGTCATCTTTTGACTTTGCTTGGTCAATTTTCATTGTGTATAATAAAATTTTGCAAAATATAATTATTTTTAATGAAGATAAAAATAATTTATTTATTATAATGAATGCTAGGTGTAAGAGCATTTTTTTTTATAGATTAATAACACGTAGGTTTTGTTTTATTGATCAACATTTATAGAAACACTAAAAAAAAAAAAGAGTTAAAAATTTACTATTTTGAAAAAATTATTATTATTATTATTTATATTTTTATTAAAGACAAATAATAAAAAGAATGCTTAAAATGTATTCAAAACTATAAAATCTATTTAAAATAAAAGTAATGCAAAATGTTTACTGGATCAAAAGTTATTAAAGATGTCAAAACTTAGTAATAGAACACTTAGTACACAATTTTATTAAAACGAAAACATACTATAATTTAAATTAAATTACAAGTGAATCTACTCGGTGTATACCCAAGTGTCCGCAAAGGGAGCTATTTCTTGCCCCTCCCTTGACTTTTTATTGGTCAATTTTCATAATAATTTTGTATTATCTTATATTTTTGTGAAATAATTATTATAATTGTAATTATTTTTTTAATGAAGAAAAAAATTGTTTATTTTTATTAAGTTTTGTTATGAATGTCAGGATTGTGAGAGCATTGTGTTTTATAGTTTAATGACATCAAGGTTTGTTTTTTATTTAAAAATTTTATAGAGACACTTAATTTTATAAATAATATTTATTTAAAACTGTCTACACTAAATAATACTATACATCTATAATGCTAACATGCGTGCTATTTATAAATTTTTGTGTTGGCCTGTTTAGGCGAAAAACCAACTGTATATTTTATTGAATACTCACCTCATATTTGGGGGTGGTATTCCAGCCGTTAACAGTTCGTTTAATGCGGACTGTCACCCAAGAAACAATCGTGACACGTCTGATTATTAACGTCTGCCGAGAAGGATTTGTTGGAGGAACATTCGATAGATTGCGATATAAAGCTGCGATGCAAGTGTTATATGGTGATGTTATTATTATTATTTTTTTGTTGTATAACTACTATATGTAGTTGTTTGATTTGTATGTGCATAATATAACCATCATGTCCTTAGTAAAAAAAAACGGTAGCACAGTGGGGTCGAGGCATAGATGGGACAAGTATAGATGATATCTGACAGTGATTAAAATCACTATCATAAGAAACGCTTCGATGCAAATCTGTAGATAGTGTTTCCTTTAGAGAAATTGGTGGATTATTCCAAAAGCAACATCAACTCTTATTTCTTTAATTATATCCTGATTAGTAGTTCTTTGATTTTAAAATATAATATATGAATAAATACTAATTATAGTTTTTAAATTTAGTATGAAATTGTGAGGCCAGCTATGATGTATGGTTCATAGTGTTGGGCGGTTGATAAGAAAGTAGAGCAGAGAATAAGTGTAGCAGAGATGAGAATGCTTAGTTGGATGAGTGGAGTGACTAGAGAAGATAGGATAAGGAACGAGCATATAAGAGGAAGTATAGGTGTTGCGTCAATCGTGGATAAGATGACAGAAAATAGACTTAGATTGTTTAGTCATGGTATGAGGAAAGAAGAATCGAAAGCTGTAAGAACAGTTATAGAAATGAATGTTGAAGGAAGAAGAGATAGAGGAAGACCAAAAAAGAGATGGAGGGATGCTATTGAATGCGATTTGAGGACAGCTGATGTGAGCGTAGAAGATGTGGGAGATCGTGTCAAGTGGAATCTTAGGATNTTGTGGGAGATCGTGTCAAGTGGAAGCTTAGGATAAGGGTAGCCGACCCCAAGTAGTTGGGATTAAGGCAAAGGCAAAGAAAAAGAAAAAGATTGTTTGGGAATGTACAATTTAGCGTTTAGTTGGGTTTAAACAATATAGCGTCAAATCAATTACCTACTCTATCGGTTGTATCTTAATATACACTACACTTAAATGATACTATAAATAAATAAACTCACACATACCCTGTGTATACATTAGTATGCATTTATAACATTGTGTCTAATGTATAACATGATAAAAAGCAACCGTAAAATGAAAAAAATGGAATATAAATTTTATTTATTACTCATATTAAATGTAATGTAACTCGAAAAATATTTGTTTAAATGAAAAAATATAAGATTATATTTTTATTTATAATTGTCTTTTAAACAACTTTTGTGCGAAACTTTTTTTTGTAANTAACAACTTTTGTACGAAACTTTTTTTTGTAATTTAATTATTTTTTGAGAAAATTAAAAAAGCTCATATTTTTGAACTTTTGCGAGGCTGTAAAAAAAAGCTTAATTTCAATCAATGAGGACTATTAGTATGTCATTATACATATTTTAATTCAACTATTAATAAAACAAAATTTGGTTGAGAATTTTTTAAGAAATTTTTCCTTTGTTGACTGGCCTAGATGTCANATTCCTATGTTGACTGGCCTAGATGTCAATTTTAAACTTGTAATAGAGATAAAAGTTATGGTAATGTATTCAATTTTTTTTGCTATAAACTTTCATAAACTTTATCAAAAATTTTTCATCAATTTTAAAGAACCAAAAAAATAGGTTAAAAATGAAAATTTGGACTGATTATTTTTAACATATTAAAAATCAAATCAGTAATAATTTGAAAACAAATTTTTTTTTCTTTTAATTATTATTTTATATATATAATTAGTAATAATATAAAAAATTAGAAGTGATAGAAATAGTCTACTTGCAGATTTGAAAACAACGCGAAACTTTGATTTAGAAAAGTATATTTTTGCTTCTGATGAAAGTTCCTTGAAGTCCAGTGCATTTTTTTATAGTAACAAACAGTTTTTATTGAAAATTATTGTATCAAGCCCTTTAAATTTTTATACACGTAAAAGTAAAGCAAAATATAACTTCTTTATTATTTTTATAATTTCTCCGTTTAAATTACAATATTAAATATCAATTTCATACTAAATTTAATAATTATAATTAGTATATATTCAAATATTATATTTTAAAATCAAAGAACTACTAATCATGATATAATTAAAGAAATAAGAGTTGATGTTGCTTTTGGAATAATCCACCAATTGCCTAATTAAAACAAAAAAAAAAAAAGTTTGTTGGGAATTTTTTCTGCTATTCTGCAAAATTACTCCTTCGTTGACTAGAATGAATCATTAAATAGAAAATTTTATGAGAATTAAAACAATGTTATTTTTAAGATTAATATGCAGTCAGAAAGTTTTATAATTACTATTTATTGTAAATTTATCAGAAAAACTCATTATTTTTTGCATTTTTATCGTAATAGAACACTTAAATAGAAATCATAGTAATCATTTCTAAGTAATTTTTGATATTTAAAAAGATTATACAATTGAAATATTCAGAACTGAATTAATTTTAATGATTTACTTTAACTAAAAAAAAAAAGTTATTATTTTGAATCCCTCTTGTGGGCAGGTAAAGGGTTAGATTTATAAAGAAAAACCAAATGATAGATAAAGACATGCATCTAGATAAAAAAAAATATACTGAATTGGTCATTTTTAATAAAGTTATAACAGTTAACAAAGTTATAAGTTTTATACACTGGACTGCAAGGAACTTCCATCAGAAGCAAAAATATACTTTTCTATAAAGTTTCGCGTTGTTTTCAAATCTGCAATTTGACTTTTTCTATCACTTCTAATTTTTTATATTATTACTAATTACATATAAAAAATAATTAAAAGAAAAAAAAATTTGTTTTCAAATTATTACTAATTTGATTTTTAGTATGTTAAAAATAATCAGTCCAAATTTTCAATTTTAACCTATTTTTTTGGTTCTTTAAAGTTGATGAAAAATTTTTGATAANTATTTTTTGGTTCTTTAAAGTTGATGAAAAATGTTTGATAGAATTTTGTGAAAGTTTATAGTAAAAAAATTGAATATGTTACCATAACTTTTAGCTCAATTACAAGTTTAAAATTGACATCATTAAATAGAAAATGTTATGAGAATTAAAACTATGCTATTTTTAAGACTAATATGCAGTCAGGAAATTTATAATTACTATTTATAGTAAACGTATCAGAGTAGCTCAATTTTTTTTTGCATTTTTATCGTAATAGATAACTAAAATAGAAATAATAGTAATCATTACCTAATAACTTTTGGTGTATAAAAAGATTCTACAATTGAAATATTCAGAACTTAATTAATTTTAATGATTTGCTTTAACTAAATGAACCAATCAAAACAAAGTCGTTAAAAAGATTTACTCAATTGAGCGTATTATAAAATTTGATTATAATTGTAAAAATCCATTGTTAATTCAGTAGAAAATAACTATCATTTTTTTTAGATTTATATAGCAACATGTTACCAAAAAATNAGAAAATAACTATCATTTTTTTTTAGATTTATATAGCAACATGTTACCAAAAAATTTGGAATATTATAGTCTGTAGTAGCACACACAAATAGAGTAAAAAAATTATTAAATTACAAAGTAAAATGATTTAATTTTGTACTTGAAACCTATCATATCAAACTTGATTCGTCAATAAATACTTTGAAAACATTAGAAATTAATGATTTTAATTGTCTTTATGGAGACGATGTAATAACTAACTGTTTAATTGATAAATTAGAATTTTTTTTTNCGATGAGATAACTAACTGTTTAATTGATAAATTAGAATTTGTTTTCGATTTTTGAGGGTAATATCTTCAACTAGATACGAGTTGTAGTCATTTGACGTATCATTGAAAAAAGTAGATCAAGCTAGAGCAGAGAAAATAAATGATAGTCACAAAAATATATCTTCTCAGTTTTGCATCGAAGCTAAAACTTAAAATATAGTAAAATAATTTTAATACGAATAAGAAATTTCTTCTTACAAGGGGCGACTAAAATTATGGGATCCTTGATCTTTATTGAAGTTATTGAATCTAAATGAGATAAAAATCAAACGAGTTTAAAATTTATACTAACTTAAAAAGAATTAAGAAAAAATGCAAAAAATTCATTGCCATACGTGAGTTGTAACCTTGTACCCCAAGCGTGTAAAACATGAATTTTACCAACTCGGCAACCGTAAGTCGATACCGTCGGGTGAAAAGAATTTAAGCTAGTTTAGCTAGGCTATTTAAGCTAGTTCAAATTTCAAAGTTATTTTTCTCGACTTAAAAGAAGCAAACAAATTTAAATAAGTTTAACTTTCTATGCTATATTAATTTTTTATTTATATAATATTTATGAAAATCTGTAGTCCCCTTGTCAGGTATTTTAAAATAAAATAAAATACAAAACCCAGAATTTTAACACAAAAATAGCTTATTTTTTAATACGGTAGTAATTTTTACCATGAAGACAAATCCAGAGGTCAAATTTTTTTTTTTTAAATTAAAGTATATTACATAAGCTTTAATTTAATATATATATATAAAAGTGTCAGTCTTTCCGGAACATTTTCAAAAGTTAAGTTGAAAAATGTCTACTTTCTATACGCATTTTATAAGGTTTGCACCCCCCCCTGTATAAAGGGAAATGGTCCGATTTAAAAAAAAAGTATGTCGAATGAAAGAGATATACATAAAGTATTTATTATTAAAAAATAGAATTGATTCATGCATTTTTTAAAAAGTTATAGCAACATAATGTTAAAAAATGTAAAATATAATATCAAGAATTTTTTCACAAAAATAGCATATTTTTGCATACGGTAGTCATTTTCACAAGTAATACAAGTATATTAAAAAAAAAAAAAACACATCATAGTAAAATTAATACCTTCTCAGCTTCGCATCGAAGCTAAAAAATATAATAAATTGTCGTTTCATTTTATTATTTGAATGTCAAGTTTTAAATTCCCAAGTAAAAATACCCTACCCGTCATTTATATGAAGTTAATTACTTTTTTTTAAGATACTGACAGGTAACTCTGAGACCTCTGAGAATTTCAACTTCATTATTTTTACATTTTGGTAAGCAGGTCGTGGTCGGAGGGTTTCCTAGGCATTGTTTGAGTCTGACGGGCCCGCTCAGATAAATTTGGTGACATGATACAATCACATGATAGTGATAAGTAGTAGAAGTATTAGTATCGGTTGTATTTATCTTGTGGCTATTGTTTAGTTTATTACCCTTACGGTGTTATATTGATGTAAGTTATAATGAAATAGTACAGATAATAGTATAATATCAAAATCGCTTTGTATTTTATAAGTTGATTAACACAATATTTATGCTCTGCATTTATTTCAATTAATTATTTAATAATATACCGTGAATAAAAGTAACCATTTTTTATGATTTGATAATTTAACCATCATTATTTATAAGCTAAAAACAATATTTTAAGATCCACATTTTATTAGCTTCGATGCGAAGCTGAGAGGGTATTAATTTTACTATGATGTGTTTATATTTATTTATTTTTTTGTGTCTGTCACTACTTTTTTTCAGTTCTCACTGGACCGATTTTTCTTAACGATACGCCAAAAGATCACAATACGTATCGTAGTTGAAGACATTACCCTCAAAAATTAAACATTTCTCTCTTGTTCCTCATAAATTATCAAAATCCTAAAAAAAATTTCGATTTTTAAAATCACTAAATTTTGACATTTTTTTTTAAATTTTGACATTCTAAACATTTCCATAACTTATTGAAAAATGAATGAATCAAAATAATTTTTTTTACATAAATACCTTACGTATTTTCTTTTAATTTGATATAAATGGAATGATAATCTGACCCTTTACCTGCCCACTGGGGGGATTCAAAAGAGCAACTTTTTTACAAAACTCAACTTTTTCAACTTAAGTTTTGTAAATATTCCTGAAATACTGCATTTTTTTTTTTGATAAACTCATACTTACAATTTTGATACACGTTTATCATAGATTCAACAAAACATACAAATACATTAAAAATTTGTATATTTTCTCCGTAAAAATTACAATACTAAATTATTGATTATCAGTTTCATACTAAATATAATTACTATAATTAGTATGTTTTCATATTTTATACTTATAAATCAAAGAACTACTAATCAGGCTGTAATTATGGAAATAGATTTTGATACTTTTTTTGGAATAATTCAACAATTCCTTCCAAAAATTAAACAATATCTACAGATTTTTAATTGCTATAATAAATATTTTTTTCATATATTATACTTTTAAATAAAAAACTACTAATCAGGAATAATAAAGGAAATAGGATTTCATTTTGCTTTTGGTATAATCCACCAATTTTTAAAAATTAAGCACTATCTACAGATTTGCATTAAAGCGTTTTTTATGATGGTGATTTTAATCACTGTCAGGTTAAATTTATACTGGACTCAACTATGCCACGTCCCCACTGTGATGGGTTAGGGGTTTTTTTTTTTGCTAAACACTTTTAGGTTGAGCGATTTTATGAAATATTACCCTTCTCGGAAAAAACTTTGATTTCGCCAATATTTATATAATATTAAAATTTTGTATTTTATTTTGGTATAATATATCTAAAGAACATATATTTAATGAAGTATTTGAATATTTTGATTTATAAATTTAACACGGGGTAAGATGTAACGTACATATTCGTAAATATGTTTATTATATCATAATAGACATTTAAATTTTTAATTTGAGGTTTATATTTATGTTTGAGTGTGTATATAATTAGAGCAACTTAAAACCTAAAGTTTTAAAAGTGTTTTTTTTGTCCTAAGATCAATATTTGTACTTATAATACTAGAGTCACATTTAAGTAATATTAAATATCAATATTACATAATTAATATTAAACATAACACCGAGATGATTTATATTTTAATATTTTGATAATATTAATCCTTAGTAAAATAAATATAATATTTGAAATAGACTTTTTACTTGTTAGTAAAAAGAAAGTCATTTACACAAATCGAATAATAATACGAATAAAAATGTTCAATAAATTTTTGTTCGCAGGTATTTTTCAGCCATCATAATGAAAAATTATTAAATAATACATTTTCACATAATGTTATTCACAAATCTGATATTCAATCGATTAATACTTCTAATATTAACTTCGTAGATAATACTTCTTGTACGGTGAATGCTATTATATATTGTACAGGTAATTGCCCATTTATTTTAATTTATTAAGTCGTAAGTAAGTAACTATTATTTTTTATTGACTCAATAAAGTTATAAATATAAAGATATCTAACCCATTGTCTGCAGGTCAATCATGTCTTATAAATGTTTTAAAATGATTGGAAACTAGTTCATAATAGATTTCTGAAAGAGTGTAATGTGGCCAAATATAGATGATATATTAAATAACAACAATAGCATAACAACAGTTATTATACAAAAATGATATTCAACTTTTTTAGCTTAAGATAATTACTTTATTATTAAATTTGATTGTTTAAAATTCGTATCATAAATTAATTTATTTTTTATATTTTGCTAGACTACTTAATGTTCATATGAACAGAAATATTAAAGAATTCACTTTTTTAATCTTTTTAAACATGTATTAAAATAATTTTTAACACGCTTGGTTTTTAAGTATGGAAAATGAATTGGTTTCGGATAGGTATTTAAGATATTGCAGTCTGTTTATAATATATTTAAAATACTTGTAAATGTGTTTTGTTTAAAAATGTCAATTTAACTTAAAATAAGTCCTTAAAAGTTTTCTTGGCGAGAAAACATGCTCCTTTGGGCCTATATATTTATACTTGGTGTTAGTTCTGTATTTGAAAATCTGTTACCCAAATATAATTTTTATTTTTGAGGTTCAATAATGTCCAGAATTTTAATAAAATTGGTTCTCCTGAAAAAAAAAATGATTTATCTGGTTGTTGCACGGAGCAATTCAATTATAAAAAATAATGAAACATAAAATAACATGAAATGGTATCTTTGGACAGTTTTTCTTATAAATAATAAAAAAAGTGGTGTATTTACGAGGGGGAGTCCATGAGACCCTCTGGACATAAAATTATAATAGAAGGGGTAGTGGTAGTGAAATCTATCCACTATTCTAAAAACTATCGGACACCAATACAAAATTTCCAAATACATCATTGATAAGAAAATTACAAATAAATTATTAGCTGTTACGGTTAAACGTTGTAGAACGCAAAAATAAAATACGACACAGGGTTCTTTGACAAAGTGACGTGAAGCCGTATATATTAGTTTTCTTCAGAAAAAATCGTCATAAAACCAAAAAAACAAAAGTACGATGAATAATATACTTAACATGTATTTAGAAATCGGCGACAGTATCGAATAATACAGCGAGTCCTTAAGGCGGATACATCGACAATCTGAAACGTGCAGTGTAACGAAGATGACTTCCTCAACGTATCTTTGTGGCGGTCGTAGACAGACGTGCGGTACTAGCTGGACGTGGTGTATCGCACGCCGTGTTAGTCATATACATTAAGTAGGGCGACGGCTGATAACGGTGGCACGAGTCGTGGGGTTCCGTGTATCAAGAAGCGCCGCGGGACCGTGTCATAGCTTAAACATTAACAAAAACATATAGCATTTAAATACATAATCATAAGTGATTCGATATAATAACGTTTCATTAATTAATTTTTTGACTTTTTTTAATTTAAACTAGGCTCCGCCTAGCTGGGGCTCTGCCCCAGACCCGGAGCCCTACGAGCCTTACGCGCCTTCTTTGCGTAAGCCTCTTCGGGCCGTCATCATAAGTAGGCCCCTGATTCCGGTAGGGGTACCCGGCTACGCCGGACACGATAAGTGTTATGCAGAAAAAATATTACATCAGAATCAGTGTAACAAAAATATATTAAAAATGTTATTAATAAAATCAGGATTTTTTTTTGGGCGGGTCTGATGAAAATTTTAAACCTTAAGCCGTAAAACGCTGGCTTAATTTCCAATTAAACAAATTCAACTTAGATTTCAAAATAAGGAATTATTTTCTAATATTGAATAGTAATAAATTCTAATGTAATTTTTAGGGTTTATAATTTCTTGTCAATTTCTAAATTCCAACTGTGGTGTAAATGTGGAAAATGGTAAATTCATTTATCCTCTACATAAAAATATTGTTAATATAAATAACCCAACAATGGCCTTTATTGGATTTGTAAACAAAACATTCATATTCCGTGTATTTGATTTACAGGTAATATAATTTGCAGTTTTTATTGATATTGTTCTCTAGTTTAAATCCTAAAGGTATTATGTCACAAAAATGGGTTTTGAGATTTATATGATATGTGATTGATTAACTATGACTCACGCAATATTATTAAACATATAAAACATATTGTATATTTTTTCTTTTAAGGAATTTTTCGCGATGACATACAATTGTAATTTTATATAGAAAATTCTGAACTACTGGTCCAAAAGTTGATGTGGAGAGAAGGGGGAAATAGGACAAATATTTTTTGAAAATTATAGATCATAGGATACTATTAATTTCTAAACAGAAAAGTTATAAATTGTTTTATACTTTTAAAGATATTATGTGATGCATAGTAAATGAATAACCTTTAACAATGCTTTTAAAAAAAGTATGTAATAATAATCGAGATGTACTAATATAAATAAAAAAAATACTCCCAAATTTTCATTTTATTTTGTAAGCAATTTAGTGATAATAAATTAAGTAATAATAATTAGAGCTAGAAATTATATAAATTTTTAAATTCCGTTTGAGTCATTTTGAAGGGCCAAAGTTTATAAAACTTTGTTACAGGATTATAAAATATTGTAGAAATATTTTTTATTTGAGATTGGATAATCCCTTCTTAATCATTCCAAAACCACAACCTTGACAACAACACAATACTAATATTTCAAGTCGATTAATCAAAATTTTTACTGAATGATGATGTGTTCGGAAAACTTTATAAATGCATAAAATTCATAGCCCTATAAATAATATTTTTTAGTCCTAAAAAATAAATAAATAATGATTACTAAATAAAATTATTAAAAACATGTAATTAATACAATGTATTTTTTTAGATTCGTTATTATTTAAATTTTTTAAAAAAATATACCAATTTGAATTATAATATTGGTATGATTCCTGTAAAAAGTCATTTTATTGGGAATTGTCTTCATGATTACTGTTATTCTTTGGCTAATGAAATTCAAATCGAACCAATCCCAAGTATTTATTTTGAAATATATAATTCATGTCAACAAATTAGAGATTTGTACAGCAAAACTTATCATTCAGCAGTGTTTAGAATTATAGATAATACTAATCATGTAGTTGAATGTAACAAATGTAATAATTAATAATTTATACACTAGCATTTAGAGGGCTAGGGAGGCTTAGCCCGTCAAGAAATCAAGAAAATTATATTTATTTTTATATAAAATATTTTAGAAAATATATTTAGTTATCTTGAAATGTTTAGGTTAGTTTTTATATGTCTAATATAATATTTATATGATCAAACAAGACAACAAGTAACAAAAAAATGTTTTATAGTTTACAAATTTTAAATGAATTGTATAAGAAATATCGACGCCGATTCCGAATCTGGCTTTACATTTTTTTTATCACATTTAGTTTTTGAGATAATTACTAATTAGTTATTAAATGATAATTACACAATGAAATCATTAATAAAATGTATAAATATATATAATATTTTTTAAAATGTTTTATGTTCAAGAGTGCTAAATTTAACGTTTGATTGTAAGCTGTTGGTTTAGTTGTTTCGATTCGTTTTATATATGATGGAGATTCACCTGCAATGTTTTAGGTTCTGCTTATTGCATTAATTTTGAATGCACCAATTGTTGATTTCATTCCCGAGCAGTTTATGCTGTCTATTAGATATAGAAGTAAATTAGACGCTGTTCTAAAAAGCATTGACTTATGTTATAGCTTTGATTGTATAATTGCTTTATGTATTTTTATAAGAAATTCAGACTACTCTGACTACCTCAGCTAGTGTGTATTAACATTTTAATGATACTAAGTGACTTGTTTGTTTCAGATGTGTGTAGCCCAAATTTCCTTTTTTTTTTTTTAGTTTCTTTTCATATATTTTTACTATTTTCAAATTACAGTTATTTCTTCTTTAATTTGATTTAAGTTGCTTTAAATGTTTAAGGATGTATCCACGTTTTCAGTAATGAGCTGACGTTTCGGACTCATGAAGAGTTCATCTTCAAAGCGACTGTTACAGGTTAGTAGTTATAACCTACAGTCCATACTAAAACGTTACCGTGATGACACAACATTATACCAAACTAGTTAGTTATCAGTTTTTTTTGTAGATACTTTAAGTAAATTTACCCTTGTTGTCTTCTTACTATTTTTTATAAGAAATTTTGTTCTAGCGTTTAATTTTCTTTAAGATAATGAAATCTGTTACATTTTTATTTTTATTTTTTTAATTTGTTTAAAGCTTGGTTTTTTTTTTAATAGATTTTTTAATATTCTCATTCCACCAAAATACATTAGATCTAGAGTTATTTGAGATAGATTGTTAGTGTGTTGTTAATATTATATACTCTCTATTTCCAAATCAAGTAGTTTAGTAAAAGCCCGAATAAGTTTTTTTAAATTCCATCTCTTGGTTTGGTTGCTATTCTCATTGATATTTTGAGGGATCATTTGAACAATTATAAGTAATCACTAATAGTTAGATTGTACGGACCATTTTAGTCTCAATGCTAGGGTCCATGTTGCGAAGGTTTCATATTTTTATTATCATGTCTAGTTTTTGAGACAATTACTAATTGAAACCCGATTTGGAATTAGCATCGAAATTCTTAATGGAATTCACATACAAATTGTAAACAACAAAATAACTGTTGTCCTGTGTTATTTATTTATGTAACTATTAACTTATTTTTGACTTTATATAAAATTTATTTTTGTAAATAAAGTTTTTTGTTATATTACACCTATTTTTTATGTTTTTTTTTTATAATTTATCTCAAATATCATTTATAAATTAAAAGAAAAAAACAACTTAACCCAACATTAACTTCATAATTTTGAAATATGTGAATTATTTTTACAGTTTTTTTTTATTTTTACATTAAATCCTGTGTTAAAACATATTATATTATTAATTTCCTCTTTAACATGTAAAAAACTGTTAGTTGTAAAGTGTTGTCTATTGTTTCCTATTTTATTTTATTTTAATCAAAGGTTATACCTAATAAAAATGAATAAAAAGATAATAGCACCCTACGGTAATGAGAAAAAAAGAATATGTATTTAACGAAATATAAGAAGGATTGTGGCCTAAAAAATAATGATATATATAGGGGTGTTACAGGACATCGTGAAATAGATTTATCTCGTCATTATTTTGAAGTACGTTAGTAAGATTATTTATTTTAAGCAGTATAATAAGTCAAAGCACTTATAACTAAAGATGGGAAAACAACATGGATTTTTTAAACAAAAAATATATATGTTTTTATTTGATATATTTTTCATCGATTATTATTAACTAATGATGTATCCAAAAAAAATGGATGTTTTATTCCGATACCATTCCTTTAAACACATTTTTCATTTCTACTAAAATGTTCTAATTAGAACATTTTAGTATATTAATTATATTATTTTTAATTATTTTATGTACATAATTTAGTTTATGCAATGGCTTAAACCTTTATAATTATATTTGTTAGTGGTTATCACTGTTTCCCTATCATGCTCTAGTACACTTATCATTATCATAAAATTGCCGCTAATAATAAAATAATGTAAATGTTTCATCTATTCCTGTCAAGTGATTATTTGTTATAGATTTTTGAATATAATCAAAAAATATTCTATCAAAGTTAATTTATTGACTAATGTGTTCCGTTTTTTTTTAAATAGTTTAAAATGAGCATTAAATCCGAAGTATGGATGTATTTTAAAACTACAAAATGTCAATAATAAATAATTATTTTTTGCCTGTTGCAACGTCAGTCCCAAGTGAGAAGATCTGTTCAAAAGCTAGACTGACTTTAAATAATCATAGAAATCGACTCGCATCCAAACATTTAAATAAATTATTATTCGTGAAATCCTTAGATGGCTCATTTTGGCCAGTATTAAATTGACCGATAGTATTTAATAGTAATTTTAAATTATTATTCTATGTGTTGAATGACTACTTGTATTTATACTTGTGATATTTTAAATTTTGCTGATAATACTATTGACTTATAATATTATGTAATATGTTTATATTTTTATAATTTTGTTAAAATTTATATTTAAAAACGGTAGTACAGTGGGGTGGCGGCCAGTATGGACGTGGCAAAGTTGGGACAAGTATAGATGATATCTGACGGTGATAAAATCCACTATCATAAGAAACGCTTCGATGCAAATCTGTAGATAGTTTTTAATTTTAAGAAATTGGTAGATTATTTCAAAAGTAACAATAACTCTTATTCCCTTAATTCTATCCCGATTAGTTATTTGATTTATAATTATTATATATGAATAAATAACAATTTTAGTAATTAAATTTAGTATGAAATTGATGTTCAATAATTTAATATTATAATTTTTACGGAGATATTATAAAAATAATAAAGTAGTAGTCTATTTTTTTGCTTTAAACGCGTATAAAAATTTAAAGAGCTTGACGCAATACTTTTCAATACAAAATGTTTGTTACTTATAATAAAGTTATAAGTTTTATACACTAGACTACAAGGAACTTTCATCAGAAACCAAAATGTTCTTTTCTAAATCAACTTTTCTCGATGTTTTGAAATGTGATGGTGTCACGTTTTCATAATCGTGAGAATTATTTTAATAAAATACAGACAGCACATCCGCTGCCTGAGACTGATGAATTAACAAATAATATTTATTGCCAAATCGGCAATAAGTGTAATTATTATAAAAACCCAATAGACCTGACCATCGTCGTCAGTCGACTCCAGTGCCTTGTGTCATTCATCAGTCTCAGTACTCGGTTGTCGCTGTCCGGCTTACTGTTTAAAGTAAAGTCTTTGTTTATTCCTTTTCTAACCTATATACTCTTTTCCTCGACATTTCAGAGTACTTGTGTCTTGCACTTCGTCTGCACCTCGTACTTTGTTATCTTTCCTCACCTGGTACGCCTAGTATTTGTGTCTTGCACTTCGTCTGCACCTCATACCTAGGTGTTACTCTTATTCTCCCTTCCTATAACAACAGCCTTTCGACACCCACAGCTAACCCGGAGTGTCAGCCGAGCACGGTGACTGCTGTACGACAACACGCACGTGAATACCTAGACAGCAGGCATCACCTCCTCATATTCATCTTCGTACACACACTTACACATAGTTACCCATTTTCCCTTTTACTTTTTACTGTGTTACGACACAAATATGCAATTAAACTTTTTCTATCACTTCTAAGTTTTAAAATTATTAAAAAATAGTATTTACATAAATTTTGATTATTAATATGTTAAAAATAAGGAAAATGACATATATAACCTATTTGTTTAATCCTTAAAAGTTGATTTTTGTGAAAGTTTATATCAAAAAAAAATAAATTTAGTACTATAACTTTTAGCTCAATTTGCAAGTTTTAATTGCCATCATTAAATAGAAAAAAATGGCATTGTTATGATTAACATGTAGTCAGGAAATTTTATATTAGTTGCCATAAATTACCGGATTTTTTTTATATGATCACTAAAATCCACCAAAAAATAGCTTAATCCACTTTTTAGCTTAATAATAACCAAGGGGACTGAGTTTTTGTCATTAAATTTTTGCCCTCCATGTAAAAAATAGTTCCAGCGCCCCTGATTATAATTATATTAATTTAAAACTAAAAAAGTATTAACTCATAAAGCCATAAAAAAATTCTAAAAAATCACGGATACGTATTTCGGGAACAATGTTACCATTATAAACGCTTAACACATACTGACACCACAAAAAAAAAACGGTAGCACAGTGGGGTCGAGGCACAGTGTAGACGAGGCATAGATGGCACAAGTATAGATGATATCTGACAGTGATTAAAATCACTATCATAAGAAACGCTTCGATGCAAATCTGTAGATAGTGTTTTCTTTAGAGAAATTGGTGGATTATTCTAAAAGCAACATAAACTCTTATTTCTTTGATTATATCCTGATAGTAGTTCTTTGATTTAAAAATATAATATATGAATAAATACTAATTATAATTATTAAATTTAGTATGAAATTGATATTCAATAATTTAATATTGTAATTTAAACGGAGAAATTATAAAAATAATAAAGAAGTTATATTTTGCTTTACTTTTACGTGTATAAAAATTTAAAGGGCTTGATACAATAATTTTCAATAAAAACTGTTTGTTACTATAAAAAAATGCACTGGACTACAAGGAACTTTCATCAGAAGCAAAAATATACTTTTCTAAATCAACTTTTCGCGTTATTTTCAAATCTGCAAGTAGACTATTTCTATCACTTCTAATTTTTTATATTATTACTAATTATATATATAAAATAATAATTAAAAGAAAAAAAAATTTGTTTTCAAATTATTACTGATTTGATTTTTAATATGTTAAAAATAATCAGTCCAAATTTTCAATTTTAACCTATTTTTTTG